>NC_092721.1:57297774-57660274 GCF_047496885.1 Scyliorhinus torazame
CCACAGGGCAGCTATATTCTGTCAGGTAAGAGGGGATGGAGGCTAGGCCAGTTGCATGCTCCTCCTGTAGGATGTGGGTGGTGAGGGATACCACCGGTGTCCCCACTGACTATACCTGCGGGAAGTGCACCCAACTTCAGCTCCTCAAAGACCGTGTTAGGGAACTGGAGCTGAAGATGGATGAACTTCGGATCATCCGGGAGGCAGAGGATGTGATTGAGAAGAGTTACAGGGAGGTAACCACACCCAAGGTACAGGACAAGAATAGCTGGGTTACAGTCAGGGGGAAAAAAACAAACAGGCAGACAGTGCAGGGATCCCTCGTGGCCGTTCCCCTTCAAAACAAGTCTACCGTTTTGGATGCTGTTGGGGGGGATGATCTACCGGGGAAAGGCCCAAGCGGCCAGGTCTCTGGCACTGAGTCTGGCTCTGGGGCTCAGAAGGGAAGGGGGGAGAGTAGAAAAGCAATAGTTGTAGGAGATTCAATGGTTAGGGGAATAGATAGGAGATTCTGTGGTCGCGAGCGAGACTCCCGGAAGGTATGTTGCCTCCCAGGTGCCAGGGTCAGGGATGTCTCGGATCGTGTCTTCAGGATCCTTAAGTGGGGGGGTGAGCAGCCAGAAGTCGTGGTGCACATTGGTACCAACGACATAGGTAGGAAAAGGGGTGTGGAGGTAATAAACAAGTTTAGGGAGTTAGGCTGGAAGTTAAAAGCCAGGACAGACAGAGTTGTCATCTCTGGTTTGTTGCCGGTGCCACGTGATAGCGAGGCTAGGAATAGGGAGAGAGTGCAGTTGAACACGTGGCTGCATGAATGGTGTAGGAGGGAGGGCTTCAGGTATTTGGATAATTGGAGCGCATTCTGGGGAAGGTGGGACCTGTACAAGCAGGACGGGTTGCATCTGAACCAGAGGGGCACCAATATCCTGGGAGGGAGGTTTTCTAGTACTCTTTGGGAGGGTTTAAGCTAATTTGGCAGGGGAATGGGAACCGGATTTGTAGTCCAGCAACTAAGGTAGCCGATATTCAGGACGCCAAAGCATGTAACACTGACAAAGGAGAGTACTTGCAGGCACGGAGATGGGCTGAAGTGTGTATACTTCAACGCCAGAAGCATCAGGAATAAGGTGGGTGAACTTAAGGCATGGATCGGTACTTGGGACTACGATGTGGTGGCCATCACGGAAACTTGGATAGAAGAGGGGCAGAAATGGTTGTTGGAGGTCCCTGGTTATAGATGTTTCAATAAGATTAGGGAGGGTGGTAAAAGAGGTGGGGGGGGGGGGGTGGCATTGTTAATTAGAGATAGTATAACAGCTGCAGAAAGGCTGTTCGAGGAGTATCACCCTAATGAGGTAGTATGAGTTGAAGTCAGAAATAGGAAAGGAGCAGTCACCTTGTTAGGAGTTTTCTATAGGCCCCCCAATAGTAGCAGAGATGTGGAGGAACAGATTGGGAAACAGATTTTGGAAAGGTGCAGAAGTCACAGGGTAGTAGTCATGGGTGACTTTAACTTCCCAAATATTGAGTGGAAACTCTTTCGATCAAATAGTTTGGATGGGGTGGTGTTTGTGCAGTGTGTCCAGGAAGCTTTTCTAACACAGTATGTAGATTGTCTGACCAGAGGAGGGGCAATATTGGATTTAGTACTTGGTAATGAACCAGGGCAAGTGATAGATTTGTTAGTGGGGGAGCATTTTGGAGATAGTGACCACAATTCTGTGACTTTCACTTTAGTAATGGAGAGGGATAGGTGCGTGCAACAGGGCAAGGTTTACAATTGGGGGAAGGGTAAATACGATGTTGTCAGACAAGAATTGAAGTGCATAAGTTGGGAACATAGGCTGTGAGGCAAGGACACAAGTGAAATGTGGAACTTGTTCAAGGAACAGGTACATGTCCTTGATATGTATGTCCCTGTCAGGCATTGAAAGATGGTCGAGTGAGGGAACCATGGTTGACAAGAGAGGTTGAATGTCTTGTTAAGAGGAAAAAGGAGACTTATGTAAGGCTGAGGAAATATGGTTCAGACAGGGCATTGGAGGGATACAAGATAGCCAGGAGGGAACTGAAGAAAGGGATTAGGAGAGCTAAGAGAGGGCATGAACAATCTTTGGCGGATACGATCAAGGAAAACCCCAAGGCCTTTTACACATATGTGAGAAATATGAGAATGACTAGAGCGAGGGTAGGTCCGATCAAGGACAGTAGCGGGAGATTGTGTATTGAGTCTGAAGAGATAGGAGAGGTCTTGAACGAGTACTTTTCTTCTGTATTTACAAATGAGAGGGGCCATATTGTTGGAGAGGACAGTGTGAAACAGATTGGTAAGCTCGAGGAAATACTTGTTTGGAAGGAAGATGTGTTGGGCATTTTGAAAAACTTGAGGATAGACAAGTACCCCGGGCCTGACGGGCTATATCCAAGGATTCTATGGGAAGCAAGAGATGAAATTGCAGAGCCGTTGGCAATGATCTTTTCGTCCTCACTGTCATCAGGGGTGGTACCAGGGGATTGGAGAGTGGCGAATGTCGTGCCCCTGTTCAAAAAAGGGACTCGGGATAACCCTGGGAATTACAGGCCAGTTAGTCTTACTTCGGTGGTACGCAAAGTAATGGAAAGGGTACTGAAGGATAGGATTTCTGAGCATCTGGAAAGACACTGCTTGATTAGGGATCGTCAGCACGGATTTGTGAGGAGTAGGTCTTGCCTTACAAATCTTATTGAATTCTTTGAGGAGGTGACCAAGCATGTGGATGAAGATAAAGCAGTGGATGTAGTGTACATGGATTTTAGTATGGCATTTGATAAGGTTCCCCATGGTAGGCTTCTGCAGAAAGTAAGGAGGCATGGGATAGTGGGAAATTTGGCCAGTTGGATAACGAACTGGCTAACCGATAGAAGTCAGAGAGTGGTGGTGGATGGCAAATATTCAGCCTGGATCCCAGTTACCAGTGGCGTACCGCAGGGATCAGTTCTGGGTCCTCTGCTGTTTGTGATTTTCATTAATGACTTGGATGAGGGAGTTGAAGGGTGGGTCAATAAATTTGCAGACGATACGAAGATTGGTGGAGTTGTGGATTGTAAGGAGGGCTGTTATCGGCTGCCAAGAGACATAGATAGGATGCAGAGCTGGGCTGAGAAGTGGCAGATGGAGTTTAACCCTGAAAAGTGTGAGGTTGTCCATTTTGGAAGGACAAATATGAATGCGGAAGGACAAATATGAATCCGGGTTAACGGTAGAGTTCTTGGCAATGTGGAGGAGCAGAGAGATCTTGGGGTCTATGTTCATACATCTTTGAAAGTTGCCACTCAAGTGGATAGAGCTGTGAAGAAGGCCTATGGTGTGCTCGCGTTCATTAACAGAGGGATTGAATTTAAGAGCCGTGAGGTGATAATGCAGCTGTACAAAACTTTGGTAAGGCCACATTTGGAGTACTGTGTACAGTTCTGGTCACCTCATTTTAGGAAGGATGTGGAAGCTTTGGAAAAGGTGCAAAGAAGATTTACCAGAATGTTACCTGGAATGGAGAGTAGGTCTTACGAGGAAAGGTTGAGGGTGCCAGGCCTTTTCTCATTAGAACGGAGAAGGATGAGGGGCGACTTGATAGAGGTTTATAAGATGATCAGGGGAATAGATAGAGTAGACAGTCAGAGACTTTTTCCCCAGGTGGAACAAACCATTACAAGGGGACATAAATTTAAGGTGAAAGGTGGAAGATATAGGAGGGATATCAGAGGTAGGTTCTTTACCCAGAGAGTACTGGGGGCATGGAATGCACTGCCTGTGGAAGTAGTTGAGTTGGAAACATTAGGGACCTTCAAGCAGCTATTGGATAGGTACATGGATTACGGTAAAATGATATAGTGTAGATTTATTTGTTCTTAAGGGCAGCACGGTAGCATTGTGGATAGCACAATTGCTTCACAGCTCCAGGGTCCCAGGTTCGATTCCAGCTTGGGTCACTGTCTGTGCGGAGTCTGCACGTCCTCCCCGTGTCTGCGTGGGTTTCCTCCGGGTGCTCCGGTTTCCTCCCACAGTCCAAAGATGTGCAGGGTAGGTGGATTGGCCATGATAAATTGCCCTTAGTGTCCAAAATTGCCCTTGGTGTTGGGTGGAGGTGTTGGGTTTGGGTGGGGTGCTCTTTCCGGGAGCCGGTGCGGACTCGGGAGGCCGAGTGGCCTCCTTCTGCACTGTAAATTCAATGATAATCTATGATTAATCTAGGACAAAGGTTCGGCACAACATCGTGGGCCAAAGGGCCTGTTCTGTGCTGTATTTTCTATGTTCTAAAATTCCAAGGCTTTCTACATGTACATAAAAAGCAAGAGGGTAGCCAGGGATAGGGTTGGCCCACTGAAGGATAGGCAGGGGAATCTATGTGTGGATCCAGAGGAAATGGGTGAGGTACTAAATGAATACTTTGCATCAGTATTCACCAAAGAGAAGGAATTTGTGGATGTTGAGTCTGGAGAAGGGTGTGTCGATAGCCTGGGTCACATTGAGATCCAAAAAGACGAGGTGCATGGCGTCTTGAAAAATATTCAGGCAGATAAGTCCCCACTTGAGTATTTCTCATGTCCCCAGTTTCTATACCACACCGGCTGAAACTGATGTCGGAAACCAATCTTTGATTTATGAACTAATTCATAATCATCTACCATTTCTGCTGCTAATCTCGCAGTTTTAACCCTCTGTTCTTCCACATGAGTTCTCACTACATCAATAATTGAATTTTTAAACTCCTCCAAAAGTATAATTTCTCTGAGAACTTCATACGTTTGGCCAATTTTCAAAGCCCTTATCCACCTATCAAAATTACTCTGTTTGAGCCTTTCGAACTCCATGTATGTTTGACCAAATTCTTTCCTTAAATTTCTAAACCTTTGCTCATATGCACTTAAGATGGATTGTTTCACCTCCTCATATGTTCCAGATACCTCCTCCGGTCGTGATGCAAACACTTCACTCGCCCTACCTACCAGCTTTGTTTGAATCAGTAATACCCACATGTCCTGTGGCCATTGCATTTGTTTAGCTACCTTCTCAAATGAAATGAAAAAGGCTTCTTCCTCCTTCTCGTCAAACCTTGGCAATGCTTGGACATATTTAAACAGATCTCCACCACGTCTTCGACTATGACGCTCTGTCTCATTATCCTCATCCATCTCCTCCAACTGCGTCAGCCAATTTTAACTGATTTTCATGTTTCAGAGCCATTTTCCGAAGTTCTAACTCTCTCTCTTTTTCCCTTTCCTCTCTATCTCTTTCTTTGTTTCTTTCTTCTCTCTCCTTTTCTTTTTCCTCTCTATCTATATCTCTTTCTTTTTCTTTCATTGCATATTCAAGCTGCTTTAATTCTTTTTCATGTTCAAGTTGCTTTAATTCTTTTTCATGTTCAAATTGCTTAATCTGCAACCGGAGCTTTGCCATATCTAATGAGTCAGAATGTATCACAGGCAAACGTAAATGCGCAGATACCGCGTTAAGTACCTCATCTTTTCGTATTTTGCTAGGCAGTGTTAACTGCAATGCTTTTGCCAAACCTAACAGTCTGTTTTTAGTCTCTGTCCATAAGGTATCACGTGTTACCGCGTCCACCCCCAAAAACGTCTGAGCCTCCAAAAGAGCCATTGTTCACAACACTCTCCCCACTTAAACTAAAATACCACACTGGAAAAGCAACAATCCTTCACTGTCTTCAAGTTCACAAAAGCCAATCCAATAGATAGACTTTTATTCCCCTTGAGCCCTCAATTGTTATGGGAGCGGGTTTTTCAGAACCCCAAAATGTATCATGGAGTTCACCCAACTCCCACCTTTAATGGATTGTTGCTTTTGAAGCACACGGCTTGTTCCCCAGGTGTGGTATTACAATTATGGACACGTGGTTTTTAAAACAAAACAATGTTTATTCCATGAACTCAACTTAACCTTTTAAATAAACATTGGATCTCTTAACACCCCTTACTTCAGAGATAACCCCAAAAGTAATACAACACTACCCAATCCTTCAAAATGTTCCTTTAAACATCCAAAAGACTTCACCTTTAAAAACAGACATCAGGTTACATTCAATATATTTATAGTCTTTGGATTTGCAGACATCAACAGACCAGTTCTGTGTTTTCTTCTTGCAGCTCTCAGCAAAACACACAGCCACTCCCAGCTTTCTCCTCAAACTGACTTTTTCCTTTCAAGCATCTCACAGCAAACCAGCCAGGCACCTTTTAGCTTCTCTCTCCCAAAATTTAGGGCAGCACGGTAGCATTGTGGATAGCACAATTGCTTCACAGCTCCAGGGTCCCAGGTTCGATTCCAGCTTGGGTCACTGTCTGTGCGGAGTCTGCACATCCTCCCCGTGTGTGCGTGGGTGTCCTCCGGGTGCTCCGGTTTCCTCCCACAGTCCAAAGATGTGCAGGTTAGGTGGATTGGCCATGATAAATTGCCCTTAGTGTCCAAAATTGCCCTTAGTGTTGGGTTGGGTCACTGGGTTATGGGGATAGGGTGAAGGTAGGGTGCTCTTTCCGAGAGCCGGTGCAGACTCGATGGGCCGAATGGCCTCCTTCTGCACTGTAAATTCTATGAAATCTATGAAAACTGAAACTAAAAACTTCAAAATGGCAGAGCTAAAGCCCAGCTCCACCCACACTCTGACATCACTGCATTTCTTAAAGGTACATTGCTTAAACATCCATTTCTTAAAGGCACTCTCACATGACAATGGAGCTAAATGCGGAAATATATAAAGCAGTGACTCTGGGAGCAACTTGGAGAGGAAAGCTAGAGAGAGCAGAGATAGAGAGTTCAGGGCAGTTATAGATAGAGTGTTGAGACTAGTGTAGTTGAATGAAGATTATAAATTAGATTATTGTTTACTATAGGAGTCAAGCTTAATTAAGTAGTGTAAATATATGTTAGCTTTGTTTATGAACTTAGCTTCTGTGGTCTTTGTAATCACTGCAACATCCACCTTGAGAACAAGGACCACAATAATAATAATTGCTTATTGTCACAAGTAGGCTTCAATGAAGTTACTGTCCCTATGAAGCCCGTAGTCGCCACATTCTGGCGCCTGTTCGGGGAGGCCAGTATGGGAATTGAATCCACACTGCTGGCCTTGTTCTGCATTACAAGTCACCTGTTTAGCCCACTGTGCAAAACCAAAGAACACCGCATGGTACCAGGTGTCTGATCCTAAAAAGTAAGCATTAAGTAGAAAGTTAGCATCAAGTCCAGAAAGAAAAAAACACTCAAACCGCTACATAGATCTCGAACACAGTACCAAGTTCCGGATCGCAAGGTGGAAAGTCTAACAAAGCCAGAACACTTCATATGACCGATAAACTAAGACTGAACTGGAAAAATTTCAAACAGCAATCTGAAGTTTTTCCATCTGCCTCTGCGTTAGAATCAGCTCCTGATCACAGAAAAATCATGCTCCTCCTCAATTTGGCTGGACCACAGGCATTAGAATTGTTTAATTCATTTGAATTCACAGACTGAGAGGATAAAAAAAGTTTGAATGGGTAGTGGAGAAATTTGGTGCGCATTGCAAAGTGCAAATCAATGAGACATACAAATGATACATGTGCACAAAAAGGCTGCAGCTTAATGGAGAATCAATAGATTAATTTATTACAGATTTAAGGCTAAGAACGCAGGCCTGTAATTTTTCCTTCATTGTGGATTCGATGTTGTGGGATCAAATAGTGTTTCGCATTTTTGACGAGTGATTGCGAGAAAGATTATTAAGAAGACCGATTCTGTGTTTAGAAGAAGCCATAAACCTGTGCAAAACCAGTGAGAAATCCACTAATGAGTATGCCGAGTTCAGGGCTAAGGAAAAAGGCACAAACTCGGGCAACATGGCTGATGCCATTAATGCTATGGCGCAGTTCAGAAAATAGCGTGCCACTGATGGTGGCCATTTTGAAAGTGACATCACGAACGTGATGATGTGCACACGCTGTGGCAACCCCCACTTTAGAAGAAATTGTCCAGCGAAAGGGAAACAGTGCTCACGATGTAACAAGTTCAACCATTTTGCCTCAAAATGCCGTTTCACTTCAGCGATACCGGCAAACAACGCTAAAAGTTGTTTCATACAAATAAGAAGGCCCAGAGCATACAAAGTAGAGGACATGGTGAAAAAATTTTAAACTTACATGATGATTCCTCAAGCTTTACTCCACAGGATAACTTCATGGTAGAAGCGATAACCAGAGTTAATGCACCAGATACTAATGAAAAATAAATTTTTCAAATTTCCAACTCAATACAAGATTGAACAGTAACATTCAATATAAATTGCTCCAATGTTCCATTCAAGCTGGACATGGGTGCACATGCAAATTTAATCACTGAAGCTGATCTGTGACAAGTGCACAAAACTCCAAAAATAAGAACATCAAACTGTCGATTGACAGTTTATAATAATTATTATTAATGACCAAAGGTTGCCTCATGGTGCAGCATGGCGACATCTGCATGCCAGTAGATTTTGAAATTGTGGATGACATGAAATCATCGCAAATTAGTGTAGAGATGTGCATTAAAGTAAATTTAGTACAATTGATACACACAGCCAGCAGTTTAAATGATCGAATTGAAGACAATTTGAGCAAATACAAGCATGTCTTTAATGGAATGGGCACCTTGCCATTCACGTACAGCATCAAACTCAAACAGGTCAGTAATACATGCGCCCAGAAGAGTACCAGCACCATTTGCCTTCCTAACTGCCGACTGAACCTGCACATTAACCTAAAGAGAATCGTGAACAAGGACTCTCAAGTCCCTTTGTGCTTCTGATTTCCGAAGCATTTCTCCATTTAGAAAATAGTCTATGCCTAAATTCCTCCTTCCAAAGTGCATAACCTCACACTTTCCCACATTGTATTTCATCTTCACTTCTTTGCCCACTCTCCCAACCTGACCAAATCCTTCTGCAGCCCCCTTGCTTACTCAATACTACATGTCCCTCTACAGATCTTTGTATCATCTGCAAACATAACAACAGTGCCTTGAGTTCTTTCTTCCAGATCATTAATGTATATTGTGAAAAGTTGTGGTCCCAGAACAGACCCCTAAGGCACACCACTACTCACTGGCTGCCATCCTGAAAAAGACCCCTTTATCCCCACTCTCTGCCTTCTGCCAGTCAGCCAATCCTCTATCCATGCCAGGATCTTACCCTTACCATGGGCTCTTAACTTATTTAACAGTCTCCTATGCGGCACCTTGTCAATGGCCTTCTGGAAATCTAAATAAATCACGTCCACTGGTTCTCCTTTGTCTAACTTCCTTGTTATTTCCTCAAAGAACTCTAACAGGTTTGTCAGACATGACCTCCCTTTGACAAAGCCGTGCTGACTCAGTCCTATTTTATCATGCACTTCCAAGTACTCTGCGATCTCATCTTTAATAATGGACTCTAAAATCTTACCAAAGAAAAACTTGAACAATAATAGAAGACAGGAACACTATCCCATACCCAAACGAGAAGAGATAACAGCAGAAATGGCACATACCAAGTATTTCACTAAATTGGATGCTTCCAAGGGATTCTGGCAACCACGTCTAGATAGTGGAAGCAGAAAATTGTGTTCCTTTAACACTCCTTTGGCCGATACAGTTTTAATCGAATGGCATTGTATCTGCTTCCGAGGTCTTCCACCGTGCGATGGAAACTATCATTGAAAGAATACCGGGTGTTCGTGTGTATGTAGATGATGTGATAATATGGTCCAACAGTCCAGGAGAACACCGTGAGAGGCTTCTGAAATCCCAACCAGGGTTCATTCCTATGCGTTGAAACTAAACAGAGAAAAGTGCCGATTTGGCATCCAGAAACTGAACTTTCTTGGCGATGGGATTTGTTGCAGACATGCTACCTGTGTCTGACGCAAAGCTAAAGCTGATCAGAGATGACACTGAAAAAGACACAAATGACATTCACACTTTGTCTTCTGTACATTTCCTATAATGTCACATCCCCTTTCTTTGAGAAACAAAACTTTTTCTAAATTCTTTTACCTCCAGTCCTTTATAACCACAATCTAATGGTAAAGCCAACAAGGGAATGGGCAAATCCCATCGCAACTCTTCAGGAAAACGTATGATGACAAGAAGGACTTGTCGTTAGCGCTCTTAGTTTATAGAGCTACTCCCTTATCGTCTGGACTGTTGCCTGCCCAAATGCTCATGGGTAGGAAGATTCAAACAACATTGTCTGCCATCACCATTCCTTGTGAGGATGAACAGTTAATGCATCAACATATCAAGCAAAAGCAATGCAAAGAGCAAGCCGACGAGAATAGGCAAGGGAAACCTCTCCTGCAACTCAAAAAGGATGATATTGTAAGGATAAAAAATCCAATGGCGGCTGGTCAGGAGCAGCTAAAGTCTTAAATGAGGTTGCACCAAGTTGTATGTGGTACAAACTTATGCTGGAAAAATGTTTCGCAGAAATAGTCGAGCATTACTAAAAGTGAAAAACTCGAACTTTCCAGAGCCGAATTTAACAAACCCAGAGACCTTGTTTAGCAACATTATACCAGCAGTATTATTATCAACTACTCAAATACAACAGACGACAGAAAACTCTGATGGCACTGCAAGTGGACTAAGAAACTCGAAAAGAACGAGAAGATCACCAAATAGACTGAATTTGTAAAAAATATTAAGGATTGTAACTCTAAAACTGAAAGTATAATATGTAAAATACCCTCAAAGCATGAAATGTGTGCTGATTGACGGTGGCCTTCTTGATGCTGGCCAAATCATTTCCAAGGAGAAAATTGATTCCTCCTTCAGGGACATTTCCCACTGTAACAGGGCCTGAGACAAGGTCACACTCAGGTGAATCATATGAAGGGAGTGCAGAGGCGTTTCACCAGGATATTGCCTGGGATGGAACATTTAAGTTATGAAGAGAGGTTGGATATGCTTGGGTTGTTTTTGCTGGAGCAGAGAGGACTGAGGGGTGACCTGATCGAGGTGTACTAGATTATGAGGGGCATCGATAGGGTGGATAGGGAACAGCTGTCCCCCTTAGTTGAAGGGTCGGTTATATGGGGACACAAGTTGAAGGTGAGGGGTGGGAGGTTTAGGGGGGATTTGAGGAAAAACGCTTTTACCCAGAGGGTGGTTCCAGTCTGGACTGCACTGTCTGGAAGGGTGGTAGATGCAGGTTGCTTTAAAAAGTACCTTGATGAGCACTCAGCATGTCATAACATTCAAGGTGATGGGCTAAGTGCTGCAAATGGCACATTACTTTTTCACATCCCAGAATTATCCCAATTTCAAGCAATGCTGTTGTTTGCTTTCAGATTTCCGTTAACCTCTTCTTCAAAAGCAGCTTTGTCCTTATATCCATGGAAACCACCCAAACTGTGTGTGTTTTTTTACTGTCTTGTTAAAATCCCTTAAAATATCAGGGGCGTGATTCTCCGACCCACCACCTTTGGGACGGCGGGACACGGCGGCGCGGGCGGGCTCCAGGGTCCTGGGGGTGCGCGGGGCAATCTGGGCCCGGGGGGAGCACTTCGCGATCGAAGCCCACCGAACCGCGGGCGGGCCTGTGCCGTGGGGGCACTCTTTTCCTTCCGCCTTCGCCATGGTCTCCACCATGGCGGAGGCGGAAGAGACCCCCTCCACTGCGCATGCGCGGGGATGCCGTGAGCGGCCGCTGACGCTCCCGAGCATGCGCCGCCCGGCAAAGTCAGTTTCGCGCCAGCTGGTGGGGCACCAAAGGCCTTTCCCGCCAGCTGGCGGGGTGGAAATCAGTCCGGCTTGGGCCTAGCCCCTCAAGGTGAGGGCTCGGCCGCTCAAGATGCGGAGACTTCCGCACCTTTGGGGCGGCGCAATGCCGTTTTTGGCGCCGGTCGACGGACATCGCGCCGACATCGGAGAATCCCGCCCCAGTTCTTTTTTTCATCATTGTTGTTTTCATTACCCGTCAAATAGATGCACTTTTAATTTTGTCCGCCTTGTTCAACTGTCACTCATCCTGTTCTTGTCTATCCATTCACTTTGCCGTAACCCTCAACAAAGATCTCTTTGACTTTCAATACTCTTGAGGGTTCTACCATTCACTGTATATTCCCTACCTGCATTAGACCTTCCAAAGTGCATTACCTTACATTTGTCCGGATTAAACTCCATCTGCCATCTCTCCGCCCAAGTCTCCAAACAATCTAAATCCTGCTGTATCCTCCTACAGTCCTCACCGCAATTCCACCAACCTTCGTGTCGTCTGCAAACTTACTAATCAGACCAGTTACATTTTCCTCCAAATCATTTATATACTACAAAGAGCAAAGGTCCCAGCACTGATCCCTGTGGAACACCACTGGTCACAGCCCTCCAATTAGAAAAGCATCCTTCCATTGCTACTCTCTGCCTTCTATGGCCTAGCCAGTTCTGTATCCACCTTGCCAGCTCACCCCGATCCCGTGTGACTTCACCTTTTGTACTAGTCTACCATGAGGGACCTTGTCAAAGGCCTTACTGAAGTCCATATAGACAACATCCACTGCCCTACCTGCATCAATCATCTTAGTGACCTCCTCGAAAAACTCTATCAAGTTAGTGAGACATGACCTTCCCTTCACAAAACCGTGCTGCCTCTCACTAATACGTCCATTTGCTTCCAAATGGGAGTAGATCCTGTCTCGAAGAATTCTCTCCAGTAATTGCCCTACCACTGAAGTAAGGCTCACCGGCCTGTAGTTCCCGGGATTATCCTTGCTACCCTTCTTAAACAGAGGAAAAACATTGGCTATTAGGTGAATTGGCCAATGATAAATTGCCCTTAATGTCCAAAATTGCCCTTGGTGTTGGGTGGAGGTGTTGAGTTTGGGTAGGGTGCTCTTTCCAGGAGCCGGTGCAGACTCAAAGGGCCGAATGGCCTCCTTCTGCACTGTAAATTCAATGATAATCTATGATTAATCTAGGACAAAGGTTCGGCACAACATCGTGGGCCGAAGGGCCTGTTCTGTGCTGTATTTTCTATGTTCTATGTTCTATGTTCTATGTTCTCCAGTCCTCCGGGACATCCCCTGAAGACAGCGAGGATCCAAAGATTTCTGTCAAGGCCTCAGCAATTTCCTCTCCAGCCTCCTTCAGTATTCTGGGGTCGATCCCATCAGGCCCTGGGGACTTATCTACCTTAATATTTTTTAAGACACCCAACACCTCGTCTTTTTGGATCTCAATGTGACCCAGGCTATCTACACACCCTTCTCCAGACTCAACATCTACCAATTTCTTCTCTTTGGTGAATACTGATGCAAAGTATTCATTTAGTACCTCGCCCATTTCCTCTGGCTCCACACATAGATTCCCTTGCCTATCCTTCAGTGGGCCAACCCTTTCCCTGGCTACCCTCTTGCTTTTTATGTACGTGTAAAAAGCCTTGGGATTTTCCTTAACCCTATTTGCCAATGACTTTTCGTGACCCCTTCTAGCCCTCCTGACTCCTTGCTTAAGTTCCTTTCTACTTTCCTTATATTCCACGCAGGCTTCATCTGTTCCCAGCCTTTTAGCCCTGACAAATGCCTCCTTTTTCTTTTTGACGAGGCCTACAATATCTCTCGTTATCCAAGATTCCCGAAAATTGCCGTATTTATCCTTCTTCCTCACAGGAACATGCCGGTCCTGAATTCCTTTCAACTGCCACTTGAAAGTCTCCCACATGTCAGATGTTGATTTGCCCTCAAACATCCGCCCCCAATCTATGTTCTTCAGTTCCCGCCTAATATTGTTATAATTAGCCTTCCCCCAATTTAGCACATTCATCCTAGGACCACTCTTATCCTTGTCCACCAGTACTTTAAAACTTACTGAATTGTGGTCACTGTTACCGAAATGCTCCCCTACTGAAACATCTACCACCCGGCCGGACTCATTCCCCAATACCAGGTCCAGTACCGCCCCTTCCCTAGTTGGACTGTCTACATATTGTTTTAAGAAGCCCTCCTGGATGCTCCTTACAAACTCCGCGACCTGGTATAAGTTATAGCCAAGTTCCGCACACATGAGTGCGGCCTCAACCGGGACCTGGGATTCATGTCGCATTGCATTCATCCCCCACCATCTGGCCTGTGAAATTCTACCAACTGTCCTGGCTTGATACAATTCACACCTCTTTAACCTGGGGTTACCCCATCTCTGGATCTGTAAGGATTTAATCACCTGCTAATGGTCGCATTCCTAGCATTGTTTGGCATCTTTGAATTTGTCTATATATGTGTTTCTGGAGCAGACCTCTTCATTCACCTGAGGAAGGAGCAGCGCTCCGAAAGCTAGTGACATCAAAACAAACCTGTTGGACTTTAACCTGGTGTTGTAAGACTTCGTACTGTGCTCACCCCAGTCCAACGCCGGCATCTCCACATCATGGCCTCTAAATTATAATTAAGTAATTATGTTTAATTAGTTACCAATGCTTAATTTTTTAAATTTAGTGTAGATTCCCAACCAGCCACTCAAGCCACAGCTTTTCTGTGATGTCACTTCAGTTTCCCCCCGACACACACAATTGGAAAAAGGTATAAAAGTAAAAATGAGTAAAAATCACTTACTTACCTTCTTACCTTCTGAGTGTCTTAGATGTTCTCAGGTTCTCTCCCTGACAGAGACTGCTCCTCCTCCTCCGAACGGCTCCCGAAACTAGGCCGCGATCTTTTAAAATCTCCGCTCCGACTCGCAGCCCCCGCGCTTTTTAAAACTCCCGCGCTGTTTTCACTGTCCCGGCTCACTCAGCTCCCGCGCTGTTTTCAGAGTCCTGGCTCACTCACCTCCCGCGCTGTTTTCACTGTCCCGGCTCACTCAGCTCCCGCGCTGTTTTCAAAGTCCTGGCTCCCTCAGCTCCCGCGCTGTTTTCAAAGTCCTGGCTCCCTCAGCTCCCCGCGCTGTTTTCAAAGTCCCGGCTCCCTCAGCTCCCGCGCTGTTTTCAAAGTCCTGGCTCCCTCAGCTCCCGCGCTGTTTTCAGAGTCCTGGCTCCCTCAGCTCCCGCACTGTTTTCAAAGTCCCGGCTCCCTCAGCTCCCGCGCTGTTTTCAAAGTCCCGGCACACTCACCTCTCCGCTGTTTTCAGAGTCCTGGCTCCCTCAGCTCCCGCGCTGTTTTCAAAGTCCCGGCTCACTCAGCTCTCGCGCAGTTTTCAGAGTCCTGGCTCCCTCAGCTCCCGCGCTGTTTTCACTGTCCCGGCTCACTCTCCTCCACAGCTGTTTTCAGAGTCCTGGCTCCCTCAGCTCCCGCGCTGTTTTCAAAGTCCCGGCTCACTCAGCTCTCGCGTTGTTTTCAGAGTCCTGGCTCCCTCAGCTCCCGCGCTGTTTTCACTGTCCCGGCACACTCAGCTCCCGCGCTGTTTTCACTGTCCCGGCACACTCAGCTCCCGCGCTGTTTTCACCTCCACATGCACAGTGCAGAGCCTAACCAACTAAAGGTGGTGCACAGGGCGCACCTAACGAGAACACAAATAAGCGGGTTCTTCCCAGAGGTGGAAGATAAATGCGAACGTCCCTGCTCTTAAATTCTATGCCTCAGCTAATAACAGAAGGTATTGACATGCCTCCTTAACCACTGCATCTACCTGATTTGCTACCTTAAAGGACCGGTGTACATGTACACCAAGGTCCCTCTAATCCTTGGTGCTTCTCAGGGTCCAGACTTTCATCATGTATTCCCTTGCCTTGTTTGTCCTGCCCAAGTGCATCACCTCACACTTATCCAGATCAAATTGCATTTGCCACTGATCAGCCCATCTGACCAGTCCGACTCTATCCTTCGATAATCTGATGCTATCGTCCTCACTATTTACCACCCGACCAAGCAAGAATATTGTGTGCAGTTCTAGAATTGTAGGAGGGATGTGTTCGCACTGGAAAGGGTACAGAGGAGGTTTATCATTGAATCAACAGTGCAGAAGGAGCCATTCAGCCTATCGAGTCTATTCCATCTCTTGGAAAAAGTGCTCTCCTTAAGCCCAAAGCCCCAAGCCTCCACCAAATCCTTGTAACCTAGTCTAACATTTTGGACACTGAGGGGAAATTATGAGCGACATGGATAGAGTAGACAGGAAGAATCCTTTTCTTCTGGTGGAGGGGACCGGGGACATAGATTGAAGGTGAGGGTCTGGAGGTTTAGAGGGGATGTGGGGAAAAGCATTTCACCCAGATGATGGTGGGAGCTCGAAACTTGCTGCCTGAAAGGGTGGTGGAGGCAGACACCTTCACAAATTTAAGAAGTATTTAGATGTACTTGCAATGTCAAAGCATACAAGGCTTTGGGCCAAGTGCTGGGAAAAGGAATTAGAATACTTAGGTGGTTGCTTTTGACTGCCGCAGACATGATGGTCCAAAGGGATTTTTCTGTGCTCTATGCCTCTACATGGATCACTTACTCACAGCCAATGGTGTGAAGCCAGATCCAGACAAGACAATGCAACAATTGGCATTCCCGATGCGCAAACACGATTTCTTGGACTTCATTGGTGTGACAAATTAGCTCTCTGAGTTAACTCCCTGTTACAGTGACGTCATTGGACCTCTTTGTCAGCTCCTCCACCAGGATATCAAATATTCAAGACACATAGAGGCACTCCCAGTCCCACTGGTGCTACAATATATTGAGGTTCTAACACCCATACCCATATCAACAGATGCCCCTCCAGCATGGATTTGGTGCAGTCTGTATCCAGAATGGCAGACCAAGGGCCCTCATTGACAGATCAAAGAAACTACTCGATCTTGTCTTCACCTGTCAGAAATTTTGTTACTTCACATATAGTTGTCCTACAAATGTTCAAGCAGTTCATTAGCCACACATAACTGTGGTGATGTCATGGTTGTGTTGTAATTCACCAACTGACCACTAGGAGTCTCATTGGTATTTTAGTGATTGTTAGAGTCAGTTGATCTCAGATTGACTGCAGAGCTGGAACACAGAGGTTGTTTGTGCATGGTTATATTGTTATTCATCTGTTGTTTTGTGTATAGTTGACCCACAGTTAATGTTAATAAATCATTTATAGCATTAGCTTGTGATATAAATCAGGCCATCCGACAAGAACATTACGATACCTGGTCTAAAAAAGCTTCTTCACACTGTGCCTGCACGACTACAGCGCTGAAGATTCTTCGCTCCATCTCAATGTCATTTACAAATGTAGTAAGGAGCTGTACTTGGCTGATGCCCTCTCCCAAGCTTTCCCACCAACTACAGACTAGGTGAATCGTAAGAAAGACACAGCTATCTTGACAATCTGACATCAGCAGGAGGGGATGGCCCGACTGCCCAAGGGAGCTTCCCCACGAGCTCCGCACATTAGTTAACATCAGAGATTAACTAACCTTACAGGATGGACAGGCAGCACCTTGGGGCAGTACAAGGGGGCAGTCCTAAGGTGGCAGTGCCAAGGGCACACTGACAGGGGGGGTAATCTTCCCTAGTTGGGGGGGGAGGGGATGGCGGGGGGAACACTGATCACAATTTGGGGGGTGGGGTAGACAGTTCAGGGGAGGGGGAGCGTGGGGTGCCTCGATGTTTACGTTATGGTAATGCGCCGATGAAGGGGGTCTGATCTCTGCAGGGAAGGGGGTCCCGATTTCTGTGGAGGGAGCGGGGACAGCCTTATCTGTAACTTTGGGATCAGGATGCCCTTACTTCAGAATTCTGACTTTTCCAGTGTGTTTAGGTCCCAACTGCCCCCAGCTGGCTGTATAATCCTCACCAGCACTTTGAAATTTCTCAGAGTGCTGTTTAATCAGGCGAGGAAAGCAGTCTGTTAAGCCAACGAGTTTCACACAGCTTTTCTCACCGGATCCAACAGTCCGTGCAATTTTGTGAAAATTCCACCCAATGTATGAGTATCGCCTTTTTGTGTGTTATGACTACATCCAGAGAGTCCATCCCTATAGTGAGCAAGTAGATCCTGAATTCCTAAATCCATTAATCACACTGCATGACGGATCTCCCAGAGAAAAACTAAGCAGGAATCGGTAAAATTTTAACTTTTCTAGATCATCCTTAGTGTCACTTTATTCCATATTTTAGATGCCTCAGACCCAGAGCAGCACGGTGGTGCAGTGGTTAGCACTTCTGCCTCAAGGCGCTGAGGACCCAAGTTCTTACCCGGTCCCGGTTCGCTGTCCATGTGGAGTTTGCACATTCACCCCATGTCTGCATGGATCTTAGCCCCACCATCCAAAAAGATGTGCAGGTTCGATGAATTGCCCCTTAATTGGAAATTCGGTCCTCTAAATTTATAAAAAGATGCCTCAGTCCTGTGAGAGATGACTCAGAATCACAGAATTTTTGCAGTGCAAAAGCAAGGCCCATCGAGCCTGCACTGGCTCTCCGAAAGAGCATTCCACTCAATCCCACTCCGCTGCCTAATCCCTGTAACCTTGTACATTTTTGTTTTCAGGTGACAATCCAATTCGCTTTTGAATACCTCAATCAAAACTAGCTACACCAACCTCTCAGGAAATTAGTTCCAGACTCTAAGAACCCACTTTTGACAATTATTTTGAATCTGTGCCCCCTCATTCTTGTTGCTCTCTGTTGGGAACTGTTTCTCACTCTCTACCCTCTTCATACCCCTCAGGATTTTGAATATTTCTATCAAGTCTCCTCGCAGCCTTCTTTTCTCGAAGAAAAACAGTCACAAACTTGCTAATCTATCCTCATTGCTGCAGCCCTTTATCCCTGGAATCATTCATGCCAATCTCCTCTGTACTCTCTCCAATGCCTTCACATCCTCCCTCAACAAGGGCACAGTAATACAATTGCAGCCGAACGAATGTCTTGCGCTCTAGTTTCTATGTATGTTCCAGGTTTTATTCACAGTGCTTTAAAGGGCTGGATTCTCCGGTCTCACAAGTTCCTGGCGGCGTGCCGTTTGCTGGCACCGAGATTCTGTACAGTGGGATTTGCCATTGAAGCCACCCCATGACTCCAGGAAATCCATGGGTGGGGGTTCACTGATGGTGGGACCAGAGAATCGCAACAGCCGAAGAATTCTGGCCAAAATGTCTGCTCCATGCTGCTAACTCTATCGTTTGTTTACTTTTCACTTACTCCACACGAAGGCTTAACTAATCAAGTGCAACGAGCATCCACAGTAAACAGGTTCACATAATCAAACACATAACCACAGGAGGGAGGATAGAATGGAATGAGGGATTGAGAGAAGGGGAGAGAAAGTAGGAGGCAAGAGGATATGAAGAGAGGGAAGCAAAGAGAGAGGGAGGAAAAGAAGAAAGGAGGAAGTGGGAGAAGGAAGAAGGGAGGGGAAGAACGAAGGAGGGCGGGGAAGAAGGGAGGAAGGGTGTGGTAGTATGCATTAGGGGTCATGTGGGACTGTGAAGCCGCGATGTAATTGGCTGACAGATCCCGGGTCCTGGTTGGCCGTTGACCTCTAGCTCCGCCCTGAAGGCGGAGTATAAGAACCAGGAGTCCTCCCCCGCAGGCAGTCTACTACTGAACTGCGGGGGAACAGTCACGCTTAATGAAGCCTCATCGACTTCACTCTATTCGTCTCTCGGAGTCTTTGTGCGCTACAAAGGGCAAATGAACATGGGAGGGAAGAATTAAATGAGAGAAGAAGGAGGAAAGAAAGGAAAAACATGATTGAGGGAGGAAGACAAGAAAGAAGGAAGCAAGGAAGACAGACATTGGGAGAATTATCTTGCCATCCATCTGAGCAGTCAGGTACAGGTTTGGCTTTACACTGGGGAATTGACTTTATGACCCTGAGTTCAATTAAGTCTAAATAATTTATGTGGAGAATGAAAAGTTACACATGTTGTGCCAAGATGATGAAGTTGGTTTGCAATTTGTGTCTGCACAGAGTGATGTAATGTCGGCTAATGTCATTTGCAGCGTATTCATCACATCTGTTAATAGCTGTGAAATTAAAGCCATCTTAACTAATCTATATGATTCATCCTCAATCTGTATTCTTTAAAAAAAATGTATTTTATTACAAATAGGCATCAAAACAGGTCACAGCAAATAAACACCCCAGGAAACGACGAATAGCTCCTCAAACACGGTCACAAACATCTTTTCTCAAACCCCCCTGCTGAGCCCCTTAATTCATCCTTTACCCTCTCTTTTTAAAAATAAATTTAGAGTACCCAATTATTTTTTCCCAATTAAGGGGCAATTTAGCGTGGCCAATCCACCAACCTGAACATCTTTGGATTGAGTGGGTGAAACCCATGAAGACACGGGGAGAATGTCAAAACTCCATGCGGACAGTGACCCAGGGCCGGGATTCGAACCCGGGTCCTCAGTGCCGCAGTCCCAGTGCTAACCACTGCGCCACATGCTGCCAATCCTTTATCTTCTCGAACCGCAGGAAGTCATACAGGTCACCCAACCAAGCCTCTTTCCCGGTGGCGATGCCGGCCATCACTCTAGCAAAATTCGCTGCCGTGCAATCAAAGAGGCGAATGCCACGACATCGACCTTCCACCTCTCCATGAGCTCCGACTTCTCTGAAACCCCAAATATCACCACCAAAGGGTCCGGGTACACCTCCCCCTCCATTATCCTGGCTAAGGCCGTGGACACTCCCGCCAAGAATCTTCCCAATTTTTCGCGACCCCAAAACATGTGCGTGTGATTCGCTGGCCACGTCCACACCTCTCACACTCATCTGCTACCCCCTGAACAAACCCACTCATTCTCGCCCGAGTCATATTCACCCTGTACACCACCTTAAACTGTATTAGGCTCATTTTTGCACAAGAGGAGGTCCTGTTTACCCCACGCAGTGCTGCACTCCATAGAACATAGAACATAGAACAGTACAGCACAGAACAGGCCCTTCAGCCCTCGATGTAGTGCCGAGCATTGTCCGAAATCAAGATCAAGCTATCCCACTCCCTGTCATTCTGGTTTGCTCCATGTCCGATCCAATTACCGCTTGAAAGTTCCTCAAGTGTCCGACTCCAGTATCACAGCAGCAGTCCATTCCATACCCACACATCACTCTCTGAGTAAAGAACCTACCTCAGACATCCTTCCTATATTTCCCACCCTGAATCTTATAGTTATGCCCCCTTGTAACAGCTACATCCACCCGAGGAAATAGTCTCTGAACGTCCACTCTATCTATCCCCCTCATTATCTTATAAACTTCTATTAAGTCGCCTCTCATCCTTCTCCGCTCCAAAGGGAAAACTTTCCTCATAAGACCTATCCTGCAAACCAGGCAGCATCCTGGTAAATCTCCTTTGCACCCTTTCCAATGCTTCCACATCCTTCCTATAATGAGGTGAACATAACTGCACACAATACTCCAAATGTGGTCTCACCAGGGTCATGTATAGTTGCAGCATAACCCCACGGCTCTTAAATTCAAGCTCCCTGGTAATCAACGCTAACACACTATAAGCCTTCTTCACGGTTGAAGGTTACCACTTGAGTGGCAACCTTCAGATATATGTGGACATGAACCCCAAGATCTCTCTGTTCCTCCACATTCCTCAGAACCCTGCCGTTGACCCTGTAATCCGCATTCAAATTTTTTCTACCAAAATGAATCACCTCGCACTTATCAGGGTTAAACTCCATCTGCCATTTATCGGCCCAGCTCTGCATCCTATCAATGTCTCTTTGCAGCCTACAAACAGCCCTCCACCTCATCCACTACTCCACCAATCTTGGTGTCATCAACAAATTTACTGACCCACTCTTCAGCCCCCTCCTCCAAGTCATTGATAAAAATCACAAATAGCAGAGGACCCAGCACTGATCCCTGTGATACACCGCTGGTAACTGGTCTCCAGTCTGGAAATTTTCCATCCACCACCACCCGCTGTCTTCTATGTAATAGCCAGTTACTTATCCAATTTCCCTCTATCCCACACCTCCTTACTTTCTTCATGAGCTGACCATGGGGAACCTTATCAAACACCTTACTAAAATCCATGGATACGACATCAACTGCTCTCCCTTCATCTACACACTTAGTTACTTCCTCAAAGAATTCAATCAAATTTATGAGGCAAGACCTACCCTTCACAAATCCGGATTGACTATCCCAGATTAAGCTGCATCATTACAAATGGTCATAAATCCTATCCTTCAGGACTTTTTCCATTATCTTCCCGACCACAGAAGTAAGACTAACCGGCCTATAATTACCAGGGTCATTTCTATTCCCTTTCTTGAACAGAGGAACAACATTCACCACTCTCCAGTCCTCTGGCACTATCCCCGTGGACAGCGAGGACCCAAAGATCAAAGCCAAAGGCTCTGCAACCTCATCCCTTGCCTCCCAAAGAATCCTTGGGTATATCCCATCTGGCCCAGGGGACTTGTCGACCCTCAGGTTTTCAAAATTGCTAATACATCCTTCCTCAGAACATCTACTTCCTCCAGCCTACCCGCCTGAATCACACTCTCATCCTCAAAAACATGGCCCCTCTCCTTTGTGAACACTAAAGAAATTCATTCAACGCCTCTACTATTTCTTCTGACTCCATGCACAAGTTCCCACTACTGTCCTTGACCGGCCCTACCCTCACCCTGATCAATCTTTTATTTCTCACATAAAAGTAAAAAGCCTTGAAGTTTTCCTTGATCCGACCCGCCAAGGGCTTCTCATGCCCCCTCCTAGCTCTCCTAAGCCCTTTTTTCAGCTCATTCCTTGCTACCTTGTAACCCTCAAGCGACCCTACTGAACCTTGTTTTCTCATCCTTGCATACTCCTCCTTTTTCCTCTAGACAAGACATTCAACCTCTTTTGTGAACCATGGTTCCCTCACATGGCCATTTCCTCCCTGCCTGACAGGGACATACCTATCAAGGACACCCAGTATTTGTTCCTTGATCAAGCCCCACTTTTCATTTGTGCCTTTCCCTGACAGTTTCTGTTCCCATCTTATGCTCCCTAATTCTTGCCTAATCGCATCATAATTACCCCTCCCCCAATTATAAACCTTGCCCTGCCGTATGGCCCTATCCCTCTCCATTGCAATAGTGAAAGACACCGAACTGCGGTCACTATCTCCAAAGTTCTCTCCCACAAACAAATCTAACACTTGGCCCGGTTCATTACCCAGTACCAAATCCAATGCGGCCCCCCCTCCTGTCCGCCTATCCACATATTGTGTCAGGAAACCCTCCTGCACACACTGTACAAAAACTGCCCCATCGGAACTGTTCGATGTATAGAGGTTCCAATCAATATTTGGAAAGTTAAAGTCACCCATGACAACTACCCTGAGACCTCCACACCTATCCATAATCTGTTTTGCAATTTCTTCCTCCACATCTCTGTTACTATTTGGGGGTCTATTGAAAACTCCTAACAATGTGGCCGCTCCTTTCCTATTCCTAACTTCGGCCCATGTTACCTCAGTAGGCAGATCCCGTTCAAACTGCCTTTCTGCAGCCGTTAAACTATCCTTGATTAACAATGCTACTCCTCCACCTCTTTTACCACCTTCCCTACTCTTACTGAAACATCTATACCCCGGAACTTACAACAACCGTTCCTGTCCCTGTTCTAAGCATGTCTTCGTAATGGCCACAACATCGTAGTCCCAAGTACCAATCCACGCTCCAGGTTCACCTACCTTATTCCGGATGCTCCTTGCATTGAAGTAGACACACATCAACCCACCTTTCTGTCTGCCAGTACACTCCTGCGACCTTGATACCCTCCTCAGTACCTCACTACTCTCGACACTGGCTCCTGAACACAGCTCGTTTTCCCAGCCCCCTGTCAAATTAATTTAAACCCCCCCCAAAGAGCTGGAGCAAATTTCCCTCCAAGGATATTGGTGCCCCTCTGGTTCAGGTGCAAACCGTCCTATCTGTATAGGTCCCACCTTCCCCAGAATGTGCTCCAATTATCCACGTACCTGAAACTCTCCCTCCTTCACCATCCCTGCAGCCACATGTTTATCTGCACTCTCTCCCTGTTCCGCATCTCACTAGCATGTGGCACCGGCAACAAACCAGAGATGACAACCCTCCCCTCCAAATCTGCTTCCCATTTCTCCTTGATCTTCACCACCCTCTCACCTCCCTGCTCCCCCAGCCACATGTATATATCCCCAATTCTTCCCTCCCCTTCCACGTCCGGAAGCAGCAGTCGCTCCAGCAGGGTGTATCCCGGCAACTTAGGGAATCCCCTCCAGACCTTTTGCGTAAAGTCCCTTACCTGCAGATACCTGAACTCACTCCCACTTGGCAGCTCTACCCTCTCCCTTAGCTCCTCCAGACTGGCGAACCCTTCCTCCAAATACAAATCCCGCACATTGACCAGCCCCACTTCCTTCCACTATCCATCCCCCCCGGCTCAAACCCATGATTTTCGCACAGCGGCGTTAGCACCTGTAATGATATGTTTATAGTCAGGTTAGTGAAGGGTTAATAATTACATATCTGTGTCAATCAAACACTAGAGGGCACTACCACTTCTCTGTACTTAAGTCAGACTGAGGGAATTCTGGGAGTAGCATAAGGCAAAAGCATGGTGAAAGCATAAGAAGAAGATTAGAGTTGATAGAGTTAACACGAGGTTAGATCATAGTGTAGTTAGTGACTATTTAGATTATTGAGTAAGACAGAATCAATATTACTTAATTATTATCTGTAGCTCAGGAGAGTGTGTTAACTTCATTTTATTAATATTGTAATAAGAAATTAGTTATGTTTCAATCTTTTATTTGGTGTATTCTTTGTCAACACTCCATTGGATCATTCTGGAAGAAAGGACAAAGAATGCAACATATTACCAAGCATGGTGCCAGGTGACTGCTGAAGCTAGTTAGATAGCTTAGTGAGGATTTAGTCAGAAACCTCACACACAACTCGAATTTTGAAGAACAGACTTGCGAGACATCGAAGAATCAGGACTGATGGAGAAAGCTCACGCTCCACGACAACTCCGAAAACGCCATGGATCCACCATACCCATCCTCTCCATAAACCCCACCCCCAGCTCCCTTGCCATCCGTACCCTACCCATCTACCTGGGGCTTGACCTATCTACCCTCAGCTTCAGGACATAGTTAAAATCTCTTCCCATGATGAACTGATGCGTGGCCAAATCCGGGATCGCTGCCAGCAACCCCCTCATAAGACCCACATCATCCGAATTTGGCGCATACAAATTTACCAACACCAAAGGTGCACTCACAAACACCTATCTCCCACCCGGATCCGTCACCTCCTTCACACTCACAATTCCCATTTTATTGCTCATTAAAACCGTCATTCCCCTCGATTTTGAATCAAACCCTGAGTGGAAAACCTACCTAACCCACCCCTTCCTTAACCTCACCTGGTCCTTCATACAGAGGTGTGTCTCTTGCAGAAAGACCGCCCCTGCTTTCAAGCTCCTGAGGTGCGCGAACACCTCCTCGGCAGCTCTATCCTCTCCTTTTAACCGGCCCATTCAGTCCCCTGGATGTTTCACGTTACCAGCCTTATCAGAGGCTTACGCCTCCAATCCCCTCTACCACCCGTCATCTTCCCCACTTAACTCCCACCCCCTTAATTCCACCCTATACCTAGCCAATACCAGTTGGCCCCTTTCTCTGCTCCTGACCATGTCATCTCTCACCCCCTGCCACGTCGCAACAACCTCCCCTCGCCCCCCTTCTCCCCTCTTCCGTCCACCCCTCTTGGCCTTCTCCCCCATCACCTCACATCCGTTCACTAACATCACCTGCTAGCATGGCCTCCTGCCCAAAGGCAACTCCCAATGACCTCCCCCCCGCACCACTCCTCAGCTCAAGGAGGAAGGCTCCCTGCTGACCTTACCCTCCCCCACACAAACAAGAACTTCTGAACTCCAGGCAGCCTGCTCCAAAAGCAAACTAACAAATGTTAAACACAAACAGTCCCATAAAACAGGAGGGGGGTGTCGGAACATCCATCTCCCCATAAACTCTTCACCCCTACAACCTCTTACAATCCCAACAATAAACAGCAAATCCCCCCAAAAAGACAAAAATCCCCCAATCCCTACCCCCACTTCAAACATGCTCCCAACCATTACAAAGTGCCAGCACCCCAGTTCCCAAGCATTTTCCGCTCAGTTCTCCCCCGGTTTATGTTCCTGAATGAAGTCTTCAGCTGCTTCTGTGGTCTCAAAATAATACTCCAGGCCTCTGAACGTCACCCATAATTTCGCCCGGTAGAGCACCCCAAACCTGATCTGCCGCCGGTACAGCACCGGCATGACCGGTGAAGCCTGCCCATCGCTTTGTCAACTCGGCTCCGATGTCCTGATCAATTCAGACATTATTCCCCTCCCAGTCGCAGATGCGCCTCTCCCTGGATCTTTTCTTTCTCCACAAATTTGTGGAGTCTCACGATCTCCGCCTGTGGCAGCTCCCCAGGTCTAGGCTTCTGCCTCAGGGACTGATGCACGATCAATTGTACAAAGACTCAGGTTGGGTACAACTGTGGCTTTATTGCAGTAAGATGCGTGACCTCCCATAACAGCTGGCGAAATGGAAGCTGAATAGAGGACACACATATTTGTACTCCTCCTACTGGGCGGAGCCAGCAGGCACGGGTACAAGTCCTACCTTACATCACCTAATACAGGTGTAACAGTGGTTTACCACATTCACCCCCTGTTAAAAATGAGTCCGGCGGGGGGTGGAGGAGAACTATATACAGTAGTGAATTTATGTACAGTGGTTTATTAGGAGAGAGAAAAAGAATGTCTTTTGAAAGTCCAGTGCCAGTTAGAGATTCAACCGGTCTGGTGCCTTGACGTTCCACTGGGAGCGACGTAATGGTGGTGGCGATGTTGTTGCTGGCGACGTCGGTGCTGAGCAGGAACTGACAAAGCTCATCACTCATGAATGAGGATCCCCTGTCACTGTGTGTCATGTGAGAGTGCCTTTAAGAAATGGATGTTTAAGCAATGTACCTTTAAGAAATGCAGAGATGTCAGAGTGTGGGTGGAGCTTGGTTTTAGTTCAGCCATTTTGCAGTTTAGTTTCAGTTTGAAAAGAGCTTGGGGTGTGTCTGTGTTTGCAGTGAGCTGGATCTGCTGTGATCTCTGCCATGAAAGACTATCTCTGGGTCATTTGGGTGATTTAAACTCATAATAGTAAAGCCTTTAACCTGATGTGCTTCTGTTTAAAGGTGTTAAGTCTCATGGATGTTGAAAGGAATAACTGAAGGACTATTTAGTGTTAAGAACAAAGAACAAAGAAATGTACAGCACAGGAACAGGCCCTTCGGCCCTCCAAGCCCATGCCGACCATGCTGCCCGACTAAACTACAATCTTCTACACTTCCTGGGTCCGTATCCCTCTATTCCCATCCTATTCATGTATTTGTCAAGATGCCCCTTAAATGTCACTATCGTCCCTGCTTCCACCACCTCCTCCGGTAGCGAGTTCCAGGCACCCAATACCCTCTGCGTAAAAAACTTGCCTCGTACATCTACTCTAAACCTTGCCCCTCTCACCTTAAACCTATGCCCCCTAGTAATTGACCCCTCTATCCCGGGGAAATGCCTCTGACTATCCACTCTGTCTATGCCCCTCATAATTTTGTTGACCTCTATCAGGTCGCCCCTCAACCTCCTTCGTTCCAGTGAGAACAAACCGAGTTTATTCAACCGCTCCTCATAGCTAATGCCCTCCATACCAGGCAACATTCTGGTAAATATCTTCTGCACCCTCTCTAAAGCCTCCACATCCTTCTGGTAGTGTGGCGACCAGAATTGAACACTATACTCCAAGTGTGGCCTAACTAAGGTTCTATACAGCTGCAACATGACTTGCCAATTCTTATACTCAATGCCCCAACCAATGAAGGCAAGCATGCCGTATGCCTTCTTGACTACCTTCTCCACCTGTGTTGACCCTTTCAGTGACCTGTGGACCTGTACTCCTAGATCTCTTTGACTTTCAACACTCTTGAGGGTTCTACCATTCACTGTATATTCCCTACCTGCATTAGACCTTCCAAAATGCATTACCTCACATTTGTCCGGATTAAACTCCATCTGCCATCTCTCCGCCCAAGTCTCCAAACAATCTAAATCCTGCTGTATCCTCTGACAGTCCTCATCGCTATCCGCAATTCCACCAACCTTTGTGTCGTCTGCAAACTTACTAGTCAGACCAGTTACATTTTCCTCCAAATCATTTATATATACTACAAACAGCAAAGGTCCCAGCACTGATCCCTGTGGAACACCACTGGTCACAGCCCTCCAATTAGAAAAGCATCCTTCCATTGCTACTCTCTGCCTTCTATGACCTAGCCAGTTCTGTATCCACCTTGCCAGCTCACCCCTGATCCCGTGTAACTTCACCTTTTGTACTAGTCTACCATGAGGGACCTTGTCAAAGGCCTTACTGAAGTCCATATAGACAACATCCACTGCCCTACCTGCATCAATCATCTTAGTGACCTCCTCGAAAAACTCTATCAAGTTAGTGAGACACAACCTCCCCTTCACAAAACCATGCTGCCTCTCACTAATACGTCCATTTGCTTCCAAATGGGAGTAGATCCTGTCTCGAAGAATTCTCTCCAGTAATTTCCCTACCACTGAAGTAAGGCTCACCGGCCTGTAGTTCCCTGGATTATCCTTGCTACCCTTCTTAAACAGAGGAACAACATTGGCTATTCTCCAGTCCTCCGGGACATCACCTGAAGACAGTGAGGATCCAAAGATTTCTGTCAAGGCCTCAGCAATTTCCTCTCCAGCCTCCTTCAGTATTCTGGGGTCGATCCCATCAGGCCCTGGGGACTTATCTACCTTAATATTTTTTAAGACACCCAACACCTCGTCTTTTTGGATCTCAATGTGACCCAGGCTATCTACACACCCTTCTCCAGACTCAACATCTACCAATTTCTTCTCTTTGGTGAATACTGATGCAAAGTATTCATTTAGTACCTCGCCCATTTCCTCTGGCTCCACACATAGATTCCCTTGCCTATCCTTCAGTGGGCCAACCCTGTCCCTGGCTACCCTCTTGCTTTTTATGTACATGTAAAAAGCCTTGGGAATTTCCTTAACCCTATTTGCCAATGACTTTTCGTGACCCCTTCTAGCCCTCCTGACTCCTTGCTTAAGTAATATCGTTGTTGTAATATTTTAGGGGTTATCTTTGAACTAAGGGGTGTTAAGAGATCCAAAGTTTATTTAAGAGGTTAAGTTGAGTTCATGGAATAAACATTGTTTTGTGTTTAAAAACCCACGTTTCCATAATTGTAATCCCACACCCAGGGAACAAGCCGTGTGCTCGGAAAAAAACCAATAGCATTAATGTGGGAGGTTGGTTGAACTCCATGATACATTTTGGGGTTCTGAAAACACCTCTCCCATAACAATTGGGGGCTCGAGGGGGATAAAAGTCTATCTATTGGATTGGCTTTTGTGAACTTAAAGACAGTGAAGGATTGTTGCTTTTCGGGTGTGGTATTTTAGTTTAAGTGGGGAGAGTGTTGTGAACAATGGCTCTTTATGAGGTTCAGAAGTTTTTGGGGGTGGAGAATGTCACACGCAGTACCTTACGGACAGAGACGAAAAGCAGACTGTTAGATTTGGCAAAAACATTGCAGTTAACATTACCTGACAAAATGCGAAAAGATGAGGTGGTTAAGCATTTAAAGTTGCCTGAGATACCGTTTGACTCATTAGATATGGCAAAAATTCAGTTGCAAATTAAACAAATGGAACATGAGAAAGAATTAAAGCGGCTGGAATACGAAAGAGAGAGAGCGGAAAAAGAAAGAGAAAGAGAGAGAGAGAGGAAAAAGAAAAGGAGAGAGAAGAAAGGAGAAAAGAAAGAATAGCCCAAGCAGAACAAAAAGAAAAAGAAAGGGAGATACAGATCAGGGAAAAAGATAAAGAGAGGGAGTTTGAACTTCAGAAAATGGCCATGAAACATGAAAGTCAGTTAAAATTGGCAGACGTAAAATGAAACGTAAGAGAGAGCAATTAAACAAGTGGCTACAGGGATGGTGCAGGCGGGAGGGATTCAGATTTCTGGATAACTGGGGCTCTTTCTGGGGAAGGTGGGACCTCTACAGACAGGATGGTCTACATCTGAACCTGAGGGGCACAAATATCCTGGGGGGGAGATTTGTTAGTGCTCTTTGGGGGGGTTTAAACTAATGCAGCAGGGGCATGGGAACCTGGATTGTAGTTTTAGGGTACGGGAGAATGAGAGTATAGAGGTCAGGAGCACAGATTTGACGTCGCAGGAGGGGGTTCAAGTAGGTGGTTTGAAGTGTGTCAACTTCAATGCCAGGAGTATACGAAATAAGGTAGGGGAACTGGCAGCATGGGTTGGTACCTGGGACTTCGATGTTGTGGCCATTTCGGAGACATGGATAGAGCAGGGACAGGAATGGATGTTGCAGGTTCCGGGGTTTAGGTGTTTTAGTAAGCTCAGAGAAGGAGGCAAAAGAGGGGGAGGTGTGGTGCTGCAAGACAAGAGCAGTATTACGGTGGCGGAGAGGATGCTAGATGGGGACTCATCTTCCGAGGTAGTATGGGCTGAGGTTAGAAACATGAAAGGAGAGGTCACACTGTTGGGAGTCTTCTATAGGCCTCCAAATAGCTCTAGGGATGTAGAGGAAACGATGGCGAGGATGATCCTGGATAAGAGCGAAAGTAACAGGGTAGTTATTATGGGAGACTTTAACTTTCCAAATATTGACTGGAAAAGATATAGTTCGAGTACATTAGATGGGTGGTTTTTTTGTACAGTGTGTGCAGGAGGGTTTCCTGACACAATATGTTGACAGGCCAACGTTGGATTTGGTTTTAGGTAATGAACCAGGCCAGGTGTTGGATTTGGAGGTAGGAGAGCACTTTGGGGACAGTGACCACAATTCGGTGACGTTTACGTTAATGATGGAAAGGGATAAGTATACACCGCAGGGCAAGAGTTATAGCTGGGGGAAGGGCAATTATGATGCCATTAGACGTGACTTGGGGGGGATAAGGTGGAGAAGTAGGCTGCAAGTGTTAAGCACACTGGATAAGTGGAGCTTGTTCAAGGATCAGCTACTGCATGTTCTTGATAAGTATGTACCGGTCAGGCAGGGAGGAAGGCATCGAGCGAGGGAACCGTGGTTTACCAAAGAAGTGGAATCTCTTGTTAAGAGGAAGAAGGAGGCCTATGTGAAGATGAGGTGTGAAGTTTCAGTTGGGGCGATGGATAGTTACAAGGTAGCGAGGAAGGATCTAAAGAGAGAGCTAAGACGAGCAAGGAGGGGACATGAGAAGTGTTTGGCAGGTAGGATCAAGGAAAACCCAAAAGCTTTCTATAGGTATGTCAGGAATAAAAGAATGACTAGGGAAAGAGTAGGACCAGTCAAGGACAGGGATGGGAAGTTGTGTGTGGAGTCTGAAGAGATAGGCGAGATACTAAATGAATATTTTTCATCAGTATTCCCTCAGGAACAAGATAATGTTGTGGAGGAGAATGCTGAGCCCCAGGCTAATAGAATAGATGGCATTGAGGTACGTAGGGAAGAGGTGTTGGCAATTCTGGACAGGCTGAAAATAGATAAGTCCCCGGGACCTGATGGGATTTATCCTAGGATTCTCTGGGAGGCCAGGGAAGAGATTGCTGGACCTTTGGCTTTGATTTTTATGGCATCATTGGCTACAGGAATAGTGCCAGAGGACTGGAGGATAGCAAATGTGGTCCCTTTGTTCAAAAAGGGGAGCAGAGACAACCCCGGCAACTATAGACCGGTGAGCCTCACGTCTGTAGTGGGTAAAGTCTTGGAGGGGATTATAAGAGACAAGATTTATAATCATCTAGATAGGAATAATATGATCAGGGATAGTCAGCATGGCTTTGTGAAGGGTAGGTCATGCCTCACAAACCTTATCGAGTTCTTTGAGAAGGTGACTGAACAGGTAGATGAGGGTAGAGCAGTTGATGTGGTGTATATGGATTTCAGCAAAGCGTTTGATAAGGTTCCCCACCGTAGGCTATTGCAGAAAATACAGAGGCTGGGGATTGAGGGTGATATAGAGATGTGGATCAGAAATTGGCTAGCTGAAAGAAGACAGAGGGTGGTGGTTGATGGGAAATGTTCAGAATGGAGTTCAGTCACAAGTGGAGTACCACAAGGATCTGTTCTGGGGCCGTTGCTGTTTGTCATTTTTATCAATGACCTAGAGGAAGGCGCAGAAGGGTGGGTGAGTAAATTTGCAGACGATACTAAAGTTGGTGGTGTTGTCGATAGTGTGGAAGGATGTAGCAGGTTACAGAGGGATAACCTGCAGAGCTGGGCTGAGAGGTGGCAAATGGAGTTTAATGTAGAGAAGTGTGAGGTGGTTCACTTTGGAAGGAATAACAGGAATGCGGAATATTTGGCTAAAAAGTTCTTGAAAGTGTGGATGAGCAGAGGGATCTAGGTGTCCACGTACATAGATCCCTGAAAGTTGCCACCCAGGTTGATAGGGTTGTGAAGATGGCCTATGGAGTGTTGGCCTTTATTGGTAGAGGGATTGAGTTCCGGAGTCAGGAGGTCATGTTGCAGCTGTACAGAACTCTGGTACGGCCGCATTTGGAGTATTGCGTACAGTTCTGGTCACCGCATTATAGGAAGGACGTGGAGGCTTTGGAGCGGGTGCAGAGGAGATTTACCAGGATGTTGCCTGGTATGGAGGGAAAATCTTATGAGGAAAGGCTGATGGACTTGAGGTTGTTTTCGTTGGAGAGAAGAAGGTTAAGAGGAGACTTAATAGAGGCATACAAAATGATCAGGGGGTTGGATAGGGTGGACAGTGAGAGCCTTCTCCCGCGGATGGAAATGGCTGGCACGAGGGGACATAGTTTTAAACTGAGGGGTAATAGATATAGGACAGAGGTCAGAGGTAGATTCTTTACGCAAAGAGTAGTGAGGCCGTGGAATGCCCTACCTGCTACAGTAGTGAACTCGCCAACATTGAGGGCATTTAAAAGTTTATTGGATAAACATATGGTTGATAATGGCATAGTGTAGGTTAGATGGCTTTTGTTTCGGTGCAACATTGTGGGCTGAAGGGCCTGTACTGCGCTGTATTGTTCTATGTTCTATGTTCTACGAAATGTACAGCTGGATGATAGTGATGAGGATAGTGAGAAAGAGCGTCATAGTCGACGGCTTGGTGGGAATCTATTTAAATATGTCCAAGCATTGCCAAGGTTTGACGAGTAGGAAGTGGAAGCCTTTTTCATTTTATTTGAGAAGGTAGCTAAACAAATGAAATGGCCACAGGACATGTGGGTGTTAGTGATTCAAACAAAGCTGGTAGGTAGAGCTCGTGAAGTTTTTGCATCACTACCGGAGGAGGATCTGGAATGTATGAGGAGGTGAAGAAATCCATCTTAAGTGCCGATGAGCTAGTGCCTGAAGCTTACAGACAAAGTTTTAGAAATTTAAGGAAAGAATTTGGTCAAACATACATGGAGTTTGAAAGGCTCAGACAGAGTAATTTTGATAGATGGATAAGAGCTTTGAAAATAGACCAACGTATGAAGCTTTCAGAGAAATTATACTTTTGGAGGAGTTTAAAAATTCAATTCCTGATGTAGTGAGAACTCATGTGGAAGAACAAAGGGTTAAAACTGCAAGATTAGCAGCAGATGATCATGAATTAGTTCATAAATCAAAGATTGGTTTCCGACATCAGTTTCAGCCGGTGAGGGATAGAAACTGGGGACATGAGAAATACTCAAGTGGTAAAGGTAAAGGTGATCTGATGGGAGACAATAAAGTACCTCAGATTAAAAAAGAAATCCAGGAGGGTGGAAAAGAGATGAAAAGTTTCAAATGTTTTCACTGTAATAAACTAGGCCATGTAAAGTCACAGTGTTGGTGGTATAAGAAAAACACTGGGAAGGCTGATGTGGTAAAACAGGATAAGACAATGGGATTTGTTAGAGTGGTGAAGAAAAGCCCAAGGGAAGCGAAGGAGATGCAAACGATTGTACAGCCTGTTCCAGAAGTAATTGTTAAGAAGGTGCCAGATGTCTTTAAAGAATTTACTTGTGTGGGTAAAGTTTACTCATGTGTATCAGGTGGGGCAGGTAAAGAAGTCACAATTTAAAGAGATACAGAGGCTAGTCAATCTTTAATGGTAAGAGATGAGGAATTATGTAGCTTGGGAAGAATGTTGCCAGAAAATGTGGAATTCAGTGTGAGAGGAGTAGCGTTCCATTATATAAGGGAAGGTTGGAAAGTCCAGTGAAGAGTAGTGAAATGGCAGTAGGAGTAATAGATTAACTATCTTGTCAAGGAATACAGTTTATCTTGGGTAATGATATAGCTGGATCACAGGTGGGAGTGATACCTACTGTGGTTGATAAGCCAGTGGAAAATCAGTCAGCTGAAGTGTTGAAGGACGAATATCCTGCGATTCTTCTGGATTGTGTAACAACAAGGTCGTAAAGTCACAGGTTAAGACAAGAGGAGAAATGAAAGAGTGAAGATGAAGTTGAAGTGCAATTATCAAAAACGATTTTTGATCAGATGGTCGAAAAAGAACAAGAACAGGTGGAGGATGAGGCGGATATTTTTAGTTCAGGAAAATTGGTGGAGTTACAACAGAAAGATGTAGAAATAAAACGGATATATCAGAAAGCATACACGGAAGAGGAATCTGAGAGTATACCAAAGTGTTATTACCATAAACGTGACGTCTGGATGAGAAAATGGAGACCTGTACATATGCAGGCGGGTGAAAAGTGGGCAGAAGTTCATCAAGTAGTATTGCCGGTAGGGTATAGAAAGGATGTGTTGCGAGTTGCACATGAGGTACCAGTAGGAGGTCATTTGGGAATAAGGAAAACTCAAGCTAAAATCCAGAAACATTTTTATTTGCCTGGACTACATAAAGATGTAGTTAAATTTTGTCAATCATGTCACACATGTCAAGTGATAGGGAAACCTCAAGCAGTGATAAAACCAGCGCCCTCAATACCCATTCTAGCATTTGAGGAACCTTTTACAAGGGTCCTAATTGATTGTGCAGGACCGCTTCCTGAAACAAAAAGTGGGAATCAATATCTTTTGACTATAATGGATGTGTCTACTAGGTTTCCAGAGGCCATTCCAATACATAATAATACAGCGAAAAGGATTGTGGAGGAGTTACTTAAATTCTTTACTAGATATGGACTACCCACAGAAATTCAATCGGATCAAGGATCGAATTTTACTTCAAAGTTATTCAAAGAAGTTATGGATAGCTTAGAAATAAAACAATTTAAATCAACTGCCTACCATCCAGAATCGCAGGGAGCGTTTGAAAGGTGGCATCAGACATTAAAGACAATGTTGAGGGTGTATTGTCAAGATTATCCAGAGGATTGGGATAAATGAATCCCATTCGTATTGTTTGCAATTTGGGATACACCTAATGAGTCTACCAAATGTAGTACTTTTAAACAAATTTTTGGTCATGAGGTAAGAGGACCACTTAAATTGATTTTTTAAAAATTGGTGAGTGAGAAATCGGAAATTACACTATTGGATTACGTGTCAAATTTTAGGAAATGATTAAATAGAGCAGGTGAATTGGCTAGATAACATTTGAAAGTTGCACAAAATGTGATGAAACGGGTCGCGGACAAGAAATTCAAAGTTCGTAGTGTTGTTACCAGTGGTAGGTGAGCCTTTAAAAACTAGGTTTTGTGGACCGTATCAGATTGAAAGGAAATTAAGTGAGGTGAATTATGTGGTAAAAACACCAGATAGAAGGAAGACTCACCGAGTGTGTCATGTGAATATGCTTTAAAGGTACTTTGAAAGGGAAGGAGAGAAAAAGGAGGTTTTAATGATTCTAACTCAAAGTGACAAACCAAATCCTGATGACTGTGAATTTGATATACCTCAAATTAAATTGGAAAATGAGGATGTTCTTAAAAATTGGGATGAATTGTTAAGTTACCTTCCAGAGGAAAAACAAACTGACCTGAAAGAGTGATTGATATCACATGGGCAAGTTTGTAGAGATAAATTGGGAAGTACTAAAATGGCTATACATGCTGTTCCGATCACACAACATCCATATAGACTTAATCCTTTAAAATTGGCACAGGTTAACAGAGAGATTGAGAGTATGCTTAAAAATGGCATAATTGACGTGGGTTACAGCCAATGGAGCTCACCCATAGTGATGGTACCTAAACCAGACGGTACCCAACAGTTGTGTGTGGACTACAGAAAGGGGAATGCAGTTACAAGAACGGACTCTTACCCTATTCCACGTTTGAAGGATTGCATTGAGAGAGTGGGACAATCAGCTTTTATTTCCAACTTCCAGACATGGAAAGAACATTTAAAACATTGTATGGAGTTCTTCGATCGACTTCAGGCGGCGGGTTTGGTGATGAGCCTAGCCGAAAGTGAATTTGGAGAAGCCCGAATCACTTTCCTTGCGGAGTTTCCGATACCCTCAAGACGAAGGGAAATAATGCAATTTCTTAGCATGAGTGGATTTGATCGAACAGTTGTGCAAAAGTTTTGTGGCGTGATTACTCCACTGAAGGAATTGCTGAAGAAACGTAAAAAAATTCAATGGACAGCGGACTTTCAACAGGCATTTGACTGCCTGAAAGCTGTGATCACCAATGCTCCTGTATTGGAGAATTGCAAGGGACTCTGTGGTCAGATTGAACTAAAGTATCTGATTCTAAAGAGAAATGCCGAGGAGTCGAGGAATGGATGGATCGTGCAAAATCTTTGTTCCAAGAGACTGTCAATCAAGAAAGATTTCGGTTGGAGGAAGAAGAACAAAGAAAAATGGACTATATTATTATACCTGTTTGCGTGTGTTGTTTTTTTTAAAACAAAAAGGTATATTTACTGTGTACAGTTCTAAGTGGATGGTGCAAAAGTGAAAAATGAAACCATCTTGAAGATGATGGTTTATTTTACTTTTTGGGGGGGAGGTGTCATGTGAGAGTGCCTTTAAGAAATGGATGTTCAAGCAATGTACCTTTAAGAAATACAGTGATGTCAGAGTGTGGGTGGAGCTTGGTTTTAGTTCAGCCATTTTGCAGTTTAGTTTCAGTTTGAAAAGAGCTTGGGGTATGTCTGTGTTTGCAGTGAGCTGGATCTATTGTGATCTCTGCCATGAAAGACTATTTCTGGATCATTTGGGTGATTTAAACTCGTAATAGTAAGGTCTTTAACCTGATGTGTTTCTGTTTAAAGGTGGTAAGTCTCATGGATGTTGAAAGGAATAACTGAAGGATTATTTAGTGTTGTAATAATTTCGGGGTTATCTTTGAAGTAAGGGGTGTTAAGAGATCCAAAGTTTATTTAAGAGGTTAAGTTGAGTTCATGCCATAAACATTGTTTTGTGTTTAAAAACCCACGTGTCCATAATTGTAATCCCACTCCTCGGGAACAAGCCGTATGCTCGGAAAAGCAACAAATACATTAAAGGGGGAGGTTGGTTGAACTCCATGATACATTTTGGGGTTCTGAAAACGCCCTCTCCCATAACACTGTGGATGTAGGCGGGGAAACCGAACAGAGCGAAGATTGTGTTGAGGGCCTTGATGACGGTGGCAGGCGGCATATCGGGGCATGGGATGCCGAAGGGGAACCTGGAGTACTCATCGACCACACTGAGAATATACGTGTTACGGTCGGTGGAGGGGAGGGGCCCGACATCTGGTGCGTCGCTTTCTACTTGGAAGGGCAGTGTCTCGTCTACTGCGTGCATCCCGGCCTTGGCTATATCGGCTCTGATACGGGCGAAGGCCTGTTGAGTCTCGGCCGTAAGGGGAATGTGGGTAGACTGAATGAGTGGGCGAGCCTTGTCCGCATAGTTTGGGACCCAGTGGGCATAGTAGGAGAAGAACTCCAGGCAGCGTTTGAGGGCCTTGGGGCAGTGGGGGAGGGGAAGCTCCATGAGGCGGTGCATGCAGTCGGGATCAGGCCCCAGAACTCCGTTCTGGGCCACATAGCCGAGGATGGCTAAGCGGTTCGTGCTGAACACACACTTCTCCTTATTGTAGGTGAGGTTGAGGAGAGTGGCGGTGCGGAGGAATTTAGCATGGTTGGCATCATGGTCCTGCTGATCATGGCCGCAGATGGTGACGTTGTCTAGGTACGGAAAAGTGGCCCGCAAACCGTACCGGTCGACCATTCGGTCCATCTCCCTTTGGAAGACCGACACCCCATTAGTGACGCCGAAGGGAACCCTGAGGAAATGATAGAGACGACCGTCCACCTCGAAAGAAGTGTATGGACGGTCCGATTTACAAATGGGGAGCTGGTGGTAGGCCTCGATGATGCCCTCCCGAAGCAGCCGCTGGACCTCGGACCTGATGAAGGTCTTTCCTGGGTGCTGTACCGTCTGCTCCTTGTGGCAACGGGTTTGCAATCCGAAGTTAGATTGGCAAAGAGGGAAGGAGGGTCGACCTTTAGGGTCGCGAGGGGTGAGGGGTGGTAGGGGCCTGCCGAATTTGAGGGTGAGGCTCTGGAGATTGCACTGGAAATCCAGGACTAGTAGTGCAGCGCAGAGATTAGGAAGGACGTAGAGGCGGAAGCCGCTGAACTCTACGCCCTGGACCGTGAGAGTGACCGCGCACAGCCCCCAGATCAGGACGGAATGGGATCCGGAGGCCAGGGAGAATCTTTGATTGGCGGGGTGAACCGCGAGGGAGCAGCGCCTTACCATATCCGGGTGGATGAAGCTTTCGGTGCTCCCGGAGTCCAGCAGGCAAGAGGTCACGTGGCCGTTAATTTTCACCGTAGTCGAAGCGGTGGCCATGGGACGAGACTGGTCGAGCATCATTGAGGCGAGCTGCGGTTGGTCGTCGCTGATGTCAGAAGACGGAGTGTGTGGGCGGCCCCGATCGTGGAATGTCGTCGGCGTCCATGCCACATGGGGAAGACAAGATGGTGGCGCTTGAAGATCCTGCGGGGGACAAAATGGCGGTGCCCATGGGCCGCATGTTGCTGGGGCTGGTCAAGATGTCGGCACCGACAGGCCGCACATAGCGGGAGCTGGACAAGATGGCGGCACCCATGGGCTGCACGTGGACTGAGTGGGGGAAGATGGCGGCGCCCACTGGCTGCTCGCAGCCCCGGGAGGTGAAGATGACGACGCCCACTGGCCGCGCGTGGCCACGGGAGGTGAAGATGGCAGCGCCCATCGGCTGTGCGTGGTCCGGGGGGGTGAAGATTGCGGCGCCCACTGGCCGCACGTGGTCCGGGACGAAGATGGCGGCGCCCATTGTGTGTGTGTCAGGGGGGAGGGGCTGATAGCGGCGACTGCGCGGGCCTGGCACACCACGGCGAAGTGGCCCTTTTTGCTGCAAGCCTTGCAAATGGCAGCGTGGGCCGGGCAGCGTTGGCGAGGGTGCTTCTGCTGGCTGCAGAAGTAACATCAGGGACTTCCGGGGTGCGCGGATTGGCGTGTGGTGCAGGCGTATTGGCCGGGTAAAGCCCCCGCTGGGGCGGCCGTTTGCGGGGTCCACGAGGTATAGGAGGGGTGGGCGCGCGGCCGGAGGGGTAGGCCTGAGCATTACGTGAGGCGCCCGTCATGGAGAGTGCTAGCTTTTTAGTCTCCGCTAGGTCGAGCTAGGATGAGGTCCGACCCAATCCCCATTACAAAAGCATCGCGCATAAGAAGGTTAGAATGTTCGGTGGCCGTAACGGCTTGACAGTCACAGTCCCGGACGAGTGGGATTCGGGCCCGCCAGTAGTCTTCTATGGACTCACCAGGGAGTTGAGAGCGAGTGGCGAGTACGTGCCTGGCAAAGAGTGTGTTCGCTTTCGGCGCGTAGTTCTCTTTGAGGTGCGCCATGGGGTCCGTGTAGTTCGGGGCGTCCTGGATCAGCGGAAACGCGCTGGAGCTCAACCTTGAGTACAGGATCTGTATCTTCTGAGCCTCCGTCGGGGGGGTGGTCGCTGAGTTGATGTAGGCCTCGAAGCAAGCTAGCCAGTGATTAAAGTCCTTTCTGATGTCGCTCGATTGCGGATCCAGCTGCAGTCAATCGGGTTTGATTCAAAGGTCCATCTTCTAGAAAATCTTGAAGATGAGGTGTGAAGTTTCAGTTGGGGCGAGGGATAGTTACAAGGTAGCGAGGAAGGATCTAAAGAGAGAGCTAAGACGAGCAAGGAGGGGACATGAGAAGTATTTGGCAGGTAGGATCAAGGAAAACCCAAAGCTTTCTATAGGTATGTCAGGAATAAGCGAATAAGCGAATGACTAGGTAAGAGTAGGGCCAGTCAAGGACAGGGATGGCAAGTTGTGTGTGGAGTCTGAAGAGATAGGCGAGATACTAAATGAATATTTTTCGTCAGTATTCACTCAGGAAAAATATATTGTTGTGGAGGAGAATGCTGAGACCCAGGCTATTAGAATAGATGGCATTGACGTACGTAGGGAAGAGGTGTTGGCAATTCTGGACAGGCTGAAAATAGATACGTCCCCGGGGCCTGATGGGATTTATCCTAGGATTCTCTGGGAAGCCAGGAAAGAGATTGCTGTGCCTTTGGCTTTGATTTTTATGTCATCATTGGCTACAGGAATAGTGCCAGAGGACTGGAGGATAGCAAATGTAGTCCTTTTGTTCAAGAAGGGGAGTAGAGACAACCCCAGCAACTATAGACCGGTGAGCCTCACGTCTGTTGTGGGTAAAGTCTTGGAGGGGATTATAAGAGACAAGATTTATAATCATCTAGATAGGAATAATATGATCAGGGATAGTCAGCATGGCTTTGTGAAGGGTAGGTCATGCCTCACAAACCTTATCGAGTTCTTTGAGAAGGTGACTGAACAGGTAGACGAGGGTAGAGCAGTTGATGTGGTGTATATGGATTTCAGTAAAGCGTTTGATAAGGTTCCCCACGGTAAGCTATTGCAGAAAATACGGAGGCTGGGGATTGAGGGTGATTTAGAGATGTGGATCAGAAATTGGCTAGCTGAAAGAAGACAGAGAGTGGTGGTTGATGGGAAATGTTCAGAATGGAGTTCAGTTACAAGTGGCGTACCACAAGGATCTGGTCTGGGGCCGTTGCTGTTTGTCATTTTTATCAATGACCTAGAGGAGGGCGCAGAAGGGTGGGTGAGTAAATTTGCAGACGACACTAAAGTCGGTGGTGTTGTCGACAGTGAGGAAGGATGTAGCAGGTTACAGAGGGATATAGATAAGCTGCAGAGCTGGGCTGAGAGGTGGCAAATGGAGTTTAATGTAGAGAAGTGTGAGGTGATTCACTTTGGAAGGAATAACAGGAATGCAGAATATTTGGCTAACGGTAAAGTTCTTGGAAGTGTGGATGAGCAGAGGGATCTAGGTGTCCATGTACATAGATCCCTGAAAGTTGCCACCCAGGTTGATAGGGTTGTGAAGAAGGCCTATGGAGTGTTGGCCTTTATTGGTAGAGGGATTGAGTTCCGGAGTCATGAGGTCATGTTGCAGCTGTACAAAACTCTGGTACGGCCGCATTTGGAGTATTGCGTACAGTTCTGGTCACCGCATTATAGGAAGGACGTGGAAGCTTTGGAGCGGGTGCAGAGGAGATTTACCAGGATGTTGCCTGGTATGGAGGGAAAATCTTATGAGGAAAGGCTGATGGACTTGAGGTTGTTTTCGTTAGAGAGAAGAAGGTTAAGAGGAGACTTAATAGAGGCATACAGAATAATCAGGGGGTTAGATAGGGTGGACAATGAGAGTCTTCTCCCGCGGATGGAAATGGCTAGCACGAGGGGACATAGCTTTAAACTGAGGGGTAATAGATATAGGACAGAGGTCAGAGGTAGGTTCTTTACACAAAGAGTGGTGAGGCCGTAGAATGCCCTACCTGCAACAGTAGTGAACTCGCCAACATTGAGGGCATTTAAAAGTTTATTGGATAAGCATATGGATGATAATGGCATAGTGTAGGTTAGATGGCTTTTACTTTGGTGCAACATAGTGGGCCGAAGGGCCTGTACTGCGCTGTATCGTTCTATGTTTTATGTTCATCTTACTGCAATAAATTGATGCACGATCAATTGTACAAAGACTCAGGTTGGGTACAACTGTGACTTTACTGCAGTAAGATGCATGGATTCCCACAGCAGCTGACGAAATGGCAGCTGAATAGAGGACACGCATATTTATACTTCTCCTACTGGGCGGAGCCAGCAGACAGGGGCTACCGGCGAACCTGTAGTACAGGTCCTACCTTACATCACCTAATACAGGTGTAACAGTGGTTTACCACAGGGCCCTATGCGCTCGGTCCTCTTCAGGTGCCTTATCTGGCACCCCTTCTGCCACCAGCCATACCAGCATCTTCGAGACGTAACTCGTAGCACTCACACCTCCATTCCTTATGGCAGGCTCGATATTCGCAGGTTCTGCCTTCTCAGGGCATTCTCCTGCTCCTCCTCCTGCACCTTCAATGTTTTACACAGGTCCCCGAGGAGCCCCACCTCAGCTTCCAGAGCCACATGATCGCTGTGGTCCGAGATCACTCCTTCGATCTCCCGAATCTGCGACCCCTGCACCTCCAAATATCTCTCCACCCATTCGAGAGAACTCTTCAGGGCTGCTACAACTCCTTCGATGGTCTTTAAGTGATCCTCACGCATTTCCTTCCTCTGCTGGCTGAATTCCTCTTTAATAAATGCAATCAGCTCCTCCATTTGGGGCCTTCCAGCTTGCATCAGCCCTTCCCCCGCCTGCATGTTTACAGTGGCTGTGGCTGCAGTACAGGCTTCAAACTCTTTAGCCTGTTCTCTCACTGTTTTTTGCTGGGTCTGATAGCCAGCAGACATATCACCCCCGGGGGAAACTACTCCTCCAACTATACCTTTTCATCAAGATTCCACCCAGTATCGGGTAAAACAAACTTTTTTCTGTGCCTTCGACCAGGAGCCGCCCTGTGTAACCACTCACTCCATGGTCAACGCCAGAAGTCCCCAATGGTAAAGAGTGCATGACAACACCGTCTCAGAGCCTGTTTTGGATGTCATATTTTGAGGCAGTCGCATGAACATATGTGGGAGGTCAATACTGGCAAGGTGAACAGAACACATATTGGACTGTGATGACTAGCAATTACCAGAACTACCTCACCTAATAATTTTAAAGGATAAACAAAACCTTCTCCTACAGTGATTGTTGAGAGGCTACTATAGTATTCAATTGGATTGTCTACAAATAGGATTAATCCAACACACATATAAAGTGAAACAAGCGTAAGATGACACAACAAGGCCCTCTTCTGGGGAACGGTCTCTCCACGCTGACATTGTCTGTTTAAACATCACTCATGGAAATTTGATTGTGTTAAAAGTGGGAAAGATGTTAAGCTTTCTTTATTCAAGTTTTCTTGGTGTAATCACAGTTCATTATTCCAGAGTGCTAGACCACTGAAATCACTGCCATAAAAACATTGAGATGACTGTGCCATTGTTCAGTTTAATGGCGCGACAGTAAAAATGTCATCTATAAGCACACTGGGAGATGGCCTTATTACAAATGTAGGCAACAAGTTAACCTTTAGTTTTGAGTTATACAAGACCTCTAAAATTTTGAGAATTCATCCCCGCATGCAGGTTTTTACAATTTTGGAGCTCAAATATTGTAGCCATCTGGGATGGCCACGTCCCAATTACAAAATGGACACTTGCAAAGAATGCAGGGAAAATTGGACAATACTGAAAAGCAAGCAGGTGCAAGGTCTGCCTGTTGATTAGAGCAGTGGTCTCAGACAGGTCAGAAACTGCTAAGCCATCTACATACTAATGAGCCGTCTCCGGGGACAAAAGGGAAACATTTAGATAAACAATGTTAAGGCAGACACCCCGGCGCCAGAGGAGACTCAAACAAAGCAGACCAACGGTCACCTAGGACACGCCCAGCAACCAGGGAACCCACCCCTCTATTGGAGGAAGATTGATAAGAATGATTGAGAAAGGCCCAATTAATTGAGGCCAAGTTCAAGGCCCGCCCAAAAGCGTGCGAAGCCCTTTTGGGTATAAAAAGTATTCCCCAAGAGAGAATCTTTCTTCTTTGGCCTTGGCTCTCAGCGAAGAGAGACCAGCCTAGCAGCTACGCCAGACCAAGTAAGTTCCAAGTCAACGCACGCTACGAGATAGACGCTCCTAGTTGCTATCTTGTAAACAGCGCAACCCAGCAGCCTCAGAACCGAGCAACGGCCATTGTTGAGGGGAGATCTAATAGAAACTTACAAGATAATGAATGGCTTAGGTAGGGTGGATGTAGGGAAGTAGTTTCCATTAGCAGGGGAGACTAGGACCCGGGAGCACAGCCTTAGAATAAAAGGGAGTCACTTTAAAACAGAGGTGAGGAGAAATTTCTTCAGCCAGAGAGTGGTGGGTCTGTGGAATTCATTGCACAGAGGGTGGTAGAGGCTGGGACGTTAAGACAGAAATTGATAAATTCTTGATTTCTCAAGGAATTAAGGGCTCTGGAGAGAGAGCGGGTAAATGGAGTTGAAATCAGCCATGATTGAATGGTGGAGTGGACTCGATGGGCCGAATGGCCTTACTTCCGCTCCTATGGTCTTATGGTTCCTCTGACTGAGTGGGCACCCGAAACTAAGTATAGGCTTTTAGTAATAGTGATAGTTTAGGTTGTAGAGTTTTATGCATGAGTAGATTTGACTGTGTGTAAATAAATGAGCATTGCTTTTGAACTTACTAACTGGTGTATCAAGTCTTTGATCAGTATTTGGTTTTGAACCTTGTGGCGGTGTCAAAAGATACCTGGCGACTCTTGAGCAAACGTAATTAAACAGAGCCAAATTAAGAGACAGAAACACAATTAGCAACAATATGTAATACTGTGACTCATAAACATTGATATCAGGAATATTTCTGGTATGTTTGAAGAAACAAACACACAATATCAGTTCATTTATCTTTTAATACTTTCCTCGTACACGACCTAAATGCTTATTATGACTAATATTCTTCATTGAATTTAGAAAAAATTACACAAAATGTTAACATGTACAAATATTTTGTGAAAAAATGTACAGATGTTTTAGAATACATATACCTACACTGAATGACATATGCTTGCTGTTTGAAAAGCATTAAGAAAGATTTGGAAATTGCACAAAAATGACAGCATGAAATTGCACAATGCTGTGAATATATTCATACTGAATGCACCAATACCATCTTTGTTAGTTGACTTCAGCCTGCGGCGATAACTGAATAGCTGTATACTGTATTGGTGGAGGAGGGGGTTTGAATGATGGTGGTCCATACCTGTTGGGAAAAAGAATCATAAACCCAATTATTCATGAACTAATTTATTTTTGCTGCAAATACCTTTAATCTGATTTTCGGATTTTCTCCTGATCCTCATAGGGGTTTTTTTCTTCTTCTGTTCCGAGGCATATTGGAATGCCAAGACACGGCAAGTACAAGGTTGTCAGTTTTACTGTGTTATACACTATTTTATGCAATAGTGTTCTCCCTTTTCAGTCAGATGGTCATGAATTCAACTCTGTCATTTTGGAGAATTGAGCACATTATCTAGACTAACATTTCAGTAAAGGTAGTCAAAAAACTGCAGGAACATGCCCATGTTGACAGTTATCTCTAAAGCAACATCACCAGAAACATGCTGATCCTGATTTTACACTCTGCGGTGAAGAAACAGAGTTTGCCATTCACGTTGCTGTCAACAGCTGATCAATTTTTCTGTCAGTCGAGATTTCCACTAATTTAGTGTCTCTTCCATTGTAATGCCCTCTGCATGGGAATCTGTGGTGTGTTGGAGTAGGGCAAGTAACAGTGAGACTCTTATCCTCACTGCAACACACAGGATTAAATCTGAATGATGCTGAACTGTAAGAGCGTCATGGAATCCTTTATGTCCATCTATACTTACAGGGATGCAGATTATCATATCACCTGAACTAAACTGCCGTTCTCGCTCAGCACTCCACTGGAGTGTGAACCGAGACCATGAATTTAAGTCCTAGAGTGGGGTTTGAACTCACAGCTCTGACTGACAGTGCTATCAACTGAGCCATGTTGGATTAGTGCAACTCTTTAAAATGTTTGACTGGATTTATATTTTTATTGTGTTTGTCAGAGAATTTCCCAATAACGTTTTGAATAACTAGGACTAAGCTTCTAAAAATCTATGCTTTTAGGAACTATCACTGTTTTATATTTTAAGTTAGAGTTACCCACATGGTTCAACAAGCACTCTGGCCTACATTAGTCCCTCAGGATTGAAACAGACTATCTGGCCATTTAACTTTGTGCAGATTGGTTGCCACATTTCCCTACTGTATAGCAGTGACAATATTTCACAAGTAATGCCAGGATGGTGCCAGGACAGTGCCAGCTTGATGCCAGGAGGTGCACTTGGGTGAAGATCATTTCCTGGTATGCTGGCCAGCGCCAGTGCATTATGGTGGTCTTTAAAAATGGTGCCAGGATCAACAAGTCGCTGATTTAACAGCGGCATGAGCCAATCAGAGGCCACCTAACAGTGATACTTCACGGGAAAATCCACCTTTGCCATCAGCAGCCTCAACACCACTTTTCTGCACACTTGTCTTCGATCCACTCCTCTTTCTGTCAAACTAAACTAAATCATATTATATTCAGTGCCACCAAGAGGTGCTTTCACTGTGATGTAATTAATTAATCCTGTCTTATTACACATTACCAAATCTAGTCTATCCTGCTCTGTGGTTGGTGCTGAAATGTGCTGCCACAAGTGATTTCTTACCTTTACTATTTCTCAACTCGACCCAAACTGATCCCCATCTTGATTTCTGGAACTAAGGTCATCTCTCTCTATTGTACCAATGTCATCCCTAATTAACAGTGCAACCCCTCCACCTTTTCCGAGCTTCCAAAATGTCATGCAAACTTGAATATTCGGCTCCCGGTCTTTTTCACCCTGCAGCCATGTCTCTGTAATGGCTATTCGATCATCGAACCACAGAATCACAAAACATACAGTACAGAAGAGGCTGCACAAACACATGAAAAACACCTGATTAGCTAATCCCATTTCCCAGCACTTGGTCCATAGACTTGAATGCTATGATGTGCCAAATGCTCATCTAGGTACTTTTTAAAGGATGTGATGCAACCCGCCTTTACCACCCTCCGGGGCAGTGTCCTATGCTTTTAGGAACTATCAAGTTTACCTCTTGGTAAAAAAGATTTTCCTCAATTCCCTCCCTAAATCTCCTGCCCCTCACTTTGAATTTATGTCCCCTCGAGACAGACCCTTCAACTGAGGGGGACAGCTGCTCCCTATCCACACTGTCTATGCCTCTCATAATCTTGTGCACCTTAATCAGGTCACCTCTCAGTCTTCTCTGCTCCAACAAAAACAAACCAATCCAATCTCTATTCATAACTCAAATCCCAGGCAACATCCTAGTGAATTTCCTCTGCACCCCATCCAGTGCAATCACATCTCACACCGCGGGGCTGGTTTAGCACATGGCTAAAGAGCTGGCTTTTAAAGCAGACCAAGGCAGGCCAGCAGCGCGGTTCAATTCCCGTACCAGCCTCCCTGAACAGGCGTCGGAATGTGGGAACGAGGGGCTTTCATAGTAACTTCATTTGAAGCCTACTTGTGACAATAATCGATTTTCATTTTCATCTTTCCTATATTATGGCAACCAGAACTGCACACAGTACTCCAGCTGTGGCTTCACCAAAGTTTTATACAACTCCAACATGACCTCCTTAGTTTAGTAATCAATGCCTCGATTGATAAAGGCAAGTGTCTCATATGCCTTCAGAGATCTTTGAACAAACATGCCATGACACCTTTGTTCCTCGGAACCTCCCAGTGTCATGCCATTCATTGAATACTTCCTTGTCAAATTACTCCTTCCAAAATGTATCACCTCACGTTTTTCAGGGTTAAATTTCATCTGCCATTTGTCTGCCCATTTGACCATCCAGTCTATATCTTCCTGTAACTCAGATACTCAACCTCACTGTTAACCATCCGGCCAATAGTTGTGCCATCTGAAAACTTACTGATCCTACCCCCCACGTAGTCATTTATGTTGTTTATATAAATGATGAATAATAGGGGACCCAGCATAATTCCTGTGGTATGCTTTCTAGACATTTATTTCCAATCATTTTGGCAGCCATCTGTCTTACAGTTTTTCAGACATTACAGTGCAAAAGGAGGCCATTCAGCCCATCGAGTCTGCACCGACCCTTGGAAAGAGCACCCACACCTCTGCCATTACCCTCTGTCTCCTACAACTAAGCCAATTTTGAAGCCACCTGAATCCCATGTGTGGTGCCCTTTTTTTGTAAGTCTCCCATGTGGGACCTTGTCAAAGGCTTTGCTGAAATCCATATAAACTTTGCACTACCCTCATCTACACACCTGGTGACATGCTCAAAATATTGAATCAAATTTGTTGGGCATGACCTTTCTCTGACAAAGCCATGCTGAATATCTCTGATCAAACCTAGTCTCTCCAAGTGGAGATAGATTCTCCTTCAGACTTTTCTCCAATAGCTTCCCTACCACTGACGTGAGACTCACTGGTCTGGTAGTTCCTTGCTTTACCTCTATCTTTCGTAGATAGTGGGACCACATTCGCCATACATATTTATTTCTCTTCATATTGTTAATGAATCTGTTTTGTTATGAATGCTACATGCATTCAGATACAGAGCCTTTCGTTCAGTCTTCTTACTTCTTTTGTAACCTCTAGCCTTATCTGCTGATGCACTCTTGGTGCACACTCTACATTTCTGCCACGTTCTGATTATCACATCCCTTGTTTGCATCTTGCTCTCCTGCTTTGTCTTCTCTATTTGATTTATCACATCTTCACAAACTTGATTCCTCACACCTACAATTTAGAATTAAAGCCCTTTCCACCACCCGAGTTGTATGACTTGCTAGGACACTCTTCCTGACACAGCTCAGGTGCAGACCATTCCCAACTTTACATCTCCCCTTTTTTCCCACGCGGTTTGTCCAATCCTGACGCTTGTCTTCCTCAACCTCTCTACCTCTGGGGATTGAATATACACTGATTACCTATTAAAAGTCTTACACAGCTAAAGGTTTTTTAAAAAAGGATATCAACCTGAAAAGTTAACTATTTCTCACTCCACCTGCTAATTCTTCCCAACTATTTCTGCTTTTATTTTAGATCTACAGCACCTGCAATATATTTCTGTAAATAAAAATGGTCAAAATTTAAAAAGCATTGATATGAAGATTAATAAAACAATACATACTGTTTTTTCCTAACTTGCCAGTATCTGATGAAATAAGATAGTATAGCAGTACAGATCACCAAGATCAGAATTATAGTTACCACCACTGCCACTGACACAGTGTCTTCAGAACCTGCAAACACAATGGCATCTTGATCATTACGATTCCAAACATGGGGATTCATTTTAAATTTGCAATACTGAATAAAGTTCCATGTAGTGTCAGAATAAATTGGAAATTCAAGTGTAATGGACTAATTTAAAACATTCCCATTCCATCCTATATCTAACAGTGGTGAATTTCAATATCCCAAAGAAGTTAAAGCAGGAGATCAAAATCTTGTGGAAGTTCGGGCCAATGCGAAAAGAAAAATAAATGAAGAGTTTGGGGAAAATATGTCATTTGGTGCTCAGGCATGCATTACTTAGAGAGACTCATTTCCACTATCCATATACCCATGGTATGGATTTTATAACTGTGTGCTCCCAGAACACAGCTTCACAAGACAGGAGTGCATTTCAGACATCCAGACCCGAGGATTTCTGCATTTCTAGGAAGAGGCCCACCACAACCTTGTCAGTGTCAATACAGATGAACCGGCAACTGCTCGGTCCAAGATCGCAAGAAACTGCAGTGTGGTGAACTCAGCCCAACACATCACACCTCCTCATTGATTCTGTATGCATCTCCCGCTGCCTCAGGAAGGCAGGATGCATTATCAGAGACCCCTCCCATCCAGGCATTGCCTTCCTCCAGACCCTTCGATCAGACAGAAGGTACAGAAGTCTGAAGACTCGCACATCCAGACATAGGAATAGCTTCTTTCGCACAGCTACAAGACTCCTCAACGACTCCCCCTCAGACTGATCTGTTCCCTGTAAGAACACGATTCACAATGCCCTATGCTGCTCTTGCTCATGTTTGCTTTGTTTGGCCACTTGTTCTGCACTGTAACCAATCATTGTTTGTCGATGTACCATTTGTCAATGTTCTCTGTTGATTATTCTTTTGTCTACTATGTACGTACTGTGCGAGTTCCCTCGGCCGCAGAAAAATACTTTTCACTGTACTTCAGTACGTGTGACAATAAATCAAATCAAATCAAATCAAGGTAACGTTGCCAGAATTATCCATATTATCAAAGCAAAATTTTTTAAAGGTTCATATGATTTCCATCCATCACTGTGTGTATGCTAACCTCAGTGCTCAAATTTCTGACATGCTTCCAATTGCATTTATGGTTATAGCTCAGTGGTGAAGCATTTGGCTGGGGATTGAATCTCTGGTTCAAATGTGGCTGTTTGATTTCTGTGTTTCCTGCACAATGCTCATAACTAATTTCAAAAAAGGTATTCATTGGCTCGAAAGCACTTTGTGTCATGTTCGAGAAAAGTGCTTCCAATCGCAAGGAGCAATACTGCAGCAGAACCAACCCGGAAAAGAATATCATGAGTAAACTTTCAATCAGGTTGAGCTTGTTTGCAATTACCTGCAGGTTAAACCAGGAGGAAAAATCCGATGGGATTGAAAATCTCTATACCTTTGGGATTTAACAAGGAAATTGGATAGTAGGAACACTGGTTTTAATTATTCGGGATTGATGGTAGGGTTAGTTGATTTAATTTCCAATAAATGTTCCTGGGCGGTTATATAAATTAAATAACAGCACATACTCAGTTGTTTAATGATTTAGCTTTGCGTTCTGAGGGGTTCTTCAATCAATCAGACTGAAGAATTCCAAATGCAAAGTCCAAACCAGGAAGTATGAAACAGAAAATACAAATCAGAGTTAGATCGTGTACAGAAAACAAAATCAAGATTAGGGAAGGTTGTTAGGATTAAAGGTGATGTGCTGTCTCCTCTGTGCAGATTAGGTTGATTGGTCATGTTGAATTGCCCCTTAGTGTCCAAAGGTTAGGTGGGTCTACAGGTTTACAGGGATAGATCAAGGGCATTGGGCCCAGGTAGGGTGCTCTTTCGAAGTGTTAGTGAAGATTTGATGGATATAGTTTAAGAATAAGAAGTCGACCTTTTGTGGCAATACCAGGTATTGCGGTACCTGAGAGGTGGATGACCATTGGTTAGACCCAGGAGTCTACCATTGGCTGATGTACGTAGCATCGCCCTGAGAGGCGGAGTATAAGAACCGGTGCTGTCCCAGCAGCCTTCACTTTCTGTATCGAAGCTGCTGGGGAAGAGTTCTAGCAGATTAAAGCCTTCAGTTATGAATCACTTCGTCTTGAGAGTAATTGATTGTGCATCAATTTAATCTGCTACAACTTCAGTTGGAAGGATGGATCTCCGTTTTAGGGGCAGCACGGTAGCATGGTGATTAGCACAATTGCTTCACAGCTCCAGGGTCTCAGGTTCGATTCCCGGCTTGGGTCACTGTCTGTGTGGAGTCTGCACGTTCTTCCCGTGTGTGCGTGGGTTTCCTCCGGGTGCTCCGGTTTCCTCCCACAGTCAAAAGATGTGCAGGTTAGGTGGATTGGCCCTGATAAATTGTCCTTAGTGTTGGGTAGGGTTACTGGGTTATGGGGATAGGGTGGAGGTGTTGACCTTGGGTAGGGTGCTCTTTCCAAGAGCTGGTGCAGACTCGATGGGCTGAATGGCCTCCTTCTGCACTGTAAATTCTATGATCAAACCGGAGTGCTTTCAGCTCAGCCCCCATGCGGACAACTCTGCTGCTATTTTCAAACATTGGCTGGCGTGCTTTAAGGGCTACCTCGACACGGCCACCGACACCCCCATGAAAGGGCAAAAGATGCATCTCCTACGCTCACGGGTCAGCCCTGGGATCTACCCTCTTATCGAGGAGGCGGAGAATTATGCTGCCACGACCGAGCTGCTAGAAGGACATTATATCCACCCTGTGAACCAGGTCTATGCTCGTCGACTAGGAGGCAAGGCCCCGAGGAAACGTTGGAAGACTTCTACCGGGCACTGCTGGTGCTGGGCCGAAACTGTGGCTGCCCGCCAGTTTCGGGGAGCAAGCACACGGAACTTTTCATCAGGGTTGCTTTCGTGGCAGGTATGACATCCCCCGATATCCGCAGAAGGCTCCTAGAAATGGACACTCTGGGACTTACAGAGGCACGGGCCCTGGCAGGGTCCATGGACGTTGCCTATAAAAACGCGCTGTCCTTTGCACCCGATCGCACGGCGGCCCCCTGGGCTGCGTGGCACCCCGTAGCGACAGTCCCTCAGACCTTTCCCCTGACCCACAAGCCTGCGTGGCGAGACTGCCCGCTAACGCCGCCGGACACCGCTGTTTCTTCTGCGGGCAGGCGAATCATCCCCGCCCGCGCTGCCCGGCCCGCACCACCACCTGCAAAGGGTGCGGCAAGAAGGGTGTGGGGGTCTGCCAGGCCCGCGCCGTGGCCGCGGTCTCCAGCGACTATCGGCAACCCCCCTTTCAGGCCCCGACCGCCCAGCGCTCACCGCCACCCCCTTATCCTAAGGGAACGTGCGACCCCCGGGCACGGCCATTTTGCCCCCCAGACACCACGCTGGACGGGTGGGCGCCGCCATTTTGTCCCTCGCTGCCGCCATCTTCTTCATCCACGGACACCATGTGCGACCCATGGGTGACGCCATCTTGGATGGGGCCCCAGGCCCCCAGCACAGTCGACTACATGCTGCCCGACCAGAACTCTCAATTACTTTAGCTGGCCTCGGTGATTCTGGACCAGAGTTGGCCCCGGACGCTTGCAACAGCGATAACGACGATCTCCATCAACGGCCACGAGACGTTGTGCTTGATTGGCTCTGGGAGCACGGAAATCTTTGTTCACCCCAACACGGTAAGGTGCTGTTCTCTTGTCACCCATCCCGTAAATCAAAAGATCTCCCTGACCTCCAGGTCACACTTGGTGGAGATAAAGGGGTTCTGCCTAGCGAACCTCACTGTCCAAGGCAGGGAATTCAACAATTTCCGCCTGTACGTCCTGCCGCACCTCTGCACAGCCACCCTCCTTGGGCTGGATTTCCAGTGCCATTTGCAAAGCCTGACTTTTAAATTCGGCAGCCCTATAACCCCCCTTACTGTCTGCGGCCTCGCGACCCTTAAGGTCGACCCGCCTTCCCTGTTTGCGAACCTCACCCCGGATTGCGAACCCGTCGCCACCAGGAGCAGACGGTACAGTGCCCAGGACCGGACCTTTATCAGGTCGGAGGTCCAAAGGCTGCTGAGGGAAGGGGTCATCGAAGCGAGTAACAGTCCCTGGAGAGCTCAGGTAGTGGTGGTAAAGACCGGGGAGAAACATAGGATGGTCATTGACTACAGTCAGACCATCAACAGGTTTACGCAGCTGGATGCGTACCCTCTCCCCCCTATAGCTGACCTGGTGAACAGGATCGCGCAATACAAGGTTTTCTCCACGGTGGACCTCAAGTCTGCCTACCACCAGCTACCCATCCGTAATGGTGACCACCAGTACACTGCCTTCGAAGCAGATGGGCGGCTCTATCACTTTTTAAGGGTTCCCTTCGGTGTCACGAACGGGGTCTCGGTCTTCCAGCGAGAGATGGACCGAATGGTTGACCGGTACGGCTTACGCGCAACGTTCCCGTATCTGGATAACGTCACCATCTGCGGCCATGACCAGCTGGACCACGACACCAACCTCCGCAAATTTCTCCAGACCGCGGAAATCCTTAACCTGACATACAATAAGGATAAACGCGTGTTTAGCACCAACCGTCTAGCCATTCTAGGCTACGTAGTGCGAAGTGGAGTCTTAGGCCTCGACCCTGAGCGCATGCGCCCCCTCATGGATCTCCCCCTCCCTCACTGCCCCAAGCCCTAAAGCGCTGCCTCGGGTTCTTCAGCTATTACGCACAGTGGGTCCCCAACTACGCAGACAAAGCCCGACCCCTGATCCAGTCCATAACCTTCCCCCTGTTGACGGAGGCCCACCAGACCTTCAGCCGCATCAAAGCAGACATTGCAAAAGCCACGATGCGCGCCATCGACGAGCCCCTCCCCTTCCAGGTCGACGCGCCACGGCCGCCGACACCCCCACGGAAGGGCAAAAGATGCATCTCCTATGCTCACGGGTCAACCCTGGGATCTACCCTCTTATCAAGGAGGCGGAGAATTATGCTGCCGCGATCGAGCTGCTAGAAGGACATTATATCCGCCCTGTGAACTAGGTCTACGCTCGTCACCTGCTGGTGACTCGGAGGAATTACCTGGCCGGCAGGAGATTCACTCTCCTCACGGACCAACGGTCGGTTGCCTTCATGTTCGATAATGCGCAGCGGGGCAAGATTAAGAACGACAAGATCTTGCGGTGGAGGATAGACCTCTCCACCTACAATTACGAGATCTGATCCCTCCACAAGGACCTCTGCCACCCGGGGGTCACTCGTTTTTTTCATTTTATCAAGCCCTACTCCATCGAGGAGGTCAGGACCGTCACCAGGGACTGCCAAATCTGCGCGGAGTGCAAACCGCACTTCTACCGGCCAGAGAGGGCACACCTGATAAAGGCTTCCCGTCCCTTTGAACACCTCAGCATGGATTTCAAAGGCCCCCTCCCCTCCACCGACCGCAACACGTACTTCCTTAATGTGATTGACGAGTACTCCCGGTTCCCATTCGCCATCCCCTGCCCAGACATGGCCACAACCACCGTCATCAAGGCCCTCCAGGGTATCTGTACACTGTTCGGTTTCCATGCATACATTCACAGTGATAGGGGATCCTCCTTTATGAGCGACGAACTGCGTAAATTCCTGCTCAGCAAGGGCATCGCCTCGAGCAGGACGACAAGTTACAACCCCCGGGGAAACGGGCAGGTAGAGAGGGAGAACGGAACGGTCTGGAAGACTGTCCTGCTGGCCCTACGGTCCAGGAATCTCCCAGTCTCCCGCTGGCAGGAAGTCCTCCCGGTGGCCCTCCACTCCATCCGGTCACTGCTCTGTACAACCACAAATCAGACACCTCATGAACGTCTCCTTGTTTTCCCCAGGAAGTCCTCCTCCGGGACCTCGCTCCCGACCTGGCTAGTGACACCCGGACCCATCCTGCTTCGGAAACATTTGAGGGTGCACAAGTCGGACCCATTGGTCGAGATGGTCCACCTGCTGCACGCCAACCCCCAGTACGCCTACGTAGCGTTCCCTGACGGCCGCCAAGACACGGTCTCCCTTCGGGACCTGGCGCCCGCCGGAACCTCATGTGCACCCGAACCAATGCCCCCACCCCCACCCTTCCCACAGCACCTAACTGGAGGGTCAGTACTCCCTCCACTCCTGCCTAGGCCCAAACACACACCGACACCTCCTACAGGCGCTTTCCCCCGCTGTCCACCTTTTGCCCCAACAGCGCCGCCAAGGGGTGACGAAGCTGCCTGGGAGGACGACATCACGTTCCCGGAGTTGCAACCGCCGGGACCCCATCAGAATCACCGCTGAAGCCCAGATGCTCCAGAAGGACGACCAGGCCACCCGATTGACTGATTGCTGCACTATGAACACTTTGTTAATACCGTCGACATCACGGTACCTCCATACCTGGTCATACCATGCGAAAGGCGACTATTAACGTGGCCATCACCCCGCCGGACTCTTTTTAAAAAGGGGGTGAATGTGGTAATACCAGGTATTGCGGTACCTGAGAAGTGGATGACCATTGGTTAGACCCAGGAGTCTACCATTGGCTGATGTATGTAGCTCCGCCCTGAGAGGCGGAGTATAAGAACCGGTGTCGTCCCAGCAGCCTTCACTTTCTGTATCGAAGCTGCTGGGGAAGAGTTCTAGCAAATTAAAGCCTTCAGTTATGAATCACTTCGTCTTGAGAGTAATTGATTGCGCATCACCTTTTAGGATAGAAATGAGGATATTTTTTTTTCTCTAGGATCAATTAACTGTGGAATTCTCTTGCTGCAAAAATAGTGGAGACTGGGCCTTTAAATTTAATCATGGTTGAGTTAGGTAGGTTTTCAATGGACAAGGGATGGAATTTTGCCAGTTTATTGGAAACTGTCATCTCCGGCAGCAAAAGTGGAGAGTAGTTCGCTGGCTCTGCCACTGGGTTTTCCAGCAGGATTTTTAAACACTTTTGTGGGAACGTCTTGACAAATACATGAATAGGATGGGAATAGAGGAACATTGTCCCCGGAAGGGTAGGGGATTTTAGTTCAGTATGATCGGTGCAGGCTTGGAGGGCCGAAGGGCCTGTTCCTGTGCTGTAATTTTCTTTGATGTGGAGCCGTTGGACTGGGGTGAGCACAGTAAGAACTCTTACAACACCAGGTTAAAGTCCAACAGGTTTGTTTTGAATCACTAGCTTTCGGAGCTCTGCTCATTCCTCAGGTATTTTCACACGGCAGGGGGTGGTTGCCATCTTTTTCGTTCATCATAATGGCTGTCTGTGGGAGAGTCTTTAACTGCTCTGCATCTTTATAACACAGCCTAATTCACCTGCTTGACACCTTTCACTCAATTTAAAGTACTGGTAAGTAAAACATCCGTGTGTTGGGTGAAAAATTGCGAGCGAGTACAGCATGTCACATTGAAAACAGAGATGGACTTACAGGATGAGTATATGCAATAACATGATTTGGGGGTCAGAAAAAATGGGCCCCCTTTGTACATCTTACATGGTAAGCAATGTTAAAGTCACACAACGCCAAATGATATCTTCATCTCAACCCATGAGGTAATATTTACCTTTGTCAGTAAAATCATTGTCAATGGCACTTGTCTGGTCGAAATAATTCATTTTTGTATTGTTGATTGGATTTTTGCTATTTTCTATGGAATATTCAGTGCTATTGTTTAATCCCAAGCTAATTGATGAGTGAATAGTGGGATATTGTCTCTCACTGGTGGATAATTCAATGGTGACTGATGATGCAGGACTGCTAGATGATGCAATGCTGATAGATGGTCCAAAGGCAGTGGATATTTCAGATGGTTGAATGGTGGTGGACAATTCAGCTTCAGTGAATAGTTCAGTGCTGGTAGAGTCTCCTGAGATAGTGGGTAAACCAGTGGCAATTGATAGCTGAATGCTCGTCTTTAAATCAGTGTTGGTATAGAATTCAGTGCCTAAAGGAGATTAATTCAGCATTAATTATTGATCTTTATGGTAATAGATATACATAATGAGAAGCGCACTACAAAATAAATATGGAATTATACAACATATTTGAATAATAAAAGAAATTAGGGCAGCACGGTGTGGTAACACCATTGGAACTTTTGGCAAGGAGGACCTTTGGCCACTGCAATAGTGCATCGATTCAAACACTGGTAAATTGCGAACATTGAAAATTGAAATCAGTTTAAAGAACAAGAAAGAAATTTGAGTAACATTAAAGGAAAGAATAAATAAAGTTTGAGATCACGTAAAAAACGCAAATGGCATCATTCCAAGTTCTCCACCCACTCTCCGCCCCCTTAGGTTCTGTACAAAATTTTACCATTTCAGTAAGCAGGTTATCTGTAAAAAAAAGTATATATACGTCTCTAGGAATAGCTAATGCCTTTAAAATCAATCAGTGGAAATTGAATTAAATGGAATAAAACAGATAAAGTTTTATGATGAAGTGGAATGGAGGATCTTGTTCAGTATTTTAATTAAGCGATTGTGAAACTGCTGTCTCTTTGATAATCTGTAGCCATGAGAGAGGGCTAACAGTTGACTCTGATATTTGTGAGCTGTGAGACTGTGTTGGTCTGTGAATGTTCATATATCTGAAATGAAATGAAATGAAAATGAAATGAAAATCGCTTATTGTCTCTGCTAAGATTTATCTTCTGAGAAGGAACCTTGAGTTTATAATTTGGAACTTTAGAATAGAAACCATAAGGATTTTTACCGAACTAATTTTGGTAAAAGGCTTCCTTTGTGAGTGTGGTGATATTTGTTTGTCGTCTGATATTGTGATTTGAAAATCATAGTTTGAGTGTAATTGACAAATGTTTCTTTTCAAAGGTTATCATTGACATTTCCAGGGTACTTTTGATACACAAGGAATTTTAATCAGGGTACAAAATCACGTATGTAAGAATAAGAAAATATTAGTTTTATGGTGTTCATTGGAAGTTGGGATAGTTGAAATACATATGACAGTTGAAATACATATGACCAATCCGGTGTTGGATTCGTCCCGGGTTACAACTTCCCTGACATAACGCAGATGTATTAATTCTGAGATTGCAGAATTAAGTGTAAAGGACAGATGGGTAAATAAAATATGTCCATGATCATGTTTCTTGTTTAAACAAAAGAAGGGTGATGACAAAATGACATCTGGTAAATAACTCTTACTCCACCCCTTTTCAAACCAGCAGAGAATTGACCCATGCTTGTTCATGCCTGGATTTGGTATGTCTCTCTTGTGGGGACCATGAATTGGATTCAATTTGAATTGGTTTTTGGAGCAGGCGAGGAGCTGGATTAGGGGGTTGCCCCTGTCCACACTCTGCGCTCTGGCTTTGTAACTCTGATGAAGTAATTTTTAAAAAAAGCTGACGATGTATTTTTAATTGGAACTCACAAATCTTAAATTTTGAATTGTCAGATATATTCAGATTAATTAATCCACTTTCCCCAAGCAGAATGGATCTTTTGTGTTTTACTTTACAAGTAACTCAAGTGGAACACAATTTGCAGTAGCTTCGAGAATTTGAGATGATAATAGATATGAAAAGGTTGTAAAATATGAGAACTACTAACCCCTGAATAACAGACATGTTCGGCCCACACAGGAAAAGCTTTATACGAACAACACTGAACACCTGGTGATGACCAGGACACTTTTCCACTTTTCCTTTAAATTTTTAGATTAAACACTCAAAAAGGCTTGACCGCCAGCAGCAGCTGTGGGGACTCGTGGTGGCCCTTGAGATCTCAGAACAACTACAAGCACTTCAAAGCTCAAGAACATCATTGATTTCACAACGTACACAGGATGAATGTTGATATATGAACTATGTGCTTTATATAATTTTACTGGCGGGATATGCATCCCAGCAGCCAGTGACTGGAACAATGATCGAACTTATTTTAAACCGTGGCTGCAGGTACATTCAGGGAAAGACAGCAGATGTGTATACAAATTGTGTCTGTACTTCTCGTGGGTTCAGGTATTGTATATAATATGAAATAAATATGTATAGTGTTTTAAGTAAGGTTGTTATGAAGCAGGCTGCCAATGACATGGGTGCCACTAGACTTTGAGGGCATGACAACCTACACAGGGTTAGAAGAGGCATAATCAATGATGCAGTGACATGACTTAACGCATAAACTTCTATGGTAAAGTCACTAGACATACAAAGGTTAAATGCAAAGGTGGAACAACTTACAGGAATAAGGAAGAGAATATTAGAGAAAGCAGAGAAAGGTCAAGCCAGCTTGGGAGAAGAGGGCCTGGATATACAATTGAATAGGACAACAGTGTTAGGTACACACACTAACACATTCAACAATAATTAATAAACTCATTGACCAAGAAACGGAGAAAGCCGGAAGGCTCTGACAGGGGCAGCTAAGCCACAACCTTGATCTGATCTAAAGGGGGGAGGTACCTGATTGAATAGACAGCCCGCAACTGGCTCAGCTAGCCAAATGACAAGGGACGCTGGACAACCATAATCTGAAGGGACTAACCAGAGTATACTCAGCGATCCTCAACTGCAAAATGGACGCGATAACGGGAGTAGAGATGGTCCTGATGATCTCTTTCACCACACCGGGCACAGGGCCATACCCTCACAACAGTGTAGGGGCAGCACGGTAGCCTTGTGGATAGCACAATTGCTTCACAGCTCCAGGGTCCCAGGTTCGATTCCGGCTTGGGTCACTGTCTGTGCGGAGTCTGCACATCCTCCCCGTGTGTGCGTGGGTTTCCTCCGGGTGCTCCGGTTTCCTCCCACAGTCCAAAGATGTGCAGGTTAGGTGGATTGGCCATGATAAATTGCCCTTAGTGTCCAAAATTGCCCTTAGTGTTGGGTGGGGTTACTGGGTTATGGGGATAGGGTGGCGGTGTTGACCTTGGGTAGGGTGCTCTTTCCAAGAGCCGGTGCAGACTCGATGGGCCGAATGGCCTCCTTCTGCACTGTAAAAAAATTCTATGATAACCAACTGGAGGACATTGGAATCGTATGGGCTAACACCTCCCTCTGGTACTATCTCACTAAGACCTCTGCTATACGCAGGAATAATATATGGGATCTCCCTCACGGGGTGTAAAGAGAAAGGGGACATTACTGTGTGCCCCCACCTAGTGGGACAGGGAGAGTTGGACGAATGTGGGTTAATCAGAACTCATGGTTGTGTCTTAGAGATTACACCTGCCCTCATGCATTTTAAGTTTACGGGGAAAAGGAAATACTGCGTTTCCGCCACCGTAACCTCCTATCGCTATAACCTTTGTCCCCCTTAGGCCCACCACTATAGGCCTAGCAAGGATCATTTCAGATAGGATTTTAAAGAGCCAGAGATGGTCCCACAACTTGCAGAAACTCTGAGGGAACGAAGACTCAAGATCGGTCAATCAGTTAAGCTTTACCACCAGATAACGAAAAATCCATGCTTTGACAAAAAAAGCACACAGAGGAACTACTTCAGAGTGAACGTTGGTGGCAGAGAGTGTGGGGCTGTTAGATGAGCTTACTTGAAAACTGCTATGAATAACATAATTTAATGACAGACAGCAGAGTTAGTCAGGGAGGCAGGAATGATTGATATCATGACATTAAATGTGACATGCATGGGTTCGTTTGAGGGGTGATCGTTGAATCACATCATGCATGGTGTACGCATGGAACATGGGAGGTTACATGCCCGAAAGGCCGTATTAAACCGCACCCTGCAGCCCTCATATTGAATCATTGTGGTCATCTGGGATTCAGTAAACTTCTTCCAGGACCAAAAGGAGGAATTGTTGGGTGACATTTTCTGATACTGGACTGTGGTATAAATTATAGGTGGCTCTGTAACTACATTTTTGCTCCTATATTACTTTTGAATAGTTCTGCTGAGACAAAAGGTACTCATTGGCTTAGATGCCTGTTTAGAAGAGGCAATTTGTAGGAATAGATAGTGTATACACAATGATTGTTAATATCAGAAAGGACACAAAATGGCTGTTAGCTATTATAGCAATACTAAAGACACAAAATGGCTGAACAAGCCACATTCCTGAACAATAAGTTACAAACTGTGTAAACTACCTCATGAGAACCAGGCGTGGGTATGTACAGGGAGTATTTTAACAGCCGCTGATAACAGCTTCACAGAACAAGGAATGCAATGTATCCTTAATAGTTCAAGGTCCCCAGCTGGATTCAGGACATATCCTTATGTTAGTCTTGAGTGACTTTTGCATGAAGTTAGGGGCGGGTAAGACAACACCCACTTTAACCATATACGTGATGACTGGGATGCAAAATAAATTGATTGACTACATGTAATGAATTGTGACACGAATATAGTTGATTGTATGTAAATGAGAATACAACTAATTCTGCCCCTATATCTTAACCCAATGCGAACGTTAGCTCAAGTGAGACGGAGTATTGCGAGACTGCGTAGTCTCCAATCTTTCTCCCAGATCTGAAATAATAAACTGCTTCTTTACTTACTCAAACAGGCCTACGTATGAATATTTTCACCTCTAACAAATACCAACAGACTGAGCATTGTCCACTCTGAATTAAATTATTATTGAATTTGTTGCTAAGTCCATGGGACATTTCAATCTTGAAGATCCTTTGCACGACCTATAAATAATCTTTAGACGTCATGGACAAACTATAGAGCACATAACAGATGATTAAAGTGTGGCATATTTTAATTTTTTGAATTTGTAATCAGTTCTCCTTACTCAGACTGGGGAATGGAGAGGGAAGCAGCAGTCTTTAAGCATTTGTTTTTCACCCCAACTACTGAAATGTTCTGTCAAGTGTAGCCAACTGCAAAGTGCTGAAACTCTCTGGGCAGAATATTATGACCTTTTTTCTCAGGCGGGAAAAGTGGAGGCCAGCCCCCCAGCTGCCTTGTCAGCTTTCCCCACTAAACACGTTGGTAAAAACGGAAGGTGCTGGACGCACAACGTCACGCTGGCGGAGTGGGTTCTGAATGAGCCAGCCCCGCCAGCAACCTCGGCCCCTGACAAATTGGGATGCCATTTTTAAAAGGTGGCCCAATCTGGAAAACATAAAAATTTTAAAAAAGAATCCTCATAAATCAGAACACCCCCATAGGTGGGCACCTCATCCCCACCCTAGGAAACCCACCACCAAGAACGTCCCCAATAGAAGCCCTCTGGCACTGTCCTTTCATAATGGCAACCCCACTGCATCATTGGCAACAGGCAGGGACAATGACAATGGGAAATTCTGTTGCTATGAAAGCTGTTTTGGGACTCCAGTTGGGTTGTCCGCCCCCACTGGTATCCAGCCCGCCAAAAATTGTGGGGGTTGGGGTGCGATGTGGTGGAAAATCTCCCCTCCATTTCTTGAACTGCTTTGTCTGGTCCTGCCAAATACATGGATTCATACCAAGTTTTAGTTTCAGAGGACTGGAACTGAAGCATGATAGATGTGGCACGATGGCACAGTGGTTAGCATTGCTGCCTCAGCGGCAGGGACCCGGGTTCGGTTCCAAACTCTCTTGACTGTGCAGAGTTTGCACATTTTCCACGTCCGTGTGTGTTTCCTCTGGGTGCTCCGGTTTCCTCCCACAGTCCAACGATGTGCAGATTAGGTGGATTGGCCATTCTAAAGGCTGTGTGGTGCTACTAGGATAAGGCAGGGGCTTGGACCTAGAATGGGTGGTCTTTCGAAGGGTTGGTGCAGACTCGATGGGCTGAATGGCCTCCTTCGCTGTAGGGATTCTATGATATATAGAGTCATAGAGGTGCTATAGCACAGAATAGGCCCTTCACCCCATCGCATCTGGCCAGTCAAAAACAACCACCTAATTATTCTAATCCCATTTTCCAGCACTTGGCCCAGAGCCTTATATGCCTTGGCATCGCAGGTACACATCTAAATGTTATGTGGATCTCTACCTCTACCACCCTTTCAGGCAAGTTTCAGACTCCCACCAGCCTCTGGGTGAAAATGCTTTTCCTCACATCCCCTCTATATGTCCTGCCCCTTACCGTAAATCCATGCCCCCTGGTCATTGACCCCTCCACCAAGGAGAAAAGTTTGTTCCTGTCTACTCTACCTATGCCCTTCAAAATGTTATACATCTCAATCATGACCCCCCCTCAATCTTCTCTGCTCCAAGGAGAACAACTCCAGTCTATCCAATCTCTCTTCATAACTAAAACTCTCCAGCCCAGGTAATTTCCTGATAAATCTCTTCTGGACCCTTTCCAGTGCTATCACAGCCTTCCTATAATGTGGATTCCAGAACTGCATACAACATTCTATCTGTGGCCTAACCAAAATTTTAGACAGTTCCAGCATATTGCATATGGTCCTTACCTGTTGAAGTCTTCACAGAATCAGATGTGAATGTCGTCAATCCTGTAGATGCTTGATCTAAGCAAAAGAATAAATCATCAAAGTCAATTATTTAAAGCAGTTTCTATTAAAAGTGTGTGGGTGAATAGGTACCAGAATTTGTGTTCGAATTGAGTGAGGTTTGAGCTTACTTCAGGTAACCTACTTTCTTTCCTGGTGTCAGTTAAAAAATATTGCCTCCACGTGGAAGCCTCATGCTGCCTACGAAACAAAACAGGACTTCATGTTCAAACAAATCTGGGGCAAATGCCCCACGTGAACAGTAAACCATCTGATAGTGACTAGATGGTTCAGGGAATTGCAATATACCTAATGAGGGATAAATGCAAATTACTGCAGATGCTGGAATCTGAAACCAAAAGAGAAAATGCTGGAAAATCTCAGCAGGTCTGACAGCATCTCTAGAGGGAGAAAAGAGCTAACGTTTCGAGTCCAGATGACCGCTTTGACAAAGGGCGAGAAACCAATAATCACCACTTAAAGCCAATCTCCATACAATCAGACAGTCTGGCCTGGACACTGTGCCTGGATGCTGCAGGAAGCAACACCACGGACGCAGTGGGCAACATCCAAACATCCAGGGGGTGAGCGTGTGCACCGTTGAGGGGACCAGTACCCAAGGGTCCAGTCTAGATAATGTTATGTGCGGGTGTCTGGGTTACAGGGTCTGGTGCCCGGTGACCAGGGGCTCCCACAGCCGGGGATGTATGGACAGGTTGTATGGATGTGGGGGGACGGGAGCAATGGGGGAATGGACGGTCCTGGAAGACACCACTGGTTGGCACTCTCTCACTCTCCAATTTGCTACAGATATTTCGCATGCATGTCACGTTGCATGCACCGGGCTGTCAGCGAGTGCCCTACATCATCAGGAAGGGGTTCCATTCCCTGAACCTCCAATTTGTGTGTGACCATCAGATGAAGAGCATGCACAACAGCTACATCCTTGGCCGGCAGATATCCCCGGATGGCCAGTTGGCTCTTGGGAACAAGTGGTACCTGCTGAGGAACTGGCTAATGATGCCAGTACGTACCGGTTCCGATGCAGAGACGAGATACAATAAGGCCCATGCAGCCACCTGGGCTGTCATTGAGCAGTGCATCAGACTCCTTAAAATGCAGTTCCGATGCCTCGACTGCTCTGGTGGTGCACTGCAGTATCCAGAGGGTCGAGCGCTTCGTGGCGCTCTGCTGTCCCTTCCACATCTTTGTGCAGCAGCAGGAAAACGTGGCGGGGGAGGAACATGCGGCCACGTCCGAGGAGGATGAGGACGATGTGGTGCCAGACCAGGAGAGGTGGAGGACGAGCCCGGGGAGGCTCCATAGAACCAGGTGGAGGATGGAGGACAGGTGGCAGCAACGAGGGTCTGGCAAGCCCAAACGGCCTGGAAAGCCTTCATCCTCATCCGTTTCACATAGAACGTGGCTTCACCCATCATCCCACCCCCTCTCCCCCTTCCTACCACCCTGTTCCACCCGACCAGGATGTGTATGATATCAAGCTGGGTGAGGGGAATGTTTCGGTGCTGCTAACGGGTCACTTTTGAATGCAGAGTATGCCGAGAGCTGAGCACTGGTGCTCCTCAATCTAATAATAATAATCTTTATTATTGACGCAAGTAGGCTTACATTAACACTGCAGTGAAGTTACTGTGAAAAGCCCTTAGTCACCACACTCCGGCGCCTGTTCGGGTACATGGAGGGAGAATTCAGAATTCCAAATTACCTAACCAGCAAGCCTTTTGGGACTTGTCGGAGGTCCTGCAACGTTGTCTACCTCATACGCTGCAGGAAAGTATGTCCCGAGGCGTGGTACATTGGCAAAGCCATGCAGCCACTGCAACAACAGATGAACGGACATCGTGCAACAATCACCAGGCAGGGATGTTCCCTTCCAGTCGGGGAACATTTCAGCAGTCAAGGGCATTCAGACTCTGATCTTCGGGTAAGCGTTCTCCAAGGTGGCCTGCAGGACGCATGACAATGCAGAATCGCCGATCAGAGACAGAGACAAATTCTGCACGCATGGGTAAGGCCTCAACCGGGATCTTGGATTCATGTCTCACTACATTTAACTCCCCACCATCTGGCCTGGGCTTGCGAAATCCCACCAACTATCTGGGCTTGAGACAATTCACATCTCTTTAACCTGTGATTATCTCTCTCTAGTCGCACCATTGGACCTTCTCCGTCTGGACCTGTAAAGACTTAATTACCTGCAAAGACTCGCATTCAAGGTATAATCTTGCATCATTGGCTTTGTCTATATATGCTGTGTTTGTGTAACCCACCTCTTCACTCACCTGATGAAGGAGCTACGCTCCGAAAGCTCGCAATTCCAAATAAATCCGATCTACTTTCCTTATATTCCACGCAGGCTTCATCTGTTCCCAGCCTTTTAGCCCTGACAAATGCCTCCTTTTTCTTTTTGACGAGGCCTACAATATCTCTCGTTATCCAAGATTCCCGAAAATTGCCGTATTTATCCTTCTTCCTCACAGGAACATGCCGGTCCTGAATTCCTTTCAACTGCCACTTGAAAGTCTCCCACACGTCAGATGTTGATTTGCCCTCAAACATCCGCCCCCAATCTATGTTCTTCAGTTCCCGCCTAATATTGTTATAATTAGCCTTCCCCCAATTTAGCACATTCATCCTAGGACCACTCTTATCCTTGTCCACCAGTACTTTAAAACTTACTGAATTGTGGTCACTGTTACCGAAATGCTCCCCTACTGAAACATCTACCACCCGGCCGGACTCATTCCCCAATACCAGGTCCAGTACCGCCCCTTCCCTAGTTGGACTGTCTACATATTGTTTTAAGAAGCCCTCCTGGATGCTCCTTACAAACTCCGCGACCTGGTATAAGTTATAGCCAAGTTCCGCACACATGAGTGCGGCCTCAACCGGGACCTGGGATTCATGTCGCATTGCATTCACCCCCCACCATCTGGCCTGTGAAATTCTACCAACTGTCCTGGCTTGATACAATTCACACCTCTTTAACCTGGGGTTACCCCATCTCTGGATCTGTAAGGATTTAATCACCTGCTAATGGTCGCATTCCTAGCATTGTTTGGCATCTTTGAATTTGTCTATATATGTGTTTCTGGAGCAGACCTCTTCATTCACCTGAGGAAGGAGCAGCGCTCCGAAAGCTAGTGACATCAAAACAAACCTGTTGGACTTTAACCTGGTGTTGTAAGACTTCTTACTGTGCCCACCCCAGTCCAACGGCGGCATCTCTATGTCCTGCCGACCTCACTTGGGAGATAGCCCTTCTCTCAAATCCCCAGCCAGCTCCATCGTCGTCTGCTCAGCAGCATTTAGGATCCTGAGGCCCTGATTCACTCGACCATCTCTTCCCTGCCTGACAGGGACATACCTATCAAGGACACGTAGTACCTGTTCCTTGAACAAGTTCCACATTTCACTTGTGTTCTTCCCTGACAGCTTATGTTCCCAACTTATGCACTTCAATTCTTGTCTGACAACATCGTATTTACCCTTCCCCCAATTATAAACCTTGCCCTGTTGCATGCACCTATCCCTCTCCATTACTAAAGTGAAAGTCACAGAATTGTGGTCACTATCTCCAAAATGCTCCCCCACTAACAAATCTATCACTTGCCCTGGTTCATTACCAAGTACCAAATCCAATATGGCCTCCCCTCTGGTCGGACAATCTACATACTGTGTGAGAAAAGCTTCCTGGACACACTGCACAAACACCTCCCCATCCAAACTATTTGATCTAAAGAGTTTCCACTCAATGTTTGGGAAGTTGAAGTCACCCATGACTACTACCCTGTGACTTCTGCACCTTTCCAAAATCTGTTTCCCAATCTGTTCCTCCACATCTCTGCGGCTATTGGGGGGCCTATAGAAAACTCCTAACAAGGTGACTGCTCCTTCCCTATTTCTGACTTCAACCCATACTACCTCAGTAGGCAGATACTCCTCGAACTGCCTTTCTGCAGCTGTTATCCTATCTCTAATTAACAATGCCACCCCCCCACCTCTTTTCCCACCCTCCCTAATCTTATTGAAACATCTATAACCAGGGACCTCCAACAACCATTTCTGCCCCTCTTCTATCCAAGTTTCTGTGATGGCCATCACATCGTAGTCCCAAGTACCGATCCATGCCTTAAGTTCACCCACCTTATTCCTGATGCTTCTTGCATTGAAGTATGCACACTTCAACCCATCTCCGTGCCTGCAAGTACTCTCCTTTGTCAGTGTTCCCTTGCCTCACTACACGCTTTGGCGTCCTGAATATCGGCTACCTTAATTGCTGGACTACAAATCCGGTTCCCATTCCACTGCCAAATTAGCTTAAACCCTCCCGAAGAGTACTAGAAAACCTCCCTCCCAGGATATTGGTGCCCCTCTGGTTCAGATGCAACCTGTCCTGCTTGTACAGGTCCCACCTTCCCCAGAATGCACTCCAATTATCCAAATACCTGAAGCCCTCCCTCCTACACCATCCCTGCAGCCATGTGTTTAACTGCACTCTCTCCCTATTCCTAGCCTCGCTATCACGTGGCACCGGCAACAAACCAGAGATGACAACTCTGTCTGTCCTGGCTTTTAACTTCCAGCCTTACTCCCTAAACTTGTTTATTACCTCCACACCCCTTTTCCTACCTACGTCGTTGGTACCAATGTGCACCACGACTTCTGGCTGCTCCCCCTCCCCCTTAAGGATCCTGAAGACACGATCCGAGACATCCCTGGCCCTGGCATTCGGGAGGCAACATACCTTCGGGGAGTCTTGTATGCGACCACAGAATCTCCTATGTATTCCCCTCACCATTGAATCTCCTACTACTATTGCTTTTCTATTCTCCACCCTTCCCTTCTGAGCCCCAGAGCCAGACTCAGTGCCAGAGCCCTGGCCGCTAGGGCCTTCCCCTGGTAGGTCATCCCCCTCCAACAGCATCCAAAACGATATACTTGTTTTGAAGGGGAACGGCCACGAGGGATCCCTGCACTGTCTGCCTGTTTGTTTTCTTTCCCCTGACTGTAACCCTGCTACTCTTGTCCTGTACCTTGGGTGTGGTTACCTCCCTGTAACTCTTCTCAATCACCCCCTCTGCCTCCCGGATGATCTGAAGTTCATCCAGCTCCAGCTCCATTCCCTAATACGGTCTTTGAGGAGCTGGAGTTGGATGTACTTCCCGCAGGTATAGTCAGCAGGGAACCGGTGGTATCCCTCACCACCCACATCCTACAGGAGGAGCATGCAACTGGCCTAGCCTCCATCCCCTCTTACCTTACAGAATATAGCTGCCCTGTGGACCAACTGGACCTCCGCCCTCCGACTCTGCTCCCAGTCAGTTGCACTCTCTGTAAAACCCCTGGCTCCCTTCTCACTCTTTGCGGAAATGTAGGAAACAAAATCAAAGGAGCACCGTACCCCCTCCTCACCTAACTCCCTCAGTCACCAAGCTCTCACCATAGCACTCAAATGCACCAAATTCAGCACTCAGTGCAAAACCGCCAGGCTGGATGTGTTGAGGGTTCTCACTTGTGTCTTTAGCCCCGACCTTACCCTCTGCTCCTCGCTGGCAAGTTATGTGACCCCGCGAGGTTGGGTGAAAGTGAGATCACTATGGAGGTCTGTGGGCTGTGTTAAGGGGTGCTGTGCGAGACAAGAGGAGACAGACTTACCTGGCTGCATGACGAAGGTCATTCATTTTACAAAATTGCAGGTCCGTCCTCTATTGGAGTGATCTGGCACTAACAATCGTGGCCACAGCCTCCTAGTTACGGTTGGTTACTTAATTAGATTGACGTCTGTCCGACCGAGGATAGAGGGTTTCTCGCCTCTGCTCAACCCCATCGAGCAGTTTGCTGAGGGCTCCCTCTGTAAAAGGTGATGCTGTCTTTTGGGCAGCCTTTCCCACGACTGGACTTCGAACAACTGCTTGGGAGGTGTTTAAAAGGAGCATCCCACTGATTACAGAGGTAAAGTTTTACCAGTGTGAGTGTACCAGAGGCAAGCCGGCATGAGCGTGTTATGTTTCATGTGAAGAAAAATAATCCTCTTAAAGAGGCTGAATACATGGTGAGTTTTCCCACCAGCGCCGATAGCAGGATTCTCCCATTTTCTCATCGGAACCAGTGCTTTGAAAAAGTATGGTAAGATTCCATGTAGTGTTCCAGTCATTGCTGTTTGCTGCACACTGCACAACTTTGTGTTGCCTGAGGGAGAAATTAAGGAGATGAGGAGGTTTTTGAAGGGGATAGATCTCCATCGAATCCATCGAATCCTGTTGCCAATCGGCACCAGAGTCGCCAATAATGTTGCTCTTTTTAACTGGATACTGATATGACAGTTATTAATGATGATATTGCTTTTCAGAGTCACCAGGTATCAAATGATACCACCACAAGGTTTTACTGGATATCGATCAAAGACCAAACAACCAGTTACTTAGTTCAAGTTCAATGATAGCTTATTTACACACAAGAAATACTTCGACATGCAACATAAAACACTACAAGCTAAATTACACCTAACACTACAACAACCTGTGCTTAACCTCAGGCACCCTCAGGCTTTATGCAGAGGAACAAGACCTTTGTACGGATCTTGCATGGCTGGATCTGGAGAAGTGACTTCGTTTCTGCTAGGCTCATCCATCTGGTAGCGATTGTTGGTCTTGAACTTGTCTTCTGGTCATGATGCTACACTTTCGGCGTAGGTCGGGGCCAAGAGAGACCGAGCACCGGGGCCAAGAGAGACCGAACACATGGCAGTGCCTCTCTTTATCCTTCTGGGGTTTTGCGCTCGTTTGGGCGGTCCTTAGCTTTGGGCCCAATAATTTGGCAGGCTTCGATTTTGGCCAATAAAGGGGCGGGTGCTTTGATGACGGGGCATGTCCTGAGCGGTCATTGACCTTGGCTTTTTGGGCTCCCTGAGCAAAGGGTGTGGCGCCGATGAGTTAGTTTCTGTATCTGTTATCTGAGTACAGGTCTTTTGTTCTGAGAAAATGGGCCATTAGAATGCAAAGCATCTAGTTATCTCAGTTGCCAATATACATAAGCTCTGAGCGTCTGAGTCCTGGGTTGACCACATTTCCCATGGTCCTTTGCAGTTGGCCATATTTCCCGGGATCCTTTGTAAGTGGCCATCCCAGATGGCGACAATCCCTGCAGTGCAGAAGGAAGCCATATTCCCCATTGACTCTGCACTGACCCTCTGAAAGAGCACTCTACCTAGGCCCACTTCCCCATCTTATCTCCGTAACCCCACACATTGATCATGGCCAATCCACCTAACCTGCATATCTTTGGACTGTGGGAGGAAAATGGAACACCCAGAGGAAGCCCATATAGACACGGGGAGGGCGTGCAAACTCCATACAGTCACCTGAGGTTGGAATCAAACCCGGGTCCCTGGCCCTGAGGTAGTAGTGCTAACCATTGTGTCACTGTGCCGCCCTAACGAGGGTGAGGATTTAAACAAGTCACATGAAGAGTGACATGGTGGCACAGTGGCTAGTACTGCTACATCACAATGCCAGGGACCCAGGTTCAATTCCGGCCTCGGATGACAGTCGATGGAATTTTCACATTCTCCCCGTGTCTGAGTGTGTTTCCTCCGGGTGCTCCGGTTTCCTCCCACAGTCCAAAGGTGTGCATGTTAGGTGGATTGGCCATGCTAAATTGCCCCTTCGTGTCAAAGAACAAAGAATAAAGAAAGGTGGAGTTGAGTTACAGGCATAGGATGGGGGCCTGACCTTAGGTAGGATGCTCTTTCAGAGGGTTGGTGCAAACATGATGGGCTGAATGGCCTCCTTCTGCACTGTTTGGATTCTATAAGAGGTCATTGCACAGGAATCACATGGAAGATATGCCCATAACATCCTGATAGCTCCAAGAATCTAGGAGGGTAGAGTGCAGACAATTTCCCACAATTGTTAGTTTCTTTCACCTTTCCTGCATGGAGGACCCCATCACCTTCAACCTCAGTGATAAATTCTCACGAAGATTCAACATTCTCATAATGTAATGGGAATATCAGTAGTCACTGCATGCCCTAAAGATGGGATTTTCCTTGGAAAAACTTAACTCATGTAACCTTGGCAACATGAGGCTTCTGTGGACCCTGAACAGCACTCCCCACTTGCATGTCGATAGTATAGTGTCTCTGACTTCACCAAGTCAGAGTGGACAACAGCCTCTAAGCGGCTGGAATTCCAAATTTCACAGGGATGCACTAATTTTAGTTTGATACCTGCTCAATGTGGCATCACAACCACACATATCACTCTTTCAGGTATTTGCGGATGGATGGCTCAACAGGGAACAGCATCATGAGAGCATCATGTATCCCATCGCCAGCTCTTATCAATGTAAAATGTTAAGACATCACCTTGTAACTGCCCACCATTCGCACATCAGGAATCTGCGACCACTATCATATAAATCACGCAGAATGTTGAGACATCATCTTGCTACTATCCCCAAAACAACATTTGCACATTGGAAAACAATGACCATTGACATCTAGACCACAATGTAAAGTTTTGAGCTTTGTTTGCATTGTCCTCACTGAGAGTGAGGTTGCCTGAGGCTCAACCACTTTGGACCCTGCAATGATTGGACGCCGAGACAGTCTCTGTCCTGGATGACCTTTGCATTCGGGCAAAACCTTGAGTAGTCATTATTGTACAACAGCCAATGAAGAATTATTTCCTGCATGGACTTTTAAAAGAGTTGCACTTGCATTGCAATGAGAGTCTTGGGTTGGTACAGCTCACAAGGCCTTTCAAGTCTACATATTCCAAGGCACTGAGAGATCTAATGCAGGTAGGGAATATACAGTGAATGGTAGAACCCTCAAGAGTATTGAAAGTCAGAGAGATCTAGGAGTACAGGTCCACAGGTCACTGAAAGGGGCAACACAGGTGGAGAAGGTAGTCAAGAAGGCATACGGCATGCTTGCCTTCATTGGTCAGGGCATTGAGTATAAGAATTGGCAAGTCATGTTGCAGCTGTATAGAACCTTAGTTTAGCCACATTTGGAGTATAGTGTTCAATTCTGGTCGCCACACTACCAGAAGGATGTGGAGGCTTTAGAGAGGGTGCAGAAGAGATTTACCAGAATGTTGCCTGGTATGGAGGTTGAGGGGCGACCTGATAGAGGTCTAGAAAATTATGAGGGGCATAGACAGTGGATAGTCAGAGGCTTTTCCCCGGGGTAGAGGGGTCAATTACTAGGGGGCATAGGTTTAAGGTGAGAGGGGCAAGGTTTAGAGTAGATGTACGAGGCAAGATTTTACACAGAGGGTGCCTGGAACTCGCTACCGAAGGAGGTGGTGGAGGCAGGGACAATAGTGACATTTAAGGGGCATCTTGACAAATACATGAATAGGATGGGAATAGAGGGATACGGACCCAGGAAGTGTAGAAGACTGTAGTTTAGTCGGGCAGCATGGTCGGCACGGGCTTGGAGGGCCGAAGGGCCTGTTCCTGTGCTGTACATTTCTTTGTTCTTTGTTTGTTGTTCTCTGTCATGCATTGAATTCCACATCATGTTGAGTGCTGTGCTTTACCCAAGGACCACTTAAAGCCTGGCTAAGGAGTCGTGCAGGTCCAAATAAAGATTGTGCAAGCTCAGCAAACGGCTTTGTGAAGATGAACACACAACACTTAAATCTGACAGTTTTAACCCCTCTTGCAGTCAAGCCTGAGGAGCCATTTGATTCTCATGACACCGCAAAAACTGTATTAAAGTTGCAAAGTCTCTTAATGGACTGCTGATTGGGCAGATCTGCAGCAAAAGCAATGGAGCTCACCCTGCTTATTGGAACCATGAAATTATGTTACAATGTTATGCACTACACCGAACCCCAAGTTGAATGTTATAATGAGTTCCTATTATCTCTCTGAATAAGAAACGCTCACACTTCCTGGGGGCGATTCTCCAAACAGGGCCCGGGCACGACCTAGTCTGGCCACCACAGGGGGCCAGCACGACGCGGGAGCAGGTCACACCGCTCCAGCGTCCTTACACGGCAGCAAATGGGTGTCGCGCCAACCCGCGCATGCATGGGGGACGTCTTACGCATGCCGGCCCCTCACCAACATGGGGCCGCGCGCGGAAAGACGTAGGCCCGGGGGGGGGGGAGAGGCCGGCCCGCCAATTGGTGGGCCCCAATCGCGGGCCTGACCCCATTGGAGGTCACCCCGGTGAAGGAGCCCACCTCCCTCCCCTACAGGCCGCCCACCCCCAGTGTTCCCGCAGAGTTCTCGCCGGCAGCAACCAGGGGTGGACGGCGCCATCGGGAACCTGTCGTGTCGTAGCGGCCGCTCGGCCATCCGGGCCAGAGAATCGCCGCTCGCCGGTTCTCGGAGCAGCCCGGTGCGAATCGCGTGCCGCTGGTTTACGGGGTGTGGGAGAATCATGTGCGGGGGTCGGGGCGGTGTGGCGTGATTCGCATGGCGCCCTGGCGATTCTCCCACCCAGCATGGGGGGGGCGGGGAGAATAGCGCCCCCTGTCTTGCACTTCACGTGAATTTTGTATTTTCTCCATCCAGGTAATGTTAAGGAATAACAAGGCATTCTACACTTCTGTGAGAACTAAGAGGATGATCAGAGTGAGACTAGGGCCGATCAGGGATAGTGGAGAGAACTTGTGCCTAGAATCTGAGGAGATGGGGGAGGCCTTAAATGAATATTTTGTTTCAGTATTCACGAGAGAGGGACCTTGTAGCTCACGATATTAAGAAGGGGGATGTGCTGGAAATTTTGAAAAGCATCAGGATAGATATGTCCCCTGGGCCTGAAGGGATATACCCAAGGTTACTACGGGAAGCGAGGGAGGAAATTGCTGCGCCGTTGGCGATGATCTTTGCATCCTCACTCTCCACTGGGGTAGTACCGGATGATTGGAGGGAGGCGAATGTTGGTCCCCTATTCAAGAAAGGGAATAGGGAAATCCCTGGAAATTACAGACCCATCAGTCTTGCGTCTGTGGTGAGAAAAATATTGGAAAGGATTCTGAGAGATAGGATTTATGATTATTTAGAAAAACATTGTTTGATTAAAGATAGTCAGCACGGCTTTGTGAGGGGTAGGTCATGCCTCACAAACCTCATTGAATTCTTTGAGGATGTGTTGAGACACATTGATGAAGGTTGGGCAGTGGATGTGGTGTATATGGATTTCAATAAGGCATTTGATAAGGTTCCTCATGGTAGGCTCATTCAGAAAGTTAGGGGGCATGGGATACAGGGAAATTTAGCTGTTTGGATATAGAATTGGCTGGCCGAAAGAAGACAGCGAGTGGTAGTGGATGGAAAGTATTCCGTGTGGAGGTCGGTGACCAGTGGTGTCCCGCAGGGATCTGTTCTAGGACCTCTGCTGTTTGTGGTTTTTATAAATGACTTGGATGAGGAAATGGAAGGGTGGGTTAGTAAGTTTGCCGATGACACAAAGGTTGGGGGAGTTGTAGATAGTGTTAAGGGCTGTTGCAGGCTACAACAGAACATTGACAGGATGCTGATCTGGGCTGAGAAGTGGTAGATGGAGTTCAACCTTGATAAATGTGAAGTGATTCATTTTGGAAGGTTGAATATGAATGCTGAATACAGGGTTAAAGGCAGGGGGCGGGAATCTCTGATCCTGAGGCTGTGTTGACGCCATTGTAAACGTTGTCGCGTTTCACAACAGCATCAACAGGCCCCCAGGCGCAGCGATGCCAAGCCCCTCAGTAGGCCAGCGACCCATGCCACTCCAGCTGCCAATACCGGCATCAAATGGACACCGTGGGTCTGCGCATAGGTGCTGCGACCGGCACCAATGCGCGCATGCGCAGTGCGACTGGCCTGATTGTGCGCATGTGCGGTGACTTCCTTCTGCGCGCCGGCCCCAACGCAACATGGCACAGGGCTACAGGTGCTGGCATGGAGCAAAAGAGGCCCCCAACCCGAGAGGCCGGCCCGCTGATCGGTAGCCCCGATCGCGGGCCAGGCCACAGCGGAGACCGCCACCCCGGGGTCGGCCCTCCCCCCCTAACATGTCGCCCCCTGTTGGATGCATGCCAAGGTCCCGTCAGGTAAGTCCACACGTGGAGGGAGGTGGCGGGACTCAGATGTTTTTTTGCGGCCCCTTGGCCCATCCCGGGTGAGGAATCGCCTGGCCGACCGCACCGGCACCAATGGCGCCGATTCTCCGCTCTCCAGAGAATTGGCAGAATGGTGTCGTGGCGGTGTGGCGCGACTCAGCGTGGGCTGAGAGAATCCCGCCCAGGATTCTTGGAAGTGTGGAGGAACAGAGGGATCTTGGGGTCCACGTGCATAGATCCCTCAAAGTTGCCACCCAGGTTGAAAGGGTTGTTAAGAAGGCGTGTGTTGGCTTTCATTAACAGGGGGATTGAGTTTAAGAGCCACAAGGTTTTGCTGCAGCTTTATAAAACCTTAGTTAGACCACACTTGGAATATTGAGTCCAGTTCTGGTTGCCTCATTATAGGAAGGATGTGGTTGCTTTGGAGAGGGTACAGAGGAGATTTACCAGGATGCTGTCTAGACTGGAGGGATGTCTTATGAAGAAAGATTGAGGGGGCTCGGGCTTTTCTGACTGGAGTTAAGAAGGAAGAGAGGTGACTTGATAGAGGTGTGCAAGGTGATAAGAGGCATGGATAGAGTGGATAGCCAGAGACTTTTCCCCAGGGCGGAAATGGCTGTCACGAGTGGACATAATTTTAAGGTGAATGGAGGAAGATATAGGGGAGATGTCAGGGGTAGGTTCTTTGCACAGGGTGGTGGGTGCGTGGAATGCACTGCCAGTAGAGGTGGTGGAGTCAGAGTCATTAGGGACATTTAAGCGACTCTTGGACAGGCACATGGACTGCAGTAAATTGAAGGGGTGTAGGTTAGGTTGAGCTTAGATTAGGCTAAATAGTCAGCACAACATCGTAGGCCGAAGGGCCAGTACTGTGCTGTACTGTTCTATGTTCTATGAATGAACTGTACTGTTGCCTTTTTCAACATCATAATAATCTTGTGTGATTTTGTGTAATGCTTCTCTTCCTAACTGATTTTAGTACCTGAGATCTTACCGAGATCTTACCTTTAATGGTGATGTTAATGTAAGAACTGCGATGTAGATTAGTCCCCGGAATATTAGCATCACAGATGTACATTCCAGCAGTCTCTTCAGTTATATTTTCCAAGGTCAGCAGATTGGAATTTGATACTGTCCCATTAACCTTCAAAACAAATCATGAATTTATATGTAAGTTTGAAAGAGTCAAGAAGTTTGAATTTATTCCAGCCCCCAGTAAAGTGAGCACAATATTGGGTTAGAACACGGATTTCTCCCAACCTTGGCTGCTTTCGCTTTTTTTTATAATTCATCTCAACCAGAAGAGCTTGCTATGTCACAGGGATCACAAATCACGGCTAAAATACTCTTTTACTGCAAATGTAGTTCTTCTGAATTGTGTTAAAGCTCAATGAAACCAGATGAGGGTGAGAAGCACAATAATTTAGATGCTGGAAATCTGAAGTAAAAACAGAAAATGCTGGAAATCCTCAGCAGGTGGAAAGAGAAAGAGAGTTAACATTTCAGGTCAATCTAACCAGAAAGTCCATCCCATCTCGAAATGTTGGATGTTGGATTGGTTTATTTACATGTGTCTTCCTCAGAGTTGTTTCTCACTTCCTGTCTTGCTCACCACTTGAATTCTGTATTTTCTTCCATCAATACCATCCAGCTGATGCTAGGGAATAAACTGTAATGTTGCTTTTTTAAATGCAACAATAATCTTGTTTGATTTCATCCCAATTTTTTCAGGTGAAATATCTAGATTGTCAAATATATACTCCCAATTGTGGCGGGATGGGGGGCGGGGGAGGGGCGGGGGTAAAGGCACAATTTTGTAGTATGGATCTACCCTAAGCTTCAATAAGTCGCAACAATCTGTTAGGACTTTAAACATATCACTTCAGACTTCCCTCCGATCTTCTGTTGAAGTGCCCTCCGGCCATTTGTTTCCAAGACGGGGTATCAACAATCTTTCTTCTCAACGACAATCTCAAAATGGAACAAAGGAAATAGTCATAGCCTTAAAATCTTCAAGACCCATCTCGAGATCAGGTCCCTAAAGGCAGCAGTTCAAGTAGACAAGTTTGTAAAGAAAGCATTTGGAATGCTCTCCTTCATTGGCAGAGGTATAGAATATAAAAGTAAGGATATAATGTTGGAATTGTATAAAATACTCTTGAGGCCGCAACTAGAATATTGTGTGCAGTTCTGGTCGCAACATTACAGAAAGGACGTTATTGCTCTGGAGAGAGTGCAGAGGAGGTTTGCAAGAATGTTGCCAGGGCTAGAAAAGTGAAGCCATAAGGATAGATTGGATAGGTTGAGGTTATTTTCCTTGGAACATAGAAGGCTGACGAATGACTCAATTGAGGTGTACAAAATTATAAGGGGAAGAGATAGGGTGGACAGGATTAAATTGTTTCCATTGCTGGTGAATTCGAGAACCAGGGGACATAGATTCAAGATAAGTGGCAGAAGGTGTAGAGGGGATATGAGGGGAAACATTTTTACGCAGAGGATAGTAGGAGACTGGAATTCACTGCCCAACTTGGTGGTGGAGGCAGTGACTCTATACTATTTTAAAAGATGTGGAGATGCCGGCGTTGGACTGGGGTGAGCACAGTACGAAGTCTTACAACACCAGGTTAAAGTCCAACAGGTTTCCTGTTGGACTTTAACCTGGTGTTGTAAGACTTCGTACTATTTTAAAAGATACCTGGATCTGAACCTTAAGTGCTGGAAGGTCATGGACCGGGTGCAGGATGGTGAGATTAGAATGAGTGTCCTCAGGCTGGCATGAGCAAGATGAGCCGAATGGCATCCTCTTGTGCTATAACATTTCTGTGATTCCGTATACCACCATAGACAGCAGCGGATCAAGAAGACAGCTCACCACCACCTTCTCAAAAGAAAATTCGGGATGGGCAATAAATTCCGCCCAAACCAATGATACACACATCCCATGAATGAATAAGAAGAACATTTTTCCTCATGTTGCCCCTTTTTTTTAATCAATCACCTTAAATCTCCTGTGACAAAATTTTATGCACTGAAGCAACAGTTCTGGTGATCATGCGGTTGCTCCATATTATTCTGCTCAGCCCAACAAACAAGCAATAATGACGAATAAATTCTCCAGAATATAATACTCATTCATGTTTTAATAGTTTGAAACTATTTTCCTTTTTATTAATGAGAACGTTACCTTTGTCCACCTGTAATGCGGAGTCACTGAACTGTTAATGTGGCATGAAATGTTCAGAGCATCTTCAAGAAACACCTCATAGGGACCCGCAGGAGTTAATTCAATGTTGCTCAGATCTGGAAACAATGGCCGACAAAATACATTGAAGGAATATCGGTGTGACAGAGTCTACTACACGAATTTGCAAGAATTACAGAAATGTAGGAAGAAGTGGATTAGATACTTGATCTTACTGTCTGCATTTGGAAAATTTGGTGGGAGAATTACACTCCCAAAATCTGATTTCCGCCCATAACTTAATTCCATTGCTACTGTGCAATCCTCACTGCTTGGTTCTCCTCTCATCCCGTACTAAAATCCACCCCAGTGAATTAAAGGACTGACCCATCATTTGTGTACCTTGCTGCAAGTTGTTGTCACTGTGTGCTATTTTAAAACCAATATGATATATCTATTGGAGTGATCTATGTAACCAGATTTGCTGCAGCATATTCCTCTATGGCCACATTTTTTGCTTTAATGAAAAGCAGTGATGTTGCTTTGTAATTTGTGGCTGTGAGCATGTCTCTCGTTGACATCTCGACCATCAACATTGATAGCGAATAAAAAACACAAGTGAAAACTGCCATTTTATCGATATGATAGGTTGCACTTTGTTTTAATTTCATGGCAAGGCATCAAGGTTGTGAGCAGCACAATGCATTGATGCTTATAATTGTCAATAGGTGTGCCATCATACAAGGAGACTGCTGCCCATTTAGATAACAGCCCAATGAGGAAAATAATCTACAGTAACAATGTAAACATGTTTTGTGAAAAGTTTCATAAACCATTACAATCTGAAATAGTGAGCCTCATGTCTCTTTTTTTAAGCAGTGGAATGAACACCATAGATTTCTGTACAGGTTCTATGCCATTGTTGCTCCAGATGCGCACACTATCCCACAAACAACAATGAAAAAACAATGAAATAATCACCACGTAATCTGTTTTAATGCTGCTATCAAGGGATGCATATTGGCTAGGATACCGTTAGAACTGCCTTGTTCTTCCACAAATAGTGCCATGGGTTTTTTACATCCACCTGAAAGGGCAGACGGGGCCTAAGAAACCACCTGAAAGATTCCCTTAAAATTCCCAGTAACAACAGCCTGGATTATGTGCTCAAGACTCTGGAATGATGCTTTAACTGGTTTGTTTCTGAAACTCGGACGTAATTCATTCACTGTCGCGTGCTTTAGGATTTCCTGAGTTTGCGGAAGGGACTAGGAAGGGTGGATTTTCTGCTCCCATTTTACCAGATTGTGAGTGGCGGGAACCAGAGAATTCTGCATGGGTCCCAAAACAGCTTTATCTCAGCGGGATTTCCCAGATCGATTATCCCCACGCCCTGCCAATGACATAACGGGAACCCCAATTTTGAAAGTCAGGATACCCATTTTTATAGATTTAAATGTAATTATCAGGTCGTCACGCATGATAGACCCCCCACCCCCCCGCACTTTTAGATTGTCCATTCACATCAGCATGAGGGCGCACTGACGTGAATAACAATAGGTCCCCCATGATGTGCACCAGGTGAGTAGAACCCACAGGAGGCACACAGATGAGTACTGGGTGGCTGCGAATGTTATGTCCGTGCAGTGCCCTGGCACCTCCCCGGACAGTGTCAATCAGAATCTGCCATGTCAGCGAGACAGCGTGGAACCTTGCCCCTTAAATTTTATTTGCCTAAGTGACTAGAAGTACAGTGGCGGAAACTACCCTTGAGGTTGGCAGCTTTTACCTTGTTGTCTGCTACCCGCTGTGTCACTCTGCCAAATAATGAGAAATTTTCACCCACTATATAAATACAAAATTTACTTTTTTTTACCAGATTGTTTCAAGGAGGGAAACTGGCTGATTGATACCTCACTAAATGTGACTTAACTAATACTTGCAGACAAATAGTCTAAGCAACATTTTCACTGCCCAAGCAATTATTTAACTTGAAGAATATTCACAAGTACCGTATGGACTGGTACAAAGCTCCCAGCAGCTCAAACCGCATCCATCAATTTACTGTTAATTGATTACATGAAAAGATTTCTTCATAAATACCTGAAGTTATTCAATAACAATGTGCATTTTAAATCAACTCTATTAATGTGAATGTATCAGAATGCCAGTTCAGGAGGACTATAGTATTCTCTAAGTCTGAATAAAGATTGTAGACTTCCAGTTAACACAGATACTTTATTCAGTAGGTGCGTTCTGTTTCCAGAGCTTAACTAGATGTAATACAGTCAAGAGGTATGACCAGTGAAGCTAAGGTAAGCTGCCTATGCTGAGCTGTCTGTGTCTGCTGCTGCTCACTAGCCCTGTGCTTCTGAAAGAGGCGGATCCTGCCTTGGGCTGGACTAAAAACAAAAGCCATCTAAGAGACAAATACCCGTCTCTGATGCTGCCCTCTAGTGATGCTGTGGCTGTTACATCTATCTGTAGTCCCTGGTGTATGTGCAGATGTATGTACAGATGTACAGATCACTACTTCCCAATGTATTTGACATGTTTTCTAGACTGGCCTCAAGAAAACTGTACATAACAAGTGGTGAGAATATGCAAATCTGCACACTGTGAAAATGATAAAAGTAATACAGAAACAATTAACTGTGTTGTGAGTCCATCGTGAGAAATGTCTTGTGCGTGTTTTCTCACGATGGACTCACAACACAGGCATACAAAATGATCAGGGGGTTAGATAGGGTGGACAGTGAGAGCCTTCTCCCGCGGATGGAAATGGCCAGCACGAGGGGACATAGCCTTAAACTGAGGGGTAATAGATATAGGACAGAGGCCAGAGGTAGGTTCTTTACTCAAAGAGTGGTGAGGCCGTGGAATGCCCTACCTGCAACAGTAGTGAACTCGCCAACATTGAGGGCATTTAAAAGTTTATTGGATAAGCATATGGATGATAATGGCATAGTGTAGGTTAGATGGCTTTTGTTTTTTGACTTCCCATGTCGGTGCAACATCGTGGGCCGAAGGGCCTGTACTGTGCTGTATCGTTCTATGTTCTATGTTCTATTATTACCCGAGCCACGTGCCAATTGGCATAGGGTTGAGAAAATTAGGGAAGTTACCACGTGGCTAAAGGAGTGGTGCGGGAAAGAGGGATTCCATTTCATGGGGCATTGGCATCAGTACTGGGGCAGGAGGGACCTGTACCGTTGGGACGGTCTTCACCTGAACCATTCTGGGACCAGTGTTCTAGCGAATAGGATAAATAGGTTGGTCACAAGGACTTTAAACTAGCAAGTTGGGGGGAAGGGAAGTGTAAAGCTGTGGACAGTATAATGGTTAATGGAGATCAAGGCAGCAGGTTACGTGACAGGTTATTATGTAGAGATATGGGTTCAAAGACAAGGAAAATTAGGAGAAAGGGTAAGAGGAAAAATACATTGCGAAAAGTTACTGATCAAGGTGTTAGGATTCATAACAAAGACATAAAAAACAGCATAAGTGTACTTTACCTGAATGCTCGTAATAAGGTAAATGAGTTGATGGCGCAAATCATCGTGAATGACTATGATTTAGTGGCCATTACTGAAACATGGTTAAAAGATGGTCACGACTGGGAGTTAAATATCCAAGGGTATCAGACTATATGAAAGGATAGAATGGACGGTAAGGGCGGTGGTGTAGCTTTGTTGTTTAAGGATGGCATCCGGGCAATAGTAAGGGATGATATTGGTGCTATGATGGACAAGGTTGAATCAATTTGGGTGGAAATCAGGAATAGTAAGGCGAAAAGGTCACTGATAGGAGTAGTCTATAGGCCACCAAATAGTAACAGGATGGTAGGGCAGGCAATAAGCAAAGAAATAACAGATGCATGTAGAAATGGTACAGCGGTTATCATGGGAGATTTTAATCTGTATATCGATTGGTTTAACCAGGTTGGTAAAGGCAGCCTTGAGGAGGAGTTTATAGAATGTGCCCGGGATAATTTCCTGGAACAGTATGTAATGGAACCTACAAGGGAACAAGCGGTCCTAGATCTGGTCCTGTGTAATGAGGCAGGATTGATTAATGATCTCATAGTTCGGGATCCTCTTGGAAGGAGCGACCACAATATTGTGGAATTTAAAATACAGTTGGAGGATGACAAGGTAAAATCAAACACTAGTGTTTTGTGCTTAAACAAAGGGATGAGAGAAGAACTAGCTAAGGTAGACTGGGAGCAAAGACTTCATGGTGAAGCAGTTGAGGAACAGTGGAGAACCTTCCGAGCGATCTTTCACAGTGTTCAGAAAAGGTTCATACCGACAAAAAAGAAAGACGGTAGAAAGGGGAAAAATCGACCGTGGATATCTAAGGAGGTGAGGGAGAGGATCAAATTGAAGGAAAAAACATACAAAGTGGCAAAAATTAGTGGGAGACTAGAGGACTGGGAAGTCTTTAGGGGACAACAGAAAGCTACTAAAAAAGCCATAAAGAAGAGTAAGGTAGACTATGAAAGTAAACTGGCTCAGAACATAAAAGCAGATAGTAAAAGCTTCTACAAATATATAAGACAAAAAAGAGTGGCTAAGGTAAATGTTGGTCCTTTGGAAGATGAGAAGGGAGATTTAATAATAGGAGACGGGGAAATGGCTGAGGAGCTGAACAGGTTTTTTGGGTCAGTCTTCACAGTGGAGGACACAAATAACATGCCAGTGACTGATAGAAATAAAGATATGATATGTGAGGACCTTGAGATGATTGTAATCACTAAGGAGGCAGTATTGGACAAGCTAATGGGGCTAAAGGTAGACAAGTCTCCTGGCCCTGATGGGATGCATCCCAGAGTGTTAAAAGAGATGGCTAGGGAAATTGTAAACGCACTAGTGATAATTTATCAAAATTCACTGGACTCTGGGGTGGTCCCAGAGGATTGGAAAGTAGCAAACGTGACACCACTGTTTAAAAAAGGAGGTCGGCAGAAAGCGGGTAATTATCGGCCAGTAAGCTTAACTTCGGTTGTAGGGAAAATGCTGGAATCTATCATTAAGGAGGAAATAGCGGGGCACCTGGAGGGAAATTGTCCCATTGGGCAGGCGCAGCATGGGTTCACAAAGGGTAGGTCGTGTCTGACTAATTTGGTAGAATTTTTTGAGGTCGTTACCAGTGCAGTAGATAACGGGGAGCCAATGGATGTGGTATATCTGGATTTCCAGAAAGCTTTTGACAAGGTGCCACACAAAAGGTTGCTGCATAAACTAAAAATGCATGGCATTGAGGGTAAAGTGGTAGCATGGGTAGAGGATTGGTTAACTAACAGAAAGCAGAGAGTGGGGATAAATGGGTGTTTCTCTGGTTGGCAACCTGTAACTAGTGGGGTCCCTCAAGGACCAGTGTTGGGCCCGCAGTTGTTCACAATTTACATAGACGATTTGGAGTTGGGGACCAAGTGCAATGTGTCAAAGTTTGCAGACACAAGATGAGTGGTAAAGCAAAAAGTACAGAAGATACCGGAAGTCTGCAGAAGGATTTGGATAGGTTAGGTGAATGGGCTAGGGTCTGGAAGATGGAATTCAATGTTGCCAAGTGTGAGGCTATCCATTTTGGGAGGAATATGCTAATCCCAGCAGAATGGATTATTATTTAAACGGTAAGATGTTAAAACATGCTGCTGTGCAGAGGGACCTGGGTGTGCTGGTGCACGAGTCGCAAAAAGTTGGTGTGCAGGTGCAACAGGTGATTAAGAAGGCTAATCGTCTTTCATTGCTAGAGGGATGGAGTTCAAGACTAGGGAGGTTATGCTGCAATTGTGTAGGGTGTTGGTGAGGCCGCATCTGGAGTATTGTGTTCAGTTTTGGTCTCCTTACCTGAGAAAGGACATATTGGCACTGGAGGGAGTGCAGAGGAGATTCACTAGGTTGATCCCAGAGTTGAGGGGATTAGATTATGACGAGAGGTTGAGTAGACTGGGAGTGTACTCATTGGAGTTTAGAAGAATCTTATTGAAACATATAAAATTATGAAGGGAATAGATAGGATAGATGCGGGCAGGTTGTTTCCACTGGTCGGGGAAAGCAGAACTAGGGGGCATAGCCTCAAAATAAGGGGAAGTAGATTTAGGACGGAGTGTAGGAGGAACTTTTTCACCCAAAGGGTTGTGAATCTCTGGAATTCCTTGCCCAGTGAAGCAGTTGAGGCTCCTTCTTTAAACATTTTTAAGAAAAAGATAGATACCTTTCTAAAGAATAAAGGGATTCGGGGATATGGTGTACGGGCCGGAGAGTGGAGCTGAGTCCATAAAGATCAGCCATGATCTCATTAAATGGCGGAGCAGGCTCGAGGGGCCAGATGGCCTACTCCTGTTCCTAGTTCTTATGTTCTTAGTTTAGTCGGGCAGCATGGTCGGCACGGGCTTGGAGGGCCGAAGGGCCTGTTCCTGTGCTGTACATTCCTTTGTTCTTTGTTTGTTTTGTAAACTGTGAAAATAGAATCATTGAATTTACAGTGCTGAAGGAGGCCATTCGGTTCATTGAGTCTGCACCGGCTCTTGGAAAGAGCACCCTACTTAAGTCCAAGCCTCCTCTCTGTGCCCAGCAATCATGCCTAAATTTTGGATACTCCGGGGCAATTTAGCATGGCCAATCCACCTAACCTGCACATTGTTGGACTGTGGGAGTAAACCGGAGCACCAGGAGGAAACCCACGCAGATATGGGACAGTCTGCCGATCCGGAATTGAACCCGGGTGCCGCCCATAGAACAGTAATTTAAATAGCTTAATTCCACCAAAAGCTATTTGCTAATTTAACACTGTAAAATACTACCATTGGCACAACATACACAAATCAACTTGGAAAGCATCTGACCATTTATTGTTTTCTCAAGGTGCAATGATGTCTCACTGGAGACACCATCCGCACGTTTGTTTGAGGGGACATTTTTTAAGTTTCCGGAGTCAAGTTAAGAGTGGTTTTCAGTTGCCTTTGTCATCAGTTAAAGATAAAAACCACAGAAGGTTATTTCCCGACCATCTCTGATCAACACAAAACCCTGTAAATCACTTTAGTACAGATAAATCAGGAGAGGATGGTAATCAAGCTTCAGACACAGAAATATCACTGTGAATATTGAAATGTCAGGAGACAAGCTTACATTCCCATGCTCTATCCTAACTGAAGTTAGGATACATTTGCAGGTATTAAGTAGTAATGTACAGAATGCAATTTGCAGTTGGTTTGGTGCAGTGGCAAAGGAGCTTTTCTGATGAAATGTAGAATCATAGAATTATTTTAATAACAAACGTTTTATCAAGGTATTTATTTATCATAGAATTTACAGTGCAGAAGAAGGCCATTCGGCCCATCGTGTCTGCACCGGCCCTTGGGAAGAGCGCCCTACTTAAGCCAACATTTTCGCCCTATCCCAGTAACCCCACCTAACCTTTTTGGACACTAAGGGCAATTTAGCATGGCCAATCCACCTAACCTGCACATCTTTGGACTGTGGGAGGAAACTGGAGTACCCAAAGGACACGGGGAGATCGTGCAGACTCCACACAGACAGGACCAGTTTCCATTTTCCTGAGCTGGTGTGCTGGCATCCTACTGGCCTTCTCCCCATACTCATGTACGGTCCCTCTCGCCTTCCTCAACTGCCCCACTGCCTTCCCTGTGGATATCAGACCAAACTCCATCTGCAGCTTCTGCCGCTCCTTCCAACAGCCCCACCTCTGGGGCTTTTGAGTATCTCCTATCCACCTGGAGTATCTCCCTAATCAGTCTATCCATCTCTGCCCGCTCCACCTTCTCCCTCTGAGTCCATACCGAAATCAGCTCCCCCCCTAACTACTGCCTTGAGCGCCTCCCATACCATTGCTGCCGAAACCATACCGTTGCTGTGTCATTTATCACCAAATAATTCTGGATGGCCTCTGGGTGTGGGGCATGGACCGACACAACAATTGCCGAATAGCCGGCATCCACCACCCCCACCAGCAAAGCCCTATCCAAAATGAAAACATCAATCCGGGAGTAAACTTTGTGTGCATGGGAGAAAAAAGAAAATTCCTCCGCTCTTGGTCGTCCGAACCTCCACAGATCTGCCCCCCCCCCAACCCCCACACCCCCATCTGTTCCATAAACCCCTTCAGTTCTTTCGCCGTGGTTGGCACCCTTCCTGTCCTTGAACTCGACCGATCCAACCTCGGTTCTACAACCGTATTAAAGGTGCCCCAATAATCAGTCTATGTGAGTCCAGGCCCAGAATCTTCCCCAACACTGCCTCAGTTGGCTGGTTTAGCTCACTGGGCTAAATCGCTGGCTTTTAAAGCAGACCAAGGCAGGCCAGCAGCACGGTTCAATTCCCGTAACAGCCTCCTCGAACAGGCGCCGGAATGTGGCAACTAGGGGCTTTTCACAGTAACTTCATTGAAGCCTACTCGTGACAATAAGCGATTTTCATTTCCTTTCATTTCATTTTCATTTTCATTTCATTTCATTTCATAAATTCCACGTCATCCCAGTTTGGTGCATAGATAATCACTAATACCCACCGGCATCCCCTCCAGCTTCCCACTCAACGTAATGTACCTACGCCACTATGCTCCCTACCTCAAATGGCATCCGCTTATTGATCAAGATCACTACCCCCTAGTTTTAAAGTCCATCTCCGAATGAAATACCTGCCTAACCCACCTCTTCCTCAGCCAAGTCTGATCCACTACTGTCAGGTGTGTCTCCTGTAGCATTGCCATGTCCGTCTTCAAACACGTTTGCCTTCAAACTCTTTGAACACGTGAGCTCTCTTGACCGGGCCTTTCAGCCCTTTCACGTTCCATGTGATTTGCCCGGTCACCCCCGCCCCCCCCACCTCCGATCAACCATCACCCTTCTTAGGCCAGCCCACGTCCTGCACCTCCTCAGACCTGCCCTCGGGTGCCCACTGTCATCGACCTCCAATTTGTCTCAAAGCACCAACCCTCCCCTGTCAGCGGAACAATCCCCCCCCATAACAAAATAACAATCCCAACCCCTCTCAACAAACTGATCACCTGCTCGCCCCCCCCACTGCGCTTCCGTGACTAAGCCCGCCAAGCTAGCCTGGTAGCCCCCGCCCATGGCGCCAAGCATCCTACCCTCCACTTATCTCCCTTCCCCCTCCCCCCTGCTCGAACATACATATGCAAAACAAACGCAAAGAAGAAAATTCCACCCACCATCCCCCAATAAGAACAAAGTTAACCAACATACAAAACTGAGCAACGACCCAAAACAATACATACAAAACCCAAAGAGAAAAGAAATTTAGCAGCATAACAAGAACACAACACTCGCCCCCAAGTTCAGTGTCCTCCATCACCTGCCAATCCCTTGTCCTTAACAAAGTTTATCACCTCACCTGGCGATCCAAAACAAAGTTCTTGGCCCTCATAAGTGACCCCTCTACCTCACCAATCTCCTGTTTTGTCGATCAAATCCTCCATAAATTGGGGAAAAGGCCCCAAAGGTCCACCATGAGCGGGAGCTACCAAATAAGCGACCACTCACTCCATAGAAAGTCATAGAATTTACAGTACAGAAGGAAGCCATTCGACCGATCAAGTCATGAATTTAATTATGTCCTCTCCGCTGGACAGAAATGATCCTGAGGTACTATTTCCAGTAAATCAGCTTTGAGTCAGGAAACAGGTTTCTCAGACATCACTGATGTGAGTTGCAGATAACCTGAATTATGTTATCAACTTAAAAATGCAAGACTTCCGGTTGAGGCGATGACCAGCTAAGCCGCACGTTTCGGCGGCTCCAGCTCCAACGGACCTTCGGGCTCTTTTAAGAGCCCCAACGGAAAATTTTCGCGCGACGAAATCCGGTGTGGGGTGAGTGAATAAGGAGTCCCCCCCCAACGAAAGAGGAAAATATCGGCGGCGGCGGCTGCAGCACGAGGAATCCTCGACGATAGGGACAGAAAGGGAGAAGACACAAGATGGCGGCAGAGAAAGCCCAGGCGACATGGGGGCCCGAGCAAGACGAATTCTTGAGACGGTGTGTGGAGCTACTAAAGAGGGAGGTGCTGACCCCGATGCTACAGGCAATTGAGGGGCTTAAGGAGGCACAAAGGACCCAGGAGACAGAGCTCCGCGTGGTGGAGCAGAAGGTGACGGATAATGAGGACGAGATCCTGGGCCTGGCGGTCAAAACACAGACGCACGAGGCGCTCCACAAAAAGTGCATTGAAAGGATTGAGGCCCTAGAAAACAGAGCGCAAAGGAAGAACCTTCGGATACTGGGTCTCCCTGAGGGAGTGGAAGGAGCGGATTGCGGGGCTTATGTAAGCACGATGCTAAGCTCGTTGATGGGAGCTGAGGCCCCTGCGGGCCCCTTGGAGGTGGAGGGGGCCCATCGGATCCCGGCGAGAAGACCAAAAGCGGGAGAACCACCTAGGGCGACAATCGTGCGATTTCACCGCCTTAAAGATAGAGAAGCGGTCCTGAGATGGGCTAAAAAGGTACGGAGTAGCAGATGGGAGAATGCAGTGGTACGGGTGTACCAGGATTGGAGTGCGGAGGTGGCGAGAAGGAGGGCGAGTTTTAACCGAGCCAAGGAGGTGTTACACAAAAAGGTGAAGTTCGGGATGCTGCAGCCGGCACGACTATGGGTCACGTACCAGGAGAGACATCACTATTTCGAAGAAGCATGGACCTTTATTAAAGATGAGAAATTGGATCGGAACTGAGGGACTGATACTGTAGGGAATGTTATTGTTGATGTAAATAGAGAAGTAAATTGGGAAGGGGGGAGACACTAAGAAATGTGGGCGCCGGTGGGGGGGGAAAGAAGGGACATAGGCAGAGAATGAGGAATGGGAGTGGGAGGGGAAAGGGTGCTGCGCCACAAGAAGCGGGTCAGATATAGGGATGTTCAAGCGCCAGAAAGATAATGGCGGGAAGACAGGCGCAAGGTAGATGGGAGTTCCCCACACGGGGGGGGTCAAGGAGGGAGCAGGAGTAGCCGGGGTCAGTTGAAGTCAGCTGACTTGCGGAAGTAATATGGGGGGAGCAATCACGCTAGAGGGGGATCTAGCGGGGGGGGGGGGGGGGGGGGGGGAGGGGGGAGGGGGAGGGGGGGATAACTGGGTTGCTGCTGCGGAAATCAAAGAGGAAATGGCTAAAGAGTGGGTGGACGGGGATGGAATGCGACGCCTGGGGAGCGAGTGGGAGCGCGGAAGCGGGATACGGGACTGGCCTAGAGAAGGTGATGGCTAGTCGACACGGGAAGGGGGCAGGTAGCCCCCTAGTGAGGCTGATCACGTGGAACGTGAGAGGCCTGAATAGACCGATTAAAAGGGCCCGAGTGCTCGCGCACTTGAAAGGACTAAGGGCAGACGTGGCAATGCTCCAGGAGACGCACCTGAAGGTGGCGGACCAAGTTAGGTTAAGGAAAGGATGGGTGGGGCAGGTGTTCCACTCTGGGCTAGATGCAAAGAATAGAGGGGTGGCCATATTGGTGGGGAAACGAGTAGCATTTGAAGCAAGGAGCATTGTAGCAGATAGCGGAGGTAGATATGTAATGGTGAGTGGCAGGCTGGAGGGAATGGAGGTCGTGTTGGTTAACGTATATGCCCCGAATTGGGGCGATGCGGGATTTATGAGACGGATGTTGGGTCGTATACCGGACCTGGAGGTAGGAAACTTGATATTGGGAGGGGACTTCAACACCGTTCTGGACCCAGGGTTAGATAGATCCAGATCTAAGACCGGAAGAAGGCCGGCAGCGGCCAAGGTGCTCAAGGGGTTTATGGACCAAATGGGGGGAGTGGATCCATGGCAATTTCTTAGACCGAGGGCCAGGGAGTTCTCCTTTTTCTCCCATGTTCATAAAGTGTACTCCCGGATAGATTTTTTTGTTCTGGGAAGGTCGTTGATCTCAAGGGTGGAAGAAGCTGAGTATTCAGCCATAGCGGTTTCAGATCATGCCCCACACTGGGTGGACCTGGAACTAGGAGAGGAAAGGGAGCAGCGGGCACTCTGGCGATTAGATGTGGGATTGATGGCGGATGAGGGAGTGTGTGGAAGAGTGCGGGGATGTATCGAGAGGTACCTGGAGGCTAATGACGACGGGGAGGTCCAAGTGGGAGTGGTATGGGGAAGCACTAAAAGCGGTGGTCAGAGGAGAGCTGATCTCCATTAGGGCCCACAAAGGGAAAACAGAGGCCAAGGAAAGGGAAAGATTACTGGAGGAGATTTTAAGGGTGGACAGGGAATTTGCGGAGACCCCGGAGGAGGGACTGTACAGGGAGAGATGACGACTCCAGACGGAGTTTGACCTTTTGACCACCAGAAGGGCGGAGGTGCTGTGGAGGAAGGCACAGGGGAGGAGGTATGAATATGGGGAAAAGGCTAGTCGCCTGCTGGCCCATCAGCTGCGAAAGAGGACAGCGGCGAGGGAGATAGGGGGAATTAGAGACGAAAATGGAGCTACGGTGCGGAGAGCAGAGAAGATAAACGAGGTGTTCAAGACCTTTTATGAAGAACTGTATAGGTTCCAACCCCCGGAGGGAAAGGAGGAGATGCGGCAGTTCCTGGATCAATTGAGGTTCCCGAGGGTGGAGGAGCAGGAGGTGGAAGGCCTGGGGGCACCGATTGGGGTGGATGAGGTTATTAAGGGGCTGGGGAATATGCAAGCAGGGAAGGCTCCGGGACCAGACGGGTTCCCGGTGGAATTTTATAGAAAATACGTGGACTTGTTGGCCCCGCTGTTGGTGAGGACGTTTAATGAGGCCAGGGAAGGAGGGACTTTACCCCTGACAATGTCGGAGGCGACGATATCGCTAATTTTGAAGCGGGATAAAGATCCGTTGCAGTGCGGGTCCAATAAACCTATTTCATTATTGAATGTGGACGCCAAATTGTTGGCAAAGGTACTGGCATCGAGGATAGAGGACTGTGTCCCGGGGGTGGTGCACGAAGACCAGACAGGGTTCGTAAAGGGGAGACAACTGAATGTCAACGTGCGACGACTATTAGGGGTGATAATGATGCCCCCAGTAGAGGGGGAGGCAGAGATAGTGGCGGCAATGGATGCAGAGAAGGCATTTGACAGGGTGGTGTGGGAGTACTTATGGGAGGTGCTAAGGAGGTTTGGGTTCGGGAACGGGTTTATTAGCTGGGTCAAACTCCTTTATGGGGCCCCAACGGCAAGTGTGGTCACGGGTCGGCAAAGATCGGAGTATTTCCGACTATATAGGGGAACAAGACAGGGATGCCCGCTATCTCCATTGTTGTTCGCGTTGGCAATTGAGCCTCTGGCCATGGCGTTGAGAGACTCCAGGAAATGGAGAGGGGTGATTAGAGGGGGAGAAGAACACCGAGTGTCGCTATATGCAGATGACCTACTGTTGTATGTGACGGACCCAGTGGGGGGGATGACAGAGGTCATGCAGATATTGAGGGAGTTCGGAGATTTCTCGGGATATAGGCTTAACATGGGGAAGAGTGAACTTTTCGTGATACACCCTGGGGACCAGAGTAGAGAGATAGAAGGCCTGCCCCTAAGGAAAGTGGAAAGAAACTTCCGATACCTGGGGATTCAGATCGCTAGGAGCTGGGGAACCTTGCACAGACTTAATCTGACACGATTGGTAGAACAAATGGAGGAGGACTTCAAGAGGTGGGACATGCAGCCACTGTCGTTGGCGGGCAGAGTGCAGGCAATTAAGATGATGGTCCTCCCGAGGTTCTTATTTGTATTTCAATGTCTCCCTATACTAATCACTAAGACCTTTTTAAAAAAAATAGACAGGAGAATTACGAGCTTCGTGTGGGCAGGGAAAGTCCCGAGGGTAAGGAGGGGGTTCCTACAACGTAGCAGAGACAGAGGAGGATTGGCGCTACCGAATCTGGGCGACTACTATTGGGCCGCCAATGTGGCGATGATTCGTAAATGGATGATGGAGGGAGAGGGAGCGGCGTGGAAAAGACTGGAGAGAAAGTCCTGTAAAGGGACGAGCCTAGAGGCGCTGGTGACGGCGCCGCTACTGCTCTCACCAAAAAAGTTTACCACGAACCCAGTGGTGGTGGCAACATTGAATATCTGGGTACAATGGAGGCGACAGAGAGGTGCGCGGGGAGCCCTGGTGGGGTCCCCAATCAGGAACAACCACAGGTTTGCCCCAGGAAGAATGGATGGAGGATTCCAGAGCTGGCACCAGTTGGGAATTCGGAGGGTGGGAGATTTATTTATAGATGGGACGTTTGCGAGCTTGGGAGCATTGGAGGAAAAGTATAAGTTGCCCCGGGGAAACTTCCTTAGGTATATGCAGGTAAGGGTGTTCACAAGACAACAGGTGAGGGAATTTCCGCTGCTCCCAACACAGGGGATCCGGGACAGAGTGCTTTCGGGGGTGTCGGTCGGGGAGGGCAAGGTGTCAGAGATATACCGAGAGATGAGGGAAGAGGGGGAGGAGCTGGTGGGCGAACTAAAAGGAAAGTGGGAAGAAGAGCTCGGGGAGGAGATAGAGGAGGGTATGTGGGCTGATGCCCTAAGCAGGGTAAATTCCTCTTCCTCGTGCGCCAGGCTTAGCCTGATTCAATTCAAGGTGCTACATAGAGCACACATAACGGGAGAAAGATTGAGCAGGTTCTTCGGAGTGGAGGACAAGTGTGGGAGGTGCGGCGGAAGCCCGGCAAACCACGCACATATGTTTTGGTCGTGCCCGGCACTGGAGGGGTATTGGAAGGGAGTGACGGGAGTGATTTCGAAGGTGGTGAAGGTCCGGGTCAAACCAGGCTGGGGGCTAGCTTTATTTGGAGTTGCGGATGAGCCGGGAGTGCAGGAGGCGAAAGAGGCCGATGTTGTGGCCTTTGCGTCCCTAGTAGCCCGGCGTAGGATTTTACTCATGTGGAAGGAAGCGAAACCCCCCGGACTGGAGGCCTGGATAAACATAGAACATAGAACAATACAGCGCAGTACAGGCCCTTCGGCCCACGATGTTGCACCGAAACAAAAGCCATCTAACCTACACTATGCCATTATCATCCATATGTTTATCCAATAAACTTTTAAATGCCCTCAATGTTGGCGAGTTCACTACTGTAGCAGGTAGGGCATTCCACGGCCTCACTACTCTTTGCGTAAAGAACCTACCTCTGAACTCTGTCCTATATCTATTACCCCTCAGTTTAAAGCTATGTCCCCTCGTGCCAGCCATTTCCATCCGCGGGAGAAGGCTCTCACTGTCCACCCTATCTAAACCCCTGATCATTTTGTATGCCTCTATTAAGTCTCCTCTTAACCTTCTTCTCTCCAACGAAAACAACCTCAAGTCCATCAGCCTTTCCTCATAAGATTTTCCCTCCATACCAGGCAACATCCTGGTAAATCTCCTCTGCACCCGCTCCAAAGCCTCCACATCCTTCCTATAATGCGGTGACCAGAACTGTACGCAATACTCCAAATGCGGCCGAACCAGAGTTCTGTACAGCTGCAACATGACCTCCCGACTCCGGAACTCAATCCCTCTACCAATAAAGGCCAACACTCCACAGGCCTTCTTCACAACCCTATCAACCTGGGTGGCAACTTTCAGGGATCTATGTACATGGACACCTAGATCCCTCTGCTCATCCACACTTTCAAGAACCTTACCATTAGCCAAATATTCCGCATTCCTGTTATTCCTTCCAAAGTGAATCACCTCACACTTCTCTACATTAAACTCCATTTGCCACCTCTCAGCTCAGCTCTGCAGCTTATCTATATCCCTCTGTAACCTGCTACATCCTTCCACACTATCGACAACACCACCAACTTTAGTATCGTCTGCAAATTTACTCACCCACCCTTCTGCGCCTTCCTCTAGGTCATTGATAAAAATGACAAACAGCAACGGCCCCAGAACAGATCCTTGTGGTACTCCACTTGTGACTGTACTCCATTCTGAACATTTCCCATCAACCACCACCCTCTGTCTTCTTTCAGCTAGCCAATTTCTGATCCACATCTCTAAATCACCCTCAATCCCCAGCCTCCGTATTTTCTGCAATAGCCTACCGTGGGGAACCTTATCAAACGCTTTGCTGAAATCCATATACACCACATCAACTGCTCTACCCTCATCTACCTGTTCAGTCACCTTCTCAAAGAACTTGATAAGGTTTGTGAGGCATGACCTACCCTTCACAAAGCCATGCTGACTATCCCTGATCATATTATTCCTATCTAGATGATTATAAATCTTGTCTCTTATAATCCCCTCCAAGACTTTACCCACTACAGACGTGAGGCTCACCGGTCTATAGTTGCCGGGGTTGTCTCTGCTCCCCTTTTTGAACAAAGGGACCACATTTGCTGTCCTCCAGTCCTCTGGCACTATTCCTGTAGCCAATGATGACATAAAAATCAAAGCCAAAGGTCCAGCAATCTCTTCCCTGGCCTCCCAGAGAATTCTAGGATAAATCCCATCAGGTCCCGGGGACTTATCTATTTTCAGCCTGTCCAGAATTGCCAACACCTCTTCCCTACGCACCTCAATGCCATCTATTCTAATAGCCTGCGGCTCAGCATTCTCCTCCACAACATTATCTTTTTCCTGAGTGAAACGATATGGCGGGGTTCATAAAACTGGAGCAGATGAAGTTTGCACTGAGAGGATCGGCTCAAGGGTTCACCAGGCGGTGGCAGCCATTCCTCGACTACCTAGCGAAACGTTAGAGGGAAGATAGATGACCAGCAGCAGCAACCCGGGGGGGGGGGGGGGGAGGGGGGGAGGGGGGGGGTGGAAAGTTTTATTTTATGTTAAATGATTAGTTGACCATGTTGGTTAGCCATTTGTTCACTGTTAAATTTTCTTTTTTTTTTATGTTTGATGTGTAAGGGGAAAAAAATTGTGATCGAAAAATTTTCAATAAAATATATATTTTTAAAAAAACTTAAAAATGCAAAAATGAGACTCTTGTGATAAGTAATGGGTTAAGAAACATTCCAATTAGTTGTCTCATTTCTGTTCAGTATCCAATAATTGACACTGATATGTAAAAGGTGGCCTTTGTGTCAGGTGATGTGAAGATAGTGTTTTCTGCAGAGTCTGTTGAAGGGAAATAAAGGTGTTTGTGAAAAGGAGAAGAACCTTTGACTCTTTATACAACAGCAGCTAAATGTCGAACAAATGGTGGCAGAGGATGGTTGCAGTGCAAATGTGAGGGGTCGAAAGATACAACTTTTCCAGACAAAACCAAGGAGTGAGTGAGAAGAAAAAAAAAGATATATGGCTGAACCGTGGATAAAGATGGCCGGATGTGACTACTTCCCTTATTTTCTGAAAGGGGATCAGATGATCAATGGAGAAGTGCAGTAGTTATGTGGACTAAGATGCCTTGGGAAAGAGAAAACAAGGTATGGCATTGGCTCTTTCTCTACCTTATGACAGTAATATCCAAAGCAAAATGTTTTCTGAGCTGGCATTGGAAGACTTAGAAGACGGCCTGGAGACTCTATTATGTTATATGGATAATATTATAAAAAGGATGACTTGTTAAGTGCGTATGAAGCATGGTCGGATTTTGATAGGTTCCGGAAAATAGAGGAATTCTCCATGGAAGACTACATAATGGAATTTGGCATATATGAAAGGCTGCAGAAACACAACCTGGAATTTCCACAGTCTGAGTTGGTCTTTAAATTACTTGACTGTGCTAGAGTGAGCAACATGGATAGGCTCCTGGTTTTAACAGGAGTTCAGTTTGCGGAAAAGGATACCTTATTCGATCAGATGACAGAAGCTTTAAAAAAGTTTCTGGGGAAACATTCGATTCCGATGGCTCTGATGACCCAAATAGGTCAGTCTGCAATAAAGCAGAATATGGAAGACACACTACTAACAGGATGGCGAAATCGCACGGCTACAAACAGGTTCCAAGGCTATAAAAGGAGATGGGGACCCGGAGATTATGAAGACAGAAACCAGTCAGAACCTACAATAGGAAGATGAACCCCAGAAATGCTCAGGGTATGATAAATCGATGTTTTCGATGTGACTCTCAATACCATTATGCTTACAACACATTATAATAGAGTGTTTGAAGCGACACATGACATGGAAGAGTCAGAAGAGGAAAAAGATAGATGACCAGAAAGAAGGCATTGTCCTATTGACAAGCAGTTTTACGCCGGTAATGAGAGTGTTGGTTGCAGGATCCTTCAACTGTGCTGTATTGGACAGTGGCTGCACATCTACTGTGTGTGGAATTGACTGGTTAAAATGTAAGCTGGACTCCTTGAAAATCGTAACAAGATTAAGGAATTTGAAAGTTCCACAAGTTTCAGGTTTGGGGATGATAATACTCTGAAGTCCCGGAAAAGAGTGGTGATCCCTTGCAATATTGCCGGAGTGAATCATTTCATTAGCACGGATGTTGCATCAAGTGAGATACCTTTGCTTCTGAGCAGACAGTCGATGAAAAAAGCACACATGAAACTGGATATGGAACAGGATAAGGCAACAGTTTTTGGAAAGACAGTGAACTTACAATTTACACAGTCGGGACACTATTGTATTCCATTACTGACAAATAATATTTCAAGTAGAGTTGTTAAGGATGTGTAAATGGTAGTTTAAAATGAGACTTTAGCTGATAAACAGGTTGTTGTATTAAAACTGCATAGGCAATTTGCGCATCCATCTCCTCGGAGGCTGAAAAATGTATTAAAGGATGCAGGGATAAGGGATGAAGACCATACTAAACTGATAGAACAGGTTAGTGACCGCTGTGAAGTTTGTAGGAAGTACAGAAGGACACCAGCACGACCGATAGTAACCCTACCTTTGGCCAGGGATATAAACAACATTGTGGCCATGGACCTGAAGATCTGGGACAAAGCTAATAATATATTTATTTTGCATTTTGTCGAGTTCGCAACCAGATTTAGTCAATCAATGATTGTACGAGGCGGGCGGCGCCTTGTGGGGGGGGTGGGAGAATTGAGAGGACGGCGGGGGCGGGATTCAGGCCGACCCCCGGCGATTCTCCCACCCGGCGGGGGGGGGGGGGGGGGCGCGGAGAATCCCGCCTCCGAATACGGCTGCAGAAAGCCCATTTAGTAATGGTGAGTGTGAAAGAAACCATGCGGTAATAGATGACATGTTCTGAAATTTTTTCACAAATAGTCCAAATTGCAAGCTAAATTCAGCTTTAGCATGGGCGGTACATATAAAGAATTCATTGCAGATGGTTGGGGGATATAGTCCCGATCAATTAGTGTTTGGTAGAAATCCTAAAATTCCAATCATTTTAGATGACCAGACTCCAGCTTGGGAAGGGACTACAATTAGCTCGGCCTTTGCTGAGCATTTAAATGCATTACATTGCAGTAGAAAAGCTTTTTTGGAAGCAGAAGTCTCTGAAAGAATTCGCAGAGCTTTAATACATAATATTAATCTTATACTCCAATGTTCATGGTAAGTATGAAGTCCGATTAATAAGAACATAAGAACTAGGAGCAGGAGTCGGCCATCTGGCCCCTCAAGCCTGCTCAGAGACAATTTTAATGAATGGAAAGGCCCAGGGAAGATCATAGGCATAGATGGCAAAACAATTATTTTGCAACATGGCAATCAAACTGGTAGGGTACATTCATCAAGGATAATTGGTACAGATTTCAAATTTTCAAATTTGGACAGAGCAGACAGACATGACAAGGAACCAGAGTCATCTGGTACGTACGTGTTACAGAAATATGAGGACCAGTTAACTGATATAGACAGGGTTTCTGTAGAGGAACACAACACTTCTGGTGAATTCGAACAGGCCATTTTTCCGAAAGGACAACTGCCAAAAGTTGGTACAAAAGTGACAGACTTGCCTGAAGGGTCTAGTCAATGGAAGGATGCAACTGTTATTAGGAGAGCAGAGACGGCCACTGGATAGTATAAACATTGGTTGAATGTACAGCATTCAGGGGTAGGAGTCAAGACAATGGATTGGGAACACGAAGTTCAAAAATGGAGGGCATATAAACACAGTGCCAGTCCAGATAGTACATTGGATAGTGAACAGGTCCACAGGAAAAGGTCGAGAACTATTGAAAGGACATCCCACAGCAGAAGGGAAAGATCAAGCAGCAGCAGTACAGAACGAGATACCAGGCGAGAAAGGGAACGTAGTTTATCAAGACCACAGAACATGAGTAAGACTGTGAATACTGATAGGAATAGAAGCCCACATGCACGTGAGATTTTGGTGGCTTCCAATAAATTAAATGAAAAAATTATCAAAGGTGCCAAACTGCAAGAACTGCATAGTTGGAGTGAATTTGGTGTATACGCTGAACTACCAGATAGGGTACAAAGAGCTCTATCCCACAGATGGATTTGCACGGAAAAGGTTCTTCCGGATGGAACTTATAAGGCAAAGGCCAGGCTTGTGGCAAGGGGATTTGAAGAAAACTTAGAAGATCAGGAGAGAAGGGTAGATTCACCTACGGCAGGAAAGGTTATTTTAAAGATCTTCTTGGCTCTATTAGCCACAAAGGCATGGGAATGCAAATCTATTGATATAAAAGCTGCTTTTATTGCAGGGGCATTGGCTCCAGAGAGACATTTTTCTCTGTCCTCCTAAAGAGGCAGCTAACACAGAAGGGGTACTCTGGAAGTTGAACAAATGTGTATATGGATTGAGTGATGCGTCTAGAGTCTGGTACTTTTCGTTCAGGTCAGTTTTGTTAAAGTTCTCACTGTCCGTGTGGAGTTTGCACATTCTCCTCGTGTTTACGTGGGTTTCACCCCCACAACCCAAAGATGTGCAGGCTAGGTGGATTGAACACGCTAAATTGCCCCTTAATTGGAAAAAATTAATTGGGTACTCTAAATTTTTTATTTAAAAAAAAAGTTTTATTAAAGTTCGCCTGTTGCCAGTTGAAAGCAGATCCGGCAATGTTTTACAAGCTCTATAAAGGAAATCTTTCTGGCATCTTTATGATGCATGTCGATGATTTTTTGTGGGGTGTGACTAGTGATTTTGAAGCTATTGTAATCTCTGGTTTGAGGAAGGAATTCAGGGTTGGAAGTCAGGCTCCCGATGCATTTAAATATATTGGACTGGAAATTGGACAGACTAAGTTAGGGGCAACTTAACGTCAGCAATCTTATTTGGAAAGCATCGACCCAACAGCAATTAGTCGTGGCTGGGTTTCGCAAAAAGACGCAATGGTTTCAAAGATGGAAAAAGAGCAACTGCAAAGTTTAATTGGGCAACTGAATTGATTAGGTAGACAGACTAGACCGGACGTGAGTTTTGATGTCTTAGAATTGAGTACAAAAATGAATGATCCCAAAGTGGTAGACATAATAGGAGCAAATAAAGCAAATAAAAATGCAGGAGTGTGTTTTGAGGTTCCCGGTTTAGGTGACCATAGGCACTTGAAACTCAGTTTATAGTGATACGTCCTATCCAAATATATGTGATGGAGTTTTAAGCGCAGGAGGTTTTATAATTTTCCTTTTGGGGAACAATGGTAAATGTTGCCCTCTTGTGTGGGAAACAAAGAAAATAAGGAGAGTGGTCAAAAGCACTTTGGCTGCTAAGACGTTAAGCCTTGTGGAGGCGGTGGTTATGGCATTTTATATCTCAGATATCAGAAATTTTGGGATAAGGGGATTAGGATAATATACCTATTGAATGTCACATTGACAATAAATCCCTGTGGGAAAATGTGCACTCTGCAAAAAGTGTCAATGAAAAAATTTTAAGGATAGACATCGCAGGTTTGAAGCAGATGTTGGACAGAGGGGAAATAGCAAAAATTAAATGGGTCGACAGTAGCTATCAATTATCTGACTGTTTTACAAAAAGAAGGGCTAGTTCATCGAAACTTTTGGATATTGCTAATGAAGGGCACCTGTTTCTGTGACTGTTTTTTTATCTTCCCAAAAAAAAGTTTAAAAAAAGAGAAAGGGGGAAATTGTGTGTGCTTTTTTGAGTTTGTTGTAATTTTGTTTTCACCTAATTATTTTTTTTCTCCAAGGAAGGGGATACTGTTAAGTAATGGGTTAAGAGACATTCCAATTAGTTGTGTCATTTATGTTTATTATCCAATAATTGACACTGATATGTAAAGGAGCTTCAGGTGGCCTTGTGTCAGGTGATGTGAAGATAGAGTTTTGTGCGGAGTCTGTTGAAGTGAAATAAAGGTGTTTGTGAAAAGGAGAAGAACCTTTGACTCTTTATACAACAGCAGCTAAACGTCTAACATACTGCACAGTATACATATACGCAGTGGGCTGAATTATTCCTTCCTAATGTGCTGCTGAATTATGTTGGTTGGGTGTTACAAATAATGGGCAGGACCTGGCTACAGGATTATATCCTTGTTCCTGGCACTGGCAATTTTCACTAGCATGTGAAAGAGACCAAGTCATGATCCCACACCCAGCTGCCCTACATTTCCAACTCCAATGCAGGAGTGGGAATTTCAGATTGTCCGTAATGTTCAGGGAGTTGAGCCAACCTTAGAAGGCCACATATTTCACGTCAACTGAAAGGTAAAGTGAACAAAAGAAGGACCATGGTTTGGTATCAGGATCTGTTAAGTTCTAAAGATGTTATCAACTTGACATAACATAATTAAATACTGCATCATAAATTACATATATTTTAATACGATGATTGATCATAGAGCTTTGTTTTGTAAATGATAACTGACGTTTTGTTAAATGTTAAATTGAACAACATTATCGAAGTGAAAAATCTTCAGTTGCATTAGAGTATATTATCCACTTGATAATATGCTATTCTGCATTGTACAGTAGGGAATTATGGATTTGATTGTTTCATGTTTTCCTTGAACTTCAGCTGAACCTACTGTATGAGCGTTTCAGATGGCTGAAAATTTCCGAGCTTTGAGGTTCAGCTAAGCCATCTATTTGGCTATTTCAATGCTGTGACTGAGGGCTAAAGCTAAAGATTTTATTGTACTCAGCTCAGGATTCTTTGCTGATAGTTGTTCAATGAAATTTTATTATGAATGTTTGGCTGAGTTTCAAACCCACTAATGGATACTTTTCAGCAGGAGTTGTTGATAAAACTGTCAAGGGGAATGTGAGCCTGGTCAATTTGACAGATTTATGATCTGTTAAGAGGAAGATGGGTTTAACATGGATTTTCAAGTATTATTTCTTTGTTTTGCCAGATAAGCTGTTAAGAGGATTATGGTTTTTAAGTTGATTTTTTTAATACAGTTTTTGACAGATTGAGGACCTTATCAAAAACTTCCAAATGTTATTATACGGATTCTGAGTTATACTTATAGTAGATACTAGTTTGAGTGAGTTGGGAAGTGCATTATGGATAAGGAGGTAAGAAAGTATGGAGTTATGGGGTAAGAGCGATTATAAAGTAAGAGTGGATATGGGAAGGGCTAGGGAATGAGAGGGGAGGGAGTAAGGGTCAGGGGGGCCTCACACTCATCTCCAGATTTGGCCCAATAACTCAGTGAACAAAGATGGGCCTTATAACCTGGCCATCACAGTCAGGTCTGCCTCTGTTTCCATCTTGGGCCTTCTATGGGATATGGCAGGTTCAACTCAAACTGGTCCCTGACTCTTCTCCATGAAAATAGCGTAACTGGGCACTGCCAGTCAGGAAGCAGGATTACGATCTCGGGAAATCCCGAGATTGCCATATCCCACTTGCAATATGAAAATCAGGCCCAAAGTGTTCAAACAAAAGTGATGTGTAGAAAGAATAAGGGATGCAGGCGTCAATGAACTTGAGAAAACAATTGTTACATTTTAGAGAAACAACAAGGTTTGACATTAAATCGATCCTTCAATGTTAGAATACAGTCTATAGCTATTTCATAGTAATCAGTACTCACAGTTATTGAGGGGTATTTCTTTTGAGCGCATAGCTTTGCTCTTATTTCCAGGCAGTGAGAACACAGCTTCACACCAAACAAACCTCGATTGGTCTGCTTTAATCTCGAGGGACAATCTTTTTCTCACTTCATACAAGCCACTTGAATCCAGGAACACTTCTGATACGGTAACAGAATCTGAGGAACATTTGAACCAAGTTTCAGTACTTTTCACACACTCGACCAAACTAGATATAATGTGTAAGGAAAAGGAACAATTTGCAATTATATAGCACCTGTTACGAAATCCATTCTTTTCCCCCTGTGTGCTCTGTTAGCTGTCTATGGAGATTGTAATATTTGAGGTACAGTATATTCCAAAGCTTGTTACATTTGTTTCTGTCTATTAACAGGGTTGGGACCCTCTTGGAGTGATTTGGTAAGTCATCAGATCAGTCCAAGTGTCAGTGAATAGCAGGACTGATACAGTCAGTATTTTAAGCAGTCAGCCAGAAAGTGTTCCAGGGAGGGACAAAGACAAGGGACAGCAGCGGGTCCAGTTAAGTTAAGAGAAACAGAGGAGCAGAGTCATACAGATTTACAACATGGAAACAGGTCCTTTGCCCCAATTTATCCATGCCATCCAATTTTTATCACAAAACTAATATCCAATTAGAAAAAGAGTGTGGGGAGCAAAAGTGCTCAGGGCTCAGACGAAGCCCTGAAGATCCGAAGAAGCAGCAAAAGGTTGGTGGCTCTGTGTTGTGGGCCGATGGGTCAAAGGTACTCCTTTGGTACAGTGTCGTTCTGCTTGACATAGCCAAAGACCTGAAATTGTGCTTGTAATTTGATGCCCGAGTGTCCTTGAGAGTCCAGTGGAACAACATCTCAGAAAGTGAGACTGAAACCCTATGAGTTGGGGCAGCACAGTAGCATTGTGGATAGCACAATTGCTTCACAGCTCCAGGGTCCTAGGTTTGATTCCGGCTTGGGTCACTGTCTGTGCGGAGTCTGCACATCCTCCCCGTGTGTGCTCCGGTTTCCTCCGGGTGCTCTGGTTTCCTCCCACAGTCCAAAGATGTGCAGGTTAGGTGGATTGGCCATGATAAATTGCCCTTAGTGTCCAAAAATTGCCCTTAGTGTTGGGTGGGGTTACTGGGTTATGGGGATATGGTGGAGGTGTTGATGTTGGGCAGGGTGCTCTTTCCAAGAGCCGGTGCAGACTCGTTGGGCTGAATGGCCTCCTGCTGCACTGTACATTCTATGAAACATTGAAGTTGTCCGAGTTGGAGTTACCTTGGAAGAGGATTAAATTTTTTTTTTCAATTACGGGGCAATTTTAGCATGGCCAATGCACCTACCCTGCACATCTTTGGATTGTGGGGGTGGAGACCCATGCAGACAAGGGGAGAATGTGCAAACTCCACATGGACAGTGACCTGGGGCCAGGATCGAACCTGGGTTCTTGGCGTTGTGACGCAGTAGTGCTATTCAAACAAGATTTTCATGATAACAAAAACACCAACATTGTAGCAAATCCCGACACAATATTATACGCAAACTACACCCACCCAATCACCAGTCCCGCCTTCCCTCACTCCCATAATGAAAGCAAACCCCTAACAAAATCACAGCTCCACAGCTGATGGCAACCAGTTCACTGAAAGGCTGCCGCCTCGAGTAGTACCCTTCCACCATTCCCCTCATTGTATACTTCATCTTCTCGATGTACAAAAGTTCCAGCTGGTCCCCCAGTCAGGCCAAAGCCGTAGGAAGAACCAGGGACCTCCACCCAAGCAGAACACATCTCTGGACTATTAGCGAGGCGAAGGCAAGGTCTTCTTCCCCACGTGCAGCACCGGCATGTCCAAAATTCCAGGTGTACACCCAAAATCCCTGAAATGGTATTGAAAAAGGAGACCCAGAAACTAAGAAGCTTGGGGCACGACCAAAACATGTGCGTCAGATTCACCAGACCCCTAGAGCACTGCTCACACCTATCCTCCACCCCCGAGAAGAACTCACTCATACATGCACCGGTCAGGTGGGCCCTGTGCCCAACATTGAACTGGATCAGGCTTAACTTAGCACAAGAGGCGGTGAAGTTTACCCTGTGGAGAGCCTCACTCCACAACCGCAACCCACCCCCCGCCCCTCAAATATCAAACCCAGCTAACCCTCCCACTTCCCCTTTACTTCTTCCAACAAAACCAGCTCCGTCACCAATATCTGCCCATAAATATCCAAAGTCTTACCCTCTCCTAACTCGACAAAGGACAGGACCCTGCCCCTATGTGTGGGTGACGATACCAAGGGAAATTAAGAAAGCTCCTTGCGTAAAAAAAAAATCACATACCTGAAAGTATCTGAATACGTTCCCTCTCGACAGCTGGAACTTCTCAAACAACGCGTCTAGGCTGGCGAACCTACCTTCAAAAAACATGTCCCTAAAGCTCACCAACCCCTCCCTCTCCCACATCCTGAACGATGAATCAAAACCAGGCGGCACAAACCTATGGTACCTGCAAAATGGAGCCAGCAATGACGTGGAATCCAGATTAAAATGCTGCCTAAACTGATTCCAAATCCTCAAAGTGACTATCACCACCAGACTCAAAGAGGATCTTTCAGGGACAAACAGGAGTGGTGCAGTAACCAGGACCCTCAGACTTGACCCTGTGCATGAAACCTCCTCCATTAGCCCCCTACAGAATCCGGCTCCCTGAACCGCCTTATCAGAATCTGCCGCCAATAGAAACATAACAGATTCGGAAGTGCGAACCCCTCTGACTGCCTGTCTCTTTGCAGAAACATCCTATGAACCCAAGTGGTCTGACCAGCCCAAACAAAAGTCGATATCAATGTATTAACCTTGCAAAGGAAAGACTGGAGACACTGGAACAAAAACAAAAACCTCCCCAGATCAGCTCCCCTCACCTGGGGGTTCACTGGAAAATATTCATTTGTAGCCCAAAAAGGAGCTAAACATCCTGAGCAACATCACTATCTCTCCTACATTGAAGAGTGGGTTCGCAAATCATCCGCACAGAAGGACACTCTTTGCTCCCTCCCCTCATTCTCCTCCTCTATCTGGTGGACGACCTCAAAGCTCGGCTTGGGTCCAACATCAGGTCCACAAAATGCAGAGCATGATCCGAGATCACGATCGCCAAGTACCCTGCTCCCCTCACCCCATGGAGAAGAGACATAAGACCATAAGACATAGGAGCAGAATTAGGCCACCTGGCCCATCGAATCTGCTCCACCATTCAATCATGGCTGATATTTTCTCATCCCCATTCTCCTGCCTTCTCCCCATAACCCCTGATCCCCTTATTAATCAAGAACCTATCTATCTCTGTCTTAAAGACACTCCGTGAATTGGCCTCCGCAGCCTTCTGCGGCAAAGAGTTCCACAGATTCACCACCATCTGGCTGAAGAAATTCCTCCTCATCTCTGTTTTAAAGGATAGTCCCTTTAGTCTGAGATGGTGTCCTCTGGTTCTCGTTTTTCCTACAAATGGAAACATCCTCTCCACGTCCACTCTATCCAGGCCTCGCAGTATCTTGTAAGTTTCAATAAGATCCCCTCTCATCCTTCTAAACTCCAATGAGTACAGACCCAGAGTCCTCAAACGTTCTTCATATGACAAGTTCTTCATTCCAGGGATCATTCTTGTGAACCTCCTCTGGACCCTTTCCAAGGCCAGCACGTCCTTCCTTAGATACGGGTCCCAAAACTGCTCACAATACTCCAAATGGGGTCTGACCAGAGCCTTATACAGCCTCAGAAGTACATCCCTGGTCTTGTATTCTAGACCTCTTGACATGAATGGTAACATTGCATTTGCCTTCTTAACTGCCGACTGAACCTGCACATTAACCTTAAGAGAATCATGAATAAGGACTCCCAAGTCTCTTTGTGCTTCTGCTTTCCGAAGCATTTCCCCATTTAGAAAATAGTCTTTGCCTAAATTCCTCCTTCCAAAGTGCATAACTTTACACTTTTCCACATTGTGTTTCATTTGCCACTTCATTGCCCACTCTCCTAGCTTGTCCAAGTCCTTCTGAAGCCCGCCTGCTTCCTCAATACTACCTGTCCCTCTACAGATCTTTGTATCATCTGCAAACTTAGCAACAGTGCGTTCAGTACCTTCTTCCAGATCATTAATGTATATTGTAAAAGTTGTGGTCCCAGCACAGACCCCTGAGGCACACCACTACTCACTGGCTGCCATCCTGAAAAAGACTCCTTTATCCCCACTCTCTGCTTTCTGCCAGTCAGCCAATCCTCTATCCATGCCAGGATCTTACCCTGAACACCATGAGCTTTTAACTTATTTGGCAGACTCGTATGTGGCACCTTGTCAAAGGCCTTCTGGAAATCTAAATAAATCACGTCCACTGGTTCTCCTTTGTCTAACTTGCTTGTTACCTCCTCAAAGAACTCTCACAGATTTGTCAGACACGACCTCCCTTTGACAAAGCCATGCACTTCCAAGTGCTTCGTGATCTCATCTTTAATAACAGACTCTAAAATCTTACCAATGACCGAAGACAGGCTAACCGGCCTATAATTTCCAGTCTTCTGCCTCCCTCCCTTCTTAAAGAGTGGTATTACATTAGCCACCTTCCAGTCCTCTGGGACCCTTCCTGCCTCCAGTGGTTCCTGAAAGATCATCACTAATGCCTCCACAACTTCCTCAGCTATCTCTTTTAGGATCCTGCGGTGTAGTCCATCCGGTCCAGGTGACTTGCCAACCTTCAGACCTTTCAGTTTCCCCAGAACCTTCTCCTTAGTATTGGTCACTGCACTGCCTCTGCCTCCTGGTTCTCCTGGAGCTCTGGTATCTCACTGGTATCTTCCACTGTGATGACTGATGCAAAGTAACTATTCAGTTTGTCTGCCATTTCTTTGTTTCCTATTATTACTTCTCCAGCCACATTTTGCAGTTGTCCAATGTATATTTTTGCCCCTCTCTTACCTTTTATATATTGAAAAAATCTCTTCCTATCTTCCTTTATATTACTTGCACTCGTACTTCATCTTCTCCCCCCTTACTGCTTTTTTAGTTGTCCTCTGCTCACTTTTAAAGGCTTCCCAATCCTCTGGTTTCCCACTAATTTTCGCCACTTTGTATGCTTTTTCTTTAGCCATTATGCTGTCCTTGACATCCCTCGTCAGCCATGGCTGCCTTGTCCTCCCCTTAGCATGTTTCCTCCTCCTTAGGTTGAATTTCTGTTGTGCCTCCCTAATAACCTCCAAAAACTCCTGCCATTGCTGTTCCACTGTCTTCCCTGCTCGGCTCCTTTTCTAATCAACTCTGGCCAGCTCCTCCCAAATGTCTTTGTAGTTACCCTTATTTAATTGTAATACTGTTACATCTGATTGCAGCTTCTCCCTCTCAAACTGCAGGGTAACCCACCATGAAGAAGTCAATCCGGGAGTAAACCCGATGAACGTGTGGAAAAAAAAAGAAAATTCCTCATCACTTGTACATGCAAATCTCCACAGGTCTGCCAGCTACCCGCCCCCCCCCCCCCCCCGACAATCTGTTCTATGAACACCGATAACTCCTTTGCCACCCCTGATGGACTCAGAGACTCGGGGCATGATCTATCAAACCTAGAATCCAGAACACAATTGAAGTGTTGTTTGCACCCCCCCCATAATTAGCTGATATGAATCAAGATCTGGGATAGAAGCTAGCACCTTATTAATGAATGCTGTGACATATCCCAATTCAGTGCATGCACATTGAATAACACCACCGTCATGCCCGCCAATGACACATTGATTTAAAAAAAATAAAATTTCGAGTAGCCATTTACTTTTTTACAATTAAGGGGCAATTTAGCGAGGCCAATCTACTTGCACAGTTTTAGGTTGCGGGGGTGAAACCCACGCAGACACGGGGAGAACGTGCAAACTCCACAGGGACAGTGACCCAGGGCCGGGATTCAAACCCGGGTCCTCAGCACTGTAGACAACAATGCTAACCACTGTGCCAGCGTGCTGCCCTCAATGGCCCATTGATGACTACACACCTCACCTCCCACCTGGGTCTGCTAATATATGAACCGCAGAAAAAGCCATCCTCTTATTAATCACCAGAGCACCCCCCCTCCTGTGCCCTACAATCAAAACCTACCCCCACTAAATCCAGGATCAGCCACATCCACCCTGTGAGGCAATCCAGCAGTGCCCCAACACGCGGCAGCTCCAGGCCCACACAAGATGCCTGCCACACCCCCATAAAGCCAGCCCAAAAACAAAGGAACCGTCACTGTCGGTTGTCTACCCATCCGCCATCCTCACCTCCCAGCCTCACCCCATCCTGAACACCAAACAAACAACCAACAGAAGAACAAAAGCCAACCCCCTCTTCCCTGTCCCCAATACCAAAAAAAACAGAAACAAAAACCTCATTACCTTAAATAAAAATACCCCAGCGGTAACCAGCGGCAGACATCGCCCCTTCTCCATTCTTGTTAACTAGTGAAACACCAGCTGGATGACCCCACCCCCCACAGGGTAAAAATCAAAGAAACTAAACAGTATATCAGCATTCAATCTCCAGCCCACACCAAACTTAAATATAGAACAATGGAGGAAAATAAACACCCACCAACCGCTCCCCAAACAACTCCAACAGTACAATATATAAACCCCAACTTCGCCCAGAAGAATCACCCACGAACAACCCCATGCCTTTTGCCACAGGTCAAAATTGCCACAAATAATACAGATACAGATGAATCTAACAGTGAACACACAAGCTCCTTAGTCCTTATGCATTTCAGCTCACCCCCAGTCCATGCTTCTTAACAAATTTCACATTGTTCTTGTACAGCATGGCTTTAGTCATAGTCAACATCGCTTGCCTTCTCGCCAGCTCTACCCCAATATCCTGATATATTCTGATGGCATGTCGCTACGATCTGCAGTCTTGATGGTCCTTCACCCACCTCAGGGCTCTCTCCTTGTCCACGTATCAATGAAACCTGATGAGGATTACACATGGTGGCTCCCCAGATCTAGATGGGCCCGGTCCAATTCAGGAGGGGTCGGCAAGATCCCGCACCCCCTCAACCAAGTTTCCAAACATCTTAAACATCAAGTCCATGGACTTGGGCCCTCCAAGCCCTCCGGCAGCCCAATGATTCTTGGGTTTTGCTGTCTGGAATGGTTTCTCCAGATCGTCAACCATGGCTCTCCATAGCTCTTTACACTCTCCTGTCTGCATCATCATCATTGCCACCAGGGAAACATTCCGATCACTATGATTAGAGTGCGACACCTCCACCTTCTGTATCGTCGCACCTTGTACCTCAATCTACTGGTACATCTTTTCCATAGTTGCCAGAAAACCTTCTCCAGGATCTCAACACCGCCTGTCACTGCTTCTTAAATTCGTCTGTCAAGAAGCTAGCCAATGTCTCCGTCTCATCGACCATGGAGGGTCCAGCGATGCAGCAGAAGCCTCTGCCATGTTCCTCCCTACGGAGGCTTGAGGATTCAAAATCCTCATAAATCTTTTTTAATGTGCTGGTTGAGAGACAATAATTGGTGAGGAGCACATTAGAACTCTCCTAATCCTCTACACACAATTACATGGGATCTTACATGTTTATTGAGAAGGCACGTGGGATCTTAGGTTTAACAACTTAACTATTGTTTAGATGGTCTACTAAAATATCAGCCTACCCAATCTTCTTAAGTCTCTGAAGTATTGTGTGCAGTTTTGCTGTCCTTATCTGAGGAAGGATGTTCTTGCTATGGAGGGAGTGCAGCGGAGATTTACCAGGCTGATTCCTGGGATGGCCGGACTGTCGCATGAGGAGAGACTAAGTCGATGAGGATTATATTCATTGGAGTTTAGAAGAGTGAGAGGGGATCTCATAGAAACTTAGAAAATGTTTACAGGATTAGACAAGGTCGATTCAGAAAGAATGTTCCAGATGGTGGGAAGTCTTGAACGAGGGGTCATAGTTGGAGGATGAGGGGTAAAACCTTTCTGACTGAGGTGAGGAGAAATTTCTTCACCCAGAGAGTGGTGAATCTGTGGAATTCACTACCACAGAAAGTAGTTGAGCCCAAAACATTGTGTAATTTCAAGAAGGAATTAGATATAACTCTTGGGGCTAAAGGGATCAAGGGATATTGGAGGGAAGGTGGGATGAGAATATTGAACTTGATGATCAGCCATGATAATAATGATGGTGGAGTAGGCTCAAAGGGCCGAAAGGTCTCCTCCTGCTTCTATTTTCCAAGTTTCTAAGTGTGGTGAATGTATTCACCATAATGCATGCATGATACCATAACCTGTGACCTATGACCTGGAAGTGGTGATATGAACTGCTTCCAGGTACTGTAACCTTGGTATGGCTCCGCCTCTGGCTCCGCCCACACCAGGGCATATATAGGCCGGCCTCTTGTGGGCGGCATTCATCTGTACTACTGACTCTGGTTGGGCAAGTTCATGACTAATAAAGCCTTACGTTCACTCGCTCTCTCTGCCTCTCGGTGAATTGAAGGTATATCACTATGTTACTATGTTTCTATGATCTGAACTCATGAACTTTGGACTCAAACATGAGAATAACACTACAAAGCCAAGGATGAATTCTTGTGCATGTGTCCAATGAAAAATTCAAGAAACATTTATGCCAGAAATCACCCCATCAAGCAGCCATTACAGGCTATTTGTTGGCACAGCAGTTAATACTTCTCGAGAGTAGGTAGACTGTGAGGCCACAGCTGAAATACTGTATGTAATTCTGGTTGCCACGTTATAGGAAGGATGTGATTGCACTGGAGGGGGTGCAGAGGCAATTCACCAGGATGTTGCCTGGGATGGAACATTTAAGTTATGAAGAGAGGTTGGATAGGCTTGGGTTGTTTTCGCCTGAGCAGAGGAGACTGAGGGGCGACCTAATCGAGGTGTACAAGATTAAAAGGGGGCTGGGTAGGGAGCAGCTGTTCTACTTAGTTGAAGGGTCAGTTATGAGGGGACACAAGTTCAAGGTGAGGGGTTTAGGGGGAATTTGAGAAAAAACGTTTTCACCCAGAGGGTGGTGACGGTCTGGAATGCACTGCCTGCGAGGGTGGTAGAGGCGGGTTGCCTCACATCCTTCAAAAAGTATCTGAATGAGCACTTGGCAAGTCAGAGCATTCAAGGCTATGGTCCAGGTACTGGCAAATGGGATTAGGTGGGCAAGTCACGTGCTTTTCATGAGCCTGCGCAGACGCATTGGGCTGAATGGCCTCTTCTGCACTGTATTATTCTATGATTCTGTGATTCTGCATGTGGTTATACATAGATACATAGAACATACAGTGCAGAAGGAGGCCATTCGGCCCATCGAGTCTGCACCGACCCACTTCCACCCCATCCCCATGTCCCAATAATCCCTCCCAACCTTTTTTGGGGGACATTAAGGGCAATTTAGCATGGGCAATCCACCTAATCTGCACATCTTTGGACTGTGGGAGGAAACCGGAGCACCCGGAGGAAACCCACGCAGACATGGGGAGAACGTGCAGATTCTGCACAGACAGTGACCCAGCAGGGAATCAAATCTGGGACCCAGGCGGTGTGAAGCTACGTGTGCTACCGTGCTGCCCTAAATTACACAATATACTGGATTGGATGAGTTTAATGGACCTACTACATGTTGCTTGCCCTATTGTATCTTCGTATATCAATATTTTGCTCACTGGTTTTGAACACGATGAAGCTGAACTTCACTAACGTTAGCAAAATACAATTTCAAAATGGTGAAATAAATCTTGGAACTAGAATGAAATTCTTGGTTAGGCTTTAATGTCCTTTTGAGCATTCTCACTCCCAAAGGGATTAAAGTGGAATTGTGAAACTAACAGCTTTCAGGCCATGTTCAACTTCCAGCTCTGGCATCGCAATCCTATTTGTGGTTTGTTAAAATTTGTTATTTTGCCTAATTTGAATTTGAGCCTCCTGCATAGAGATTTTAGAAGGTGCAGTTTTTACAAATGTTATTGGTGAATTATTTTAAATGGGGATCCCTAGGTCTGTTAGAATCAGTAACCTCAGGTCAGTGGGAATAAATAGGACAAAAGATTTAATCACGGGCTCCACATATATAGATCATGAAGGTCTTGACTTAGATATTCCTCCATTAAGAAACATATAACAAAGAACAATACAGCACGGAAACAGGCTCTTCGGCCCTCCAAACATGGCCAAAACTCTCAGCACTTCCTTCTGCCATATCCCTCTATACCCATCCTATCCATGTATTTGCCAAGGTGCCTTTCGAACGCCGTTAATGTATCTGCTTTCACAACCTCCCTGGCAATGCGTTCCAGGCACTCACCACCCTCTGCGTAAAAAACCTGCTTTGCACATCTCCTCTAAACTTTTTCCCACGGACCTTAAACCTATGCCCCCTGGTGACTGACCTCTCCACGCTGGGAAAGAGTGCCTGCCCATCCACTCTATCCATGCCCCTCATAATATTGTAGACCTCTATCAGGTCACCCCTCAACCTCCGCCTTTCTAATGAAAACAGACCGAATCTATTCAGTCTCTCCACGGAGCTAAGTGCCTCCAGACCAGGCAACATCCTGGTAAACCTCCTCCGCACCCTCTTCAAAGCCTCCACATCCTTCTGGTAGTGTGGCGACCAGAATTATGTGCAATATTCCAAGTGCGGCCTTACCAAGGTTCTAGACAACTGTAGCATGACTTGCCAGTTTTTATACTCAATTCCCTGTCCAATGAAGGCAAGCATTCAGAATGCTTTCTTGATTACCTTATCCACTTGTGTTGCCACTTTCAAAGATCTGTGGATCTGAACGTCCAGATCTCTCTGACTTTCTATATCCTAAGAGTTTTACCATTTACGGTATATTTCCCCTCTATGTTAGACCTACCAAAATGCATTACCTCACATTTGTCCGGATTAACCTCCATTTGCCATTTCTCTGCCGAAGTCTCTAATGTATCTATGTCCTGTTGTATATTCTGACAGTCCTCAACACTGTCTGCCACTCCACCAACCTTGGTGTCATCCGTGAACTTACTAATCAGACCAGCTACATTTTCCTCCAAATCATTTATGTGCACCACAAACAACAGAGGCCCCAGCACAGATCCCTGTGGAACACTACTAGTGACAACGTTCCATTCAGTAAAACACCCTTCTATTGCTACCCTTTGCCTTCTGTGACCGAGCCAGTTATGTATCCGTCTTACCACCTCACCTCTGATCCCGTGTGACTTCACCTTTTTAAAAAGTTAAGTTTTTAAAAGGTATGAAACATGCTTCTGAAGAGCTCATTAAGTTAACTGGACACAGTCAAGAAAAAAGATTTTAAAAATTGAGTGTTTATGGGCATGGAAAGAATGTGTTTAATTAAACATCACAACAATGCAGGAGAGGTGAGTGTTCCCAAGGAGTACAAAGAACAAAGAACAATACAGCACATGATCAGGCCCTTAGACCCTCCAAGCCTGTACCGGCCATGATGCCACCATTGGCCAAAATCCTCAGCACATGCTAGTGCCTTTTCCTTATATACCCATCCTATCCATGTATTTGTCGAGATCCCTTTTGAACGCCGTTAATGCATCTCCTTCCACAACCTCTTCTGGCAATGCATTCCAGGTACTCTCCATCCTCTGTGTAAAAGACCTGCCTCGCAAATCTCCTCTAAGCTTTACCCCATGAACCTTAAACCTATGCCCGTTTATGACTGACCCATCCATCCTGGGAAAGAGTGCCTGCCCATCCACTCTATCCATGCCCCTCATAATCTTGTTGACCACTCTCAGATCACCCCTCAACCGCCGACGATCTAATGAAAACAGTCCGAGTCTCTTCGCATAGCTAACACCCTCCAGACCAGGCAACATCCTGGTAAATCTCCTCTGCATCCTCTCCAAAGCCTCCACATCCTTCTGGTAGTATGATGACCAGAATTGTGTGCGATATTCCAAATGCGGCCTCACCAAGGTTCTATACAAATATAGCATGACTTGCCAGTTTTTATACTCAATGCCCCATGCAATGAAGGCAAGCATTCCGTATGATTCCCTGACTACTTTGTCCACTTGTGTTGCCACTTTCAAAGATCTGTGGACCTGCACGTCCAGATCTCTCTGACTTTCTATATTCCTAAGAGTTTTGACATTTCTGATATATTTCCCCTCTATGTTAGAATTACCAAAATGCATTACCTCACATTTGTCTGGATTATACTCCATTTGCTATTTCTCTGCCCAAGACTCCTACCTATCTCCTATGTCCTGCTGTACCCTCAACACTATCTGCCACTCCGCCAACCTTGATGCCATCCGTGAACTTGCTAATCAGATCAGCTACATTTTCCTCCAAATTGTTTATGCAGGGAGTAGAAACGACCCAGGAGGCTGGGAATTCTGCAGTGAGCACAGTAACTCACCTCCTGACTCCCCAAAGCCTGGCCTTATCTACAAGGTTCAAGTCAAGAATGCAATGAAACAGTCTCTGTCTGCAACTCCACCAATGCTCAAGAAATTCAATACAATCCAGTATAAAACAGTCCACCAAATCAGCACCACGTCCACTGCTTTAAACATTCACTCCCTAACCACTGATCCACTGTGCAACAGCGTGTACCATATACAAGGTGCACCACTGCAACTCACCAAGACTCCTGCAGCACCTTCCAAACCTGCAACTGCGACCATCTAGAAGCAAAAGAGCAGTATACACATAGGAACGCCATAAGTGGTCCTCCAGCCACACACCATCCTGACTTGAAACTATATTGCCATTCCTTTACTGGCACTGGATTGAAATCCTGGAATTCCTTTCCTCACAGCTGTATGAATGTACCTGCACCATAATAACTGCAATGTTTTAAGAAGGTGATTCACTACCGTCTTCTCGAGGGAATTAGGTGTGAGCACAAAATTAGACGTGAGCCTTGCCAACAATGTTCACGTTCCATGGAAGAATTAAAAAAGTGACATGAATGTAATAAAATGTAATAAGGTGCTTCACAGGACCTTGTAAAGCAAAGATAGCCATCAGGTCACTGAGGTGATATGAGGACGGATAGTCAAAAACTTAGTCATAGAGAGGCTTTAAAAAGCATCTTTAAAAAAAGAGAGTTTGAGGGTCAGTGATGTTGAAGGAGGAAATTCCAGGGCTTAGAAGCTAAGAAGTTGAAGGCATGGCCACTGATGATGGAACAATTCAAATTGGAGATGTGCAAGAGGCAGGAATTAAATGAGCTCAGATATTGTGAAGGGTTGTGAAGCTGGGGGAGATAGGGGCAATACAATGGAAGAATTTATAAACCAGGATGAGAACTTGAAATCTAAGTGTTGCTTGACCAGACGACAGTGTAAATCAGAGAGCACCGGGAAAATAGATGAACAGAACTTGGTGAAAGTAAAGATAGGGGCGGCAGAGTAATGGATTCCCTCAAGCTTATAGAGGGTAGAATATGGTGGACCAGCCAGGAGGGAATTGTCAAGTTCAGAGGCTTGAACAAAGAATTCAGCAGCAGATCAGCTGAGGCAGGGGTCAAGTTTGGCAATGATACACAAGTGGAAATCAGTGCTTAGTTGCTCTTAGTGATCGTGCGGATAGGTGGTCAGAGGCTCCTGGCCAGGTATGACACATAGATTGGGAGCACTCTTGTTTAGTCTCATGCAATTACTAGCAAGAGGGATGGACGCAATAGCTAGGGAATCAAGTTTTTAGTGGTATCCAAAGATGATGGCTTCAGTCTTACCCAATATTTAATTGAAAGAAACTTCTGTTGATCCATTCCTAGATATTGGATATGCAGGCTGATAATTCAGCAATAGTGGAGGAGTCGACCGAGTCGGTGGTGAGGTCGAGCTGGGTAGCGTCAGAGTACATGTGAATAATAGTGTTGTGCGACGGGCAGCATGCAGACGATAATAGCAGGGATCAAGGATAGATCCTTAGGGTCACAAGAGGTATTGTTGTGGGAGCAGGAAGGGAGGCCATGGAATATTAGATAGATTAGATAGATGAAAATGGAACTAGCTGGGTGAAAATGGAGAAGTATCATGTGGTCAACTGTGTCAAACCAATGTTGAAGGAGGATGAGGGGGAATAATCAATATGATTTTTGTCACAGTTTTATGCAGTGAATGGTTGGATAATAACTGTACTAACACTACTAACAACACCGATAGTAAAATGCAAAGTTTTCATACCATTATCCCCATCCTGAGGAAATCCATTCATGTAGAATGTAATATTTGGCTCTGGATAAGCTTTTTGAGAGATACAGGTAGTATTCTGAATAAAAAAAAGATACCACTTTATTTAGACTACAAGGAAACCATTCAAATATACAGAATTGTGCAAATCGTAAATGTTTTTTATCTTTCAGGTTTTCTGATGTAATAGAGATTTTTAAAATTCCAGCAGAATAATTTGATGCAATATTTAATTTTCACTGGTTGTCTAAGATATTGTTCCCTACCCTTTTTTCTGCTGCAATGCCACACTTGGTTCAACCTCAAGAATGAAAGTTTGCAGCGGGGATGTGGGAGTGGGGGAGGGCTCTTCCCTCCCCCACTCCCACATCCCCGCTGCAAACTTTCATTCTTGAGGTTGAACCAAGTGTGGCATTGCTGCAGTGTGGTAGTATGTATTGGGGGTCATGTGGGACTGGAAGCCCTAATGTCATTGGCTGACAGATCCCGGGTCCTGGTTGGCCGTTGACCTCTAGCTCCGCCCTGAAGGCGGAGTATAAGAAGCCGGAGTCCTCCCCCGCAGGCCATTCTACTATCGAGCTGCGGGGGAACAGACATGCTTAATAAAGCCTCATCGACTTCACTCTATTCGTCTCACGGAGTCTTTGTGCGCTACAATTTATTAAGCGTGCCTAAAAAGGACTATGGAGCTCAGGATCATTCCGGAATGCCTGAGGATCAGCCCCCACGCAGTGAACGCGGCAGCAGCCTTCAAGCACTGGCAGACTTACTTCGAGGCCTACCTCAGAACGGCCACCGGCCGGGTCACAAAAGACCAAAAACTACAGGTCCTGCACTCGAGGGTGAGCACGGAGATCTTCTCCCTCATCGAAGACTCGGAGGATTTCCAGACGGCGTTCGCAGCACTGAAAAGTCTCTATGTCCGCCCAGTTAACCAAATCTACGCTCGCTACCAGCTCGCGACGAGACGGCAAGGTCCCGGAGAATCGATGGACGAATTCTATGCCGCGCTGCTGATTTTGGGACGAGCCTGCAGCTGCCCTTCGGTGAACGCAAATGAACACACGGACATGTTAATGCGCGATGCTTTTGTGGCAGGTATGAATTCCTCCCAAATCCGCCAAAGACTTCTAGAAAGAGAGTCGCTAGGACTCTCAGAGGCCCGGGCCCTAGCAGCCTCCCTAGACGTGGCCGCGCGTAATACCTGCGCCTACGGCCCCGACCGCGCGGCAGCCCATTGGGCTCCGTACGTACCCGTCGCGACAAACCCACCCCCCCCCCCGGACACCCCACAGGCTTGCACGGTTCAGACGCCAAGTCGCACCGGGGGCGCCCGCTGCTATTTCTGCGGCCAGGCGAAACACCCCCGGCAGCGCTACCCGGCCTGCGCAGCAATCTGCAAGAGCTGCGGGAAAAAGGGCCATTTCGCGGTTGTGTGCCGGTCCCGCGAGGTCGCCGCCGTCCCGGGCGAACAGGGAGCCCTGCAAGCCGTTTACGCTCCCCACCCGCTGGCGCAGCCGCTCTGGGTCCCGACCACCACGGTCCCGGGAGAACAGGGAGCCCTGCACGCCGCTTACGCTCCCAACCCCCCCCCCCCCGCACCCCATGTATGACCCGCCGGCGCTACCACTTTGGGTCCCGACCACCACTCCCCACCGAGAAGAGGGAGTTCTGGCCGTCTCTAACGCCCCCCTAACCCCCCCCGCGCTCCATGTCTGACCCGCCGGCGCTACCAACTTGGGTCCCGACCACCGCTGTCCCCGGAGAGGAGGGAGCCCCGCGCGGTCCTAACGCTCCCCAACCCCCCCAGCGCCCCATGTGCGATCTGCAGACGCCGCCATTTTGGGTCCCGGCCACCACGAGGGGAGGAAGGGCGCCGCCATCTTGGACCACCCCAAACCTCTACGACGCGTGGGGGCGGCCATTTTGTCCACCCCGCCGCCAACTTGTGACCCCCAGCCACGTGCGATGCATGGGGGCGGCCATTTTGTTCATCCCCGACGCCATCTTGGACGGCAACAACGGGCCCCACTCCACTACTACAACCACGTCTCGCTTCAATTACGCTCGATCAAGCTCGGCCCCGGACACTCCAGACGACGACGACAACGGTGCTAATAAACGGCCACGAGACACCATGCCTAGTCGACTCCGGGAGCACGGAGAGCTTTATCCACCCCGACACGGTAAGACGCTGTTCCTTGACCACCTACCCCAGCGCACAAAAGATTTCCCTAGCAGCAGGATCCCACTCCGTACAGATCCAAGGATTCTGCATAGTTACCCTAACGGTGCAGGGGAGGGAGTTCAAAAACTACAAACTAAACGTCCTTCCCCAACTCTGCGCCCCCACCTTACTGGGACTAGATTTCCAATGCAATCTACAGAGCCTTACGTTCAAATTCGGCGGCCCAATACCCCCACTCACTATCTGCGGCCTCGCAACCCTCAAGGTGCAACCCCCGTCCTTGTTTGCGAACCTCACCCCGGATTGCAAACCCGTCGCCACTAGGAGCAGACGGTACAGCGGCCAGGACCGGACCTTCATTCGGTCCAAAGTCCAGCGGCTACTAAAGGAGGGCATAACCCAGGCCAGCAATAGTCCCTGGAGAGCGCAGGTGGTAGTAGTGAAGACAGGGGAGAAACAAAGGATGGTCATAGACTATAGCCAGACCATCAACAGGTACACACAACTAGACGCGTACCCTCTCCCCCGCATATCCGACCTGGTCAATCGGATTGCCCAATATAAAGTCTTCTCCACCGTGGACCTCAAGTCCGCCTACCATCAGCTCCCCATCCGCCCAAGTGACCGCAAGTACACAGCCTTCGAGGCAGACGGGCGATTATACCACTTCCTAAGGGTCCCATTTGGCGTCACAAACGGGGTCTCGGTCTTCCAACGGGAGATGGACCGAATGGTTGATCAACATGGGTTGCGGGCCACGTTCCCGTATCTCGACAATGTAACCATCTGCGGCCACGACCAGCAGGACCACGACGTCAGCCTCCAAAAATTCCTCCAGACCGCCAAAGCCTTGAACCTCACGTACAACGAGGACAAGTGCGTTTTTAGCACCAATCGGCTAGCCATTCTGGGCTACGTAGTGCGCAATGGCCCCGACCCCGAACGTATGCGCGCCCTCATGGAATTCCCCCTCCCGCACTGCCCAAAAGCACTGAAACGCTGCCTGGGGTTCTTTTCATACTACGCCCAGTGGGTCCCCCAGTATGCAGACAAGGCCCACCCCCTAATACAGACCACGACCTTCCCTCTGTCGACAGAGGCTTGCCAGGCCTTCAGCCGCATCAAAGCGGATATCGCAAAGGCCACGATGCGCGCCATCGACGAGTCCCTCCCCTTCCAGGTCGAGAGCGACGCCTCCGACGTAGCTCTAGCGGCCACCCTTAACCAAGCGGGCAGACCCGTGGCCTTTTTCTCCTGGACCCTCCACGCCTCAGAAATCCGCCACTCCTCAGTGGAAAAGGAAGCCCAAGCCATAGTGGAAGCTGTGCGACATTGGAGGCATTATCTAGCCGGCAGAAGATTCACTCTCCTCACTGACCAACGGTCGGTAGCCTTCATGTTCGATAATGCACTGCGGGGCAAAATCAAAAACGACAAGATCTTAAGGTGGAGGATCGAGCTCTCCACCTTCAACTATGAGATTTTGTATCGTCCCGGAAAGCTGAACGAGCCGTCCGATGCCCTATCCCGCGGCACATGTGCCAACGCACAAATTAACCGCCTCCAAACCCTCCACGAGGACCTCTGCCACCTGGGGGTCACTCGGTTTTTCCACTTCATCAAGTCCCGCAATCTCCCATACTCTTTAGAGGAGGTCCGTACAGTCACAAGGGACTGCCACATCTGCGCGGAATGCAAACCGCATTTTTTCAGGCCGGATGGTGCGCACCTGATTAAGGCCTCCCGCCCCTTTGAACGCCTTAGTCTCGATTTCAAAGGGCCCCTCCCCTCCACTGACCGCAACGCATATTTTCTTAATGTGGTGGACGAATACTCCCGCTTCCCATTCGCCATTCCCTGCTCTGACATGACCGCGGCCACAGTCATTAAAGCCCTGAACACATCTTCACACTGTTCGGTTGCCCCGCATACGTCCACAGCGACAGGGGGTCCTCTTTCATGAGTGACGAGCTGCGCCAGTTCCTGCTCAGTAAGGGCATAGCCTCAAGCAGGACGACCAGCTACAACCCCCGGGGGAACGGGCAAGTAGAGAGGGAGAACGGCACGGTCTGGAAGACCGTCCTACTGGCCCTATGGTCCAGGGACCTCCCAGTTTCACGGTGGCAGGAGGTCTTCCCGGACGCTCTCCACTCCATCCGGTCGTTATTATGTACGAGCACTAATCAAACGCCTCATGAGCGTCTCCTTGTCTTCCCTAGGAGGTCCTCCTCTGGAACGTCACTGCCGACCTAGCTGGCGGCCCCAGGACCCATCTTGCTCCGAAAGCATGTGCGGGCACATAAGGCGGACCCGTTGATCAAAAGGGTTCACCTCCTGCACGCGAACCCGCAGTACGCTTACGTGGAGTACCCCGACGGCCGACAGGACACGGTCTCCCTGCGGGATCTGGCGCCCGCCGGCAACACACACCCCCCCCTTCCTGCCACCGCCGCACCCCGCGACCGCCCCCTTCCCAGGAGGATCGGTTCCCCTCCCCTCAGGCCCGACCAAGAATAAAGCCCAAGCTGTAACCGTTCCCCCGGGGGTTGTAGCTGGTCGTCCTGCTTGAGACCGGTACAAGCACCACCACCACCACCGGGGCCGAGGCGATCGACACGGACGACCAGACCGCCCGACCGACTCGTGGCGTCGATCTAAATCAAAATATGGACTTTTCACAAGAACATTTTGCTTTTCTCCCTATACCCTCTGTAAATAGTTGAAACAGGACAAAATTGTACAATACTGTATTGCCATGTGAATGTATTTTTTTCCTCCCAGGACCAGCCCTGTAAACCCTTACCACCATACGAAGCATCACCCCGCCGGGTTCATTTTTGACAAGGGGTGAATGTGGTAGTATGTATTGGGGGTCATGTGGGACTGGAAGCCCTAATGTCATTGGCTGACAGATCCCGGGTCCTGGTTGGCCGTTGACCTCTAGCTCCGCCCCGAAGGCGGAGTATAAGAAGCCGGAGTCCTCCCCCGCAGGCCATTCTACTATCGAGCTGCGGGGGAACAGACACGCTTAATAAAGCCTCATCGACTTCACTCTATTCGTCTCACGGAGTCTTTGTGCGCTACAAGCAGAAAAAAGGTTAGGGAACAATATCTTAGACAACCAGCTGTTGAGCAAAGTGCTGGGAGTGGGGTTGAAACAGGCACACAAACAAAGGCATCTACCATTTTGCAGGTTGTGTTGATGTCAGCAAGCAGACATCAGAGCTCAATGGATTAGGCCTTGCCCCTAGATACAAACAACACACGTATTTAAAGTGGCCTCACAATCAATCTCTGGACTGTCTGATAGACATCAATTTAGACGAGACGCTGAGAAGCAGTGAATCGATGCTTTAACAAACTAAATATGTGCCGACCTGTAGCTCCTCCCGCACTGCAGGACTGCCACAGATCAACAGGCTTTATACCCCCACAGCTGGGCGGAGCCACAGGCGGAGCCAACAGCAGCACCAATAATAGAACAGCAATAACAATAAGTATATACAACAGTGGAGATAACAATACTAATAGAACAGTAGAACAATAGTGAACATATATACAACAGCCTTACGCAGCCATACAAGGCTCACCACATTCACCCCCCATTAAAGAAAAGTCCGGCAGGGGGTGAAAGGGACTCACAAGTTCAGTCTCACAGGAGGAAGAATTGTTCGCTGCGAACCCCTCAGCTCCGGCTGCGGCTTGGACACTGGTGTAAAACCTTTGGCAATGGGAGCACATCATCCGCACAACAGGGTCCCGGATAGGGTGATGACGCAGAGGCAGGACCCTGTGGGAGATGTTGGTAAGTAGTCAGCATGGCTTTGTGAAGGGTAGGTCATGCCTCACAAACCTTATTGAGTTCTTTGAGAAGGTGACTGAACAGGTAGACGAGGGTAGAGCAGTTGATGTGGTGTATATGGATTTCAGCAAAGCATTTGATAAGGTTCCCCACGGTAGGCTATTGCAAAAAATACGGAGGCTGGGGATTGAGGGTGATTTAGAGATGTGGATCAGAAATTGGCTAGCTGAAAGAAGACAGAGGGTGGTGGTTGATGGGAAATGTTCAGAATGGAGTACAGTCACAAGTGGAGTACCACAAGGATCTGTTCTGGGGCTGTTGCTGTTTGTCATTTTTATCAATGACCTAGAGGAAGGCACAGAAGGGTGGGCAAGTAAATTTGCAGACGATACTAAAGTCGGTGGTGTTGTCGATAGTGTGGAAGGATGTAGCAGGTTACAGAGGGATTATAGATAAGCTGCAGAGCTGGGCTGAGAGGTAGCAAATGGAGTTTAATGTAGAGAAGTGTGAGGTGATTCACTTTGGAAGGAATAACAGGAATGCGGAATATTTGGCTAATGGTAAAGTTCTTGAAAGTGTGGATGAGCAGAGGGATCTAGGTGTCCATGTACATAGATCCCTGAAAGTTGCCCATGTACATAGATCCCTGAAAGTTGCCACCCAGGTTGATAGGGTTGTGAAGAAGGCCTATGGAGTGTTGGCCTTTATTGGTAGAGGGATTGAGTTCCGGAGTCGGGAGGTCATGTTGCAGCTGTACAGAACTCTGGTCCGGCCTCATTTGGAGTATTGCGTACAGTTCTGGTCACCGCACTATAGGAAGGACGTGGAGGCTTTGGAGCGGGTGCAGAGGAGATTTACCAGGATGTTGCCTGGTATGGAGGGAAAATCTTATGAGGAAAGGCTGATGGACTTGAGGTTGTTTTCGTTGGAGAGAAGAAGGTTAAGAGGAGACTTAATAGAGGCATACAAAATGATCAGGGGGTTGGATAGGGTGGACAGTGAGAGCCTTCTCCCGCGGATGGATATGGCTGGCACGAGGGGACATAACTTTAAACTGAGGGGTAATAGATATAGGACAGAGGTCAGAGGTAGGTTCTTTACGCAAAGAGTAGTGAGGCCGTGGAATGCCCTACCTGCTACAGTAGTGAACTCGCCAACATTGAGGGCATTTAAAAGTTTATTGGATAAACATATGGATGATAATGGCATAGTGTAGGTTAGATGGCTTTTTGTTTCGGTGCAACATCGTGGGCCGAAGGGCCTGTACTGCGCTGTATTGTTCTATGTTCTATGTTCTATAAGTGTAGGTGGGGAAGTGGGTGGGCAGGTGGCTGGGAGGGGCACGGTGATAATGGGCGCGGGGATACCCGCAGGAGCCAGGTCCCGGAGGGAGACTGTGTTCTGTCGTCCATCGCGGTGTGCCACATATGCGTACTGAGGCTTCGCATGGAGAAGCTGAAAATGCTCGACCAGGGGATCGGCCTTCTGGCTCCTCGCATGTTTCCATAGGAGGACCGGCCCAGGTTTCGTTAACCAGACCAGGAGCGAGACCCCGGAGATCGACATCCTGGGAAAGACAAATAGATGGTTGTGAGGGGTCTCGTTTGTGGCAGTACATAGAAATGACCGGATGGAGGGGAGCGCTTCAGGGAGGACCTCTTGCCAGCGGGAGACTGGGAAACTTCTAGACCGTAGGGCCAGAAGGATGGCCTTCCAGACCGTAGCATTCTCCCTCTCCACCTACCCGTTCCCCCGGGGGCTGATAGTCCTGCTCGAGGCGACGCCCTGACTGAGCAGGTACTGACGCAGCTCCTCACTCATAAAAGAGGAGCCCCGATTGCTATATATATAGGCGGGGAAACCAAACAGGGAGAAAATGCTGTGCAGGGCCTTGATGACAGTGGCAGAGGACATATCAGGACAAGGGATTGCAAACGGGAAGCGGGAGTACTCATCAACAACGCTGAGAAAGTACACATTACGGTCCGTGGAGGGGAGTGGCCCTTTGAAGTCCATGCTGAGGCATTCAAAAGAGCGGGAGGCCTTCTCCAGGTGAGTCTTGACCGGCCGATAGAAGTGCGGTTTGCACTCTGCACAGATTTGGCAATTCCTGGTCACAGCCCTGACACCGTCAGTGGAGTAGGGCAGGCCTTGACGAAGTGAAGAAGCCGGGTGACCCCCGGGTGACAGAGGTCGTTGTGGATGGCCTGTAACCGGTCTGTTTGCGTGCTGGCGCATATACCGCAGGACAGGGCATCTGGGGCTCGTTGAGCTTCCCAGGGCGATATAAGATGTCGTAGTTATAGGTGGAGAGTTCGATTCTCCCCCGCAAAATCTTGTCGTTCTTAATCTTGCCCCGCTGCGTGTTATTAAACATGAAGGCAACTGACCATTGGTCTGTGAGGAGAGGGAATATCTTGCCGGCCAGGTAATGCCTCCAGTGTCGCACAGCTTCCATAATGGCTTGTGCCTCCTTCTCGACGGAGGAGTGTTGAATCTCGGAGGCATTGAGGATACGGGAAAAAAAGGCAACAGGCCTTCCTCCCTGGTTGAGGGTGGCGGCCAGGGCATTGCTCTCCACCTGGAATGGAAGGGATTCATCCACAGCGTGCATCGTGGCCTTGGCAATGTCGGCTCTGATGCGGTTGAAAGCAGGCCTCAGCCGTCAGGGGAAAAATGGTGGACTTAATGAGAGGGTGGGCCTTTTCCGCGTAGTTGGGGACCCACTGGGCATAATACGAGAAAAACCCCAGGCATCGTTTCAGGGCCTTGGGGCAGTGGGGAAGGGGGAGCTGGAGAGCGGGGCGCATGCGGTCGGGGTCGGGCCCTAGGACACCGTTTTCCACGACATAGCCAAGGATGGCTAGCCGGGTTGTGCGGAAAACGCATTTCTCCTTATTGTAGGTTAAATTAAGGAGTCGGGCGGTGCGGAGGAATTTGTCTAGGTTCGCGTCATGGTCCTGCAGGTCATGGCGGCAGATGTTGACATTATCCAAGTACGGGAACATGGCCCGCAGCCCGTACTGGTCCACCATTCGGTCCATTGTTCGTTGGAAGACCGAAACCCTGTTGGTGATGCCGAAGGGGACCCTGAGGAAATGGAAGAGGCGGCTATCTGCCTCGAAGGCAGTGTACTGACGGTCTTCCGGCCGGATCGGGAGCTGGTGGTACGCCGACTTCAAGTCGATCGTAGAAAAGACTCGATACTGCGCAATCTGATTGATCATATCAAATATGCGTGGGAGGGGGTATGCATCGAGCTGCGTGTACTGGTTGATCGTCTGACTGTAGTCGACTACCATCCGGTTCTTTTCCCCGCTCCTGACGACTACCACATGCGCTCTCGAGGGGCTGTTGCTGGCCTCGATGATCCCTTCCTCCAGAAACCGCTGAACATCTGACCTGATGAAGGTCTTGTCCTGAGCACTGTACTGTCTGCTCCGGGTGGCGACGGGCTTACAGTCTGGGGTGAGGTTCGCGAAGAGCGAGGGAGGGGCGACCTTCAGGGTTGCGAGGCTACAGATCATGAGAGGGGGCAGGGGTCCCCCGAATTTTAGTGTTAGGCTTCTGAGGTTGCACTGGAAATCGAACCCGAGCAGGAGGGGAGCGCAGAGATGAGGGAGGACATAGAGCTTAAAGTTAGTGTACTCTACGCCTTGTATTGACAGGTTTGCGACGCAATACCCCCAGATCTGTACGGTGTGCGAACCGGACACGAGATGGGGAGGACCTGGAGGGCGCAGCGCCTTACCATATCCGGGTGGACAAAACTATCTGTGCTACCGGAGTCGAAGAGGCAGGACGCCTCCTGCCCGTTGAGTTTGACAGCCATCACGAGTTTCACAGATGGTAAGGCTGGGACTGATCGAGCTAGACCGAGCTGCGGTAATGCGAAGGACTGTCTGTGGCAGCAGCGTGATCACAAAATGGCGGCGCCGGCAATGTTGGCCAAGATGGCGGCGGCCACAGGTCGCGTATGGCGGGCCGCTTCGGCGACGATGACCAAGATGGCGTCCTCCACGGGACGCATGCGGCGGATGACGCGTCGGAAGGGGGCGGTCCCGGCAGGCACAATGCCACGTTATGGGATCTGTGAGCCTCAGGCCGACAGGCTTTTCATTTTGGGGCTTCAGAGCGGCTCAGACATACCTTCGCAAAATGATCTTTCTTGCCGCGCTCATTACACACAGCGCTGCGTGTTGGGCAGCGCAGCCGGGGATGCTGGCCCTGCCCACAGAAATAACAGCAAGGTCCTCCGGAGCTGGCCGGCAGCCGTGCAGCGCAGGAGTGAGATACGCCTGGGTCGGGTGATGGCTTCACCTCTGACGTCCCCGAGGATGCCATGTGGTCGGACGGGAAGGCCTCGAGGCTCTGGAAAGCCACTTCTAATGAGGTAGTCAGCTTCAATGTCGCCTCGAGATCGAGAGCCCCTTTCTCGAGGAGGCGCTGCCGGACATAGCTGGACCGGACTCCAGCCACATAAGTGTCCCGAATCATTAGCTCCGAATGCTCCGATGCAGAGACCACCCGGCAGTTACAACTGCGGGTGAGTACCCTCAACTCACGAAGATATTCCACGAGCGACTCACCCTGGCGCTGTTGCCGCGTGGTGAGGAGGTGTCGGGCGAGGACCTCATTGACCGGCCTCACAAACTGTTCCTTGAGTACATCTACAGCCTCCGTATATGAGCCCGCATCTTGGGTTAACTGGAAGATCCGGTGGCTCACACGGGCGTTGAGGAGACGTTGCTTCAGTGCCGGGGAAACCGCAGCAGTCGAGGAACAAAGAACAAAGAACAAAGAAATGTACAGCACAGGAACAGGCCCTTCGGCCCTCCAAGCCCGTGCCGACCATGCTGCCCGACTAAACTACAATCTTCTCCACTTCCTGGGTCCGTATCCCTCTATTCCCATCCTATTCATGTATTTGTCAAGATGCCCCTTAAATGTCACTATCGTCCCTGCAACCACCACCTCCTCCGGTAGCGAGTTCCAGGCACCCACTACCCTCTGCGTAAAAAACCCTCATAATTTTGTAGACCTCTATCAGGTCGCCCCTCAACCTCCTTCGTTCCAGTGAGAACAAACCGAGTTTATTCAACCGCTCCTCATAGCTAATGCCCTCCATACCAGGCAACATTCTGGTAAATCTCTTCTGCACCCTCTCTAAAGCCTCCACATCCTTCTGGTAGTGTGGCGACCAGAATTGAACACTATACTCCAAGTGTGGCCTAACTAAGGTTCTATACAGCTGTAACATGACTTGCCAATTCTTATACTCAATGCCCCGGCCAATGAAGGCAAGCATGCCGTATGCCTTCTTGACTACCTTCTCCACCTGTGTTGCCCCTGTGTTGCCCCTTACCTGTGGACCTGTACTCCTAGATCTCTTTGACTTTCAATACTCTTGAGGGTTCTACCATTCACTGTATATTCCCTACCTGCATTAGACCTTCCAAAATGCATTACCTCACATTTGTCCGGATTAAACTCCATCTGTCATCTCTCCGCCCAAGTCTCCAAACAATCTAAATCCTGCTGTATCCTCTGACAGTCCTCATCGCTGTCCACAATTCCACCAACCTTTGTGTCGTCTGCAAACTTACTAATCAGACCAGTTACATTTTCCTCCAAATCATTTATATATAAGGTTCCCGAAAATTGCCGTATTTATCCTTCTTCCTCATAGGAACATGCCGGTCCTGAATTCCTTTCAACTGACACTTGAAAGCCTCCCACATGTCAGATGTTGATTTGCCCTCAAACATCCGCCCCCAATCTATGTTCTTCAGTTCCCGTCTAATATTGTTATAATTAGCCTTCCCCCAATTTAGCACATTCATCCTAGGACCACTCTTATCCTTGTCCACCAGCACTTTAAAACTTACTGAATTGTGGTCACTGTTCCCGAAATGCTCCCCTACTGAAACATCTACCACCTGGCCAGGTCCAGTACCGCCCCTTCCCTAGTTGGACTGTCCACATATTGTTTTAAGAAGCCCTCCTGGATGCTCCTCACAAACTCCGCCCCGTCTAAGCCCCTGGCACTAAGTGAGTCCCAGTCAATATTGTTGAAGTTGAAGTCTCCCATCACCACAACCCTGTTGTTTTTACTCTTTTCCAAAATCTGTCTACCTATCTGCTCCTCTATCTCCCGCTGGCTGTTGGGAGGCCTGTAGTAAACCCCCAACATTGTGACTGCACCCTTCTTATTCCTGATCTCTACCCATATAGCTTCACTGCCCTCTGAGGTGTCCTCTCGCAGTACAGCTGTGATATTCTCCCTAACCAGTAGCGCAACTCCGCCACCCCTTTTACATTACCCTCTATCCCGCCTGAAACATCTAAATCCTGGAACGTTTAGCTGCCAATCCTGCCCTTCCCTCAACAAGGTCTCTGTAATGGCAACAACATCATAGTTCCAAGTACTAATCCAAGCTCTAAGTTCATCTGCCCTACCCGTAATACTTCTTGCATTAAAACATATGCACTTCAGGCCACCAGACCCGCTGTGTTCAGCAACTTCTCCCTGTCTGCTCTGCCTCAGAGCCCCACTGTCGCTATTCCCAAGTTCTCCCTCAATGCTCTCACCTTCTGATCTATTTCTCCCGTGCCCACCCCCCTGCCATACTAGTTTAAACCCTCCCGTGTGACACTAGCAAACCTCGCGGCCAGGATATTTATGCCTCTCCAGTTTAGATGCAACCCGTCCTTCTTATAAAAGTCACACCTGCCCCGGAAGAGCTCCCAGTGGTCCAGGTAACGGAAACCCTCCCTCCTACACCAGCTGTTTAGCCACATGTTTAGCTGCTCTATCTTACTATTTCTAGCCTCACTGGCACGTGATCCCGAGATTACAACCCTAGAGGTCCTGTCTTTTAACTTTCTGCCTAGCTCCCTGAGCTCCTGCTGCAGGACCTCATGCCCCTTCCTGCCTATGTCGTTAGTACCAATATGTACAATGACCTCTGCCTGTTTGCCCTCCCCCTTCAGGATGCCCTCTACCCGTTCGGAGACATCCTGGACCCTGGCACCAGGGAGGCAACATACCATCCTGGAGTCTCTTTCACGTCCACAGAAGCACCTATTTGTGCCCCTGACTATAGAGTCCCCTATTACTTTTGCTCTTCTGCGCTTTGACCCTCCCTTCTGAACATCAGAGCCAGCCGTGGTGCCACTGCTCTGGCTGCTGCTGTTTTCCCCTGATAGGCTATCCCCCCCCCCCGACAGTATCCAAAGGGGTATACCTGTTCGAGAGGGGGACAACCACAGGGGATTCCTGCACTGACTGCCTGCCCTTTCTGGTGGTCACCCATTTCTCTGCCTGCACCTTGGGTGTGACCACATTTATATAACTGCGATCTATGACGCTTTCCGCCACTTGCATGCTCCTAGGTGCATCCAATTGCTGCTCCAACCGAACCATGCGGTCTGTGAGGAGCTCCAGTTGGGTGCACTTTCTGCAGATGAAGCCATCCGGGACGCTGGAAGCCTCCCGGACCTGCCACATCTCACAGTCAGAGCACTGCACCCCTCTAACTGACATTGCGTCAATTAATTAAAATTAAAAGTTAAAAAAATTTTTTTATATATATATTTTTTTAAGTTACTGTTAACTATCTGTTTCCTAGCACTAGATTTCTAATATAAATGCGAAAGCTAAATATAGTACTCTCCGATCTCTGGCTTAGATACCCCTCTAAATTATAATTAAGTAATTATGTTTAATTAGTTACCAATGCTTAATTTTTTAAATTTAGTGTAGATTTCCAACCAGCCACTCAGGTCACAGCTTTTCTGTGATGTCACTTCAGTTTCCCCCCGAAACACACAATTTCAAAAAGGTATAAAAGTAAAAATGAGTAACAATCACTTACTTACCTTCTTACCTTCTGAGTGTCTTAGATGTTCTCAGGTTCTCTCCCTGACAGAGACTGCTCTTCCTCCTCCGAACGGCTCCCGAAACTAGGCCGCGATCTTTCAAAATCTCCTCTCTGACTCGCAGCTCCCGCGCTTTTTAAATCTCCCGCGCTTTTTAAATCTCCTGGCTCTCTCTCCTCTCGCACTGTTTTCAATGTGCCGGCTGTCTCTCCTCCCGCGCTGTTTTCACTGTCCCGGCTGTCTCTCCTCCCGCGCTGTTTTCAATGTGCCGGCTGTCTCTCCTCCCGCGCTGTTTTCAATGTCCCGGCTGTCTCTCCTCTCGCGCTGTTTTCACTGTCCCGGCTGTCTCTCCTCTCGCGCTGTTTTCATTGTCCCGGCTGTCTCTCCTCCCGCGCTGTTTTCACTGACCCGGCTGTCTCTCCTCCCGCGCTGTTTTCACTGTGCCGGCTGTCTCTCCTCCCGCGCTGTTTTCACTGACCCGGCTGTCTCTCCTCCCGTGCTGTTTTCACTGTCCCGGCTGTCTCTCCTCCCGCGCTGTTTTCACTCTCCCGGCTGTCTCTCCTCCCGCGCTGTTTTCACTGACCCGGCTGTCTCTCCTCCCGCGCTGTTTTCACTGACCCGGCTGTCTCTCCTCTCGCGCTGTTTTCACTGTGCCGGCTGTCTCTCCTCCCACGCTGTTTTCACTGTGCCGGCTGTCTCTCCTCCCGCGCTGTTTTCACTGTCCCGGCTGTCTCACCTCCCGCGCTGTTTTCACTGTCCCGGCTGTCTCACCTCCCGCGCTGTTTTCACTGACCCGGCTGTCTCTCCTCCCGCGCTGTTTTCACTGTCCCGGCTGTCTCTCCTCCCGCGCTGTTTTCAATGTGCCGGCTGTCTCTCCTCCCGCGCTGTTTTCACTGTCCCGGCTGTCTCACCTCCCGCGCTGTTTTCACTGTGCCAGCTGTCTCTCCTCCCGCGCTGTTTTCACTGTGCCGGCTGTCACTCCTCCCGCGCTGTTTTCACTGTCCCGGCTGTCTCACCTCCCGCGCTGTCTTCAATGTCCCGGCTGTCTCTCCTCCCGCGCTGTTTTCACTGTCCCGGCTGTCTCTCCTCCCGCGCTGTTTTCACTGTCCCGGCTGTCTCTCCTCTTGCGCTGTTTTCAATGTCCCGGCTGTCTCTCCTCCCGCGCTGTTTTCACTGTCCCGGCTGTCTCTCCTCCCGCGCTGTTTTCACTGTGCCGGCTGTCTCTCCCCCCGTGCTGTCTTCACTGTGCCGGCTTTCTCTCCTCCCGCGCTGTCTTCACTGTGCCGGCTGTCTCTCCTCTCGCGCTGTTTTCACTGTCCCGGCTGTCTCTCCTCCCGCGCTGTTTTCACTGTCCCGGCTGTCTCTCCTCCCGCGCTGTTTTCACTGTGCCGGCTGTCTCTCCTCCCGCGCTGTTTTCACTGTGCCGGCTGTCTCTCCTCCCGCGCTGTTTTCACTGTCCCGGCTGTCTCTCCTCTCGCGCTGTTTTCACTGCCCCGGCTGTCTCTCCTCCCGCGCTGTTTTCACTGTCCCGGCTGTCTCTCCTCCCGCGCTGTTTTCACTGTCCCGGCTGTCTCTCCTCCCGCGCTGTTTTCACTGTCCCGGCTGTCTCTCCTCTCGCGCTGTCTTCACTGTGCCGGCTGTCTCTCCTCCCGCGCTGTTTTCACTGTCCCGGCTGTCTCTCCTCCCGCGCTGTTTTCACTGTGCCGGCTGTCTCTCCTCCCGCGCTGTTTTCACTGTCCCGGCTGTCTCTCCCCCCGTGCTGTCTTCACTGTGCCGGCTGTCTCTCCTCCCGCGCTGTTTTCACTGTCCCGGCTGTCTCTCCTCCCGCGCTGTTTTCACTGTCCCGGCTGTCTCTCCCCCCGCGCTGTTTTCACTGTGCCGGCTGTCTCTCCTCCCGCGCTGTTTTCACTGTCCCGGCTGTCTCTCCTCCCGCGCTGTTTTCACTGTCCTGGCTGTCTCTCCTCCCGCGCTGTTTTCACTGTCCCGGCTGTCTCTCCTCCCGCGCTGTTTTCACTGTGCCGGCTGTCTCTCCTCCCACGCTGTTTTCACTGTCCCGGCTGTCTCTCCTCCCGCGCTGTTTTCACTGACCCGGCTGTCTCTCCTCTCGCGCTGTTTTCACTGTGCCGGCTGTCTCTCCTCCCACGCTGTTTTCACTGTGCCGGCTGTCTCTCCTCCCACGCTGTTTTCACTGTCCCGGCTGTCTCTCCTCCCGCGCTGTTTTCACTGACCCGGCTGTCTCTCCTCTCGCGCTGTTTTCACTGTCCCGGCTGTCTCTCCTCCCGCGCTGTTTTCACTGACCCGGCTGTCTCTCCTCTCGCGCTGTTTTCACTGTGCCGGCTGTCTCTCCTCTCGCGCTGTTTTCACTGTGCCGGCTGTCTCTCCTCCCGCGCTCTTTTCACTGTCCCGGCTGTCTCTCCTCCCGCGCTGTTTTCACTGTGCCGGCTGTCTCTCCTCCCGCGCTGTTTTCACTGTCCCGGCTGTCTCTCCTCTTGCGCTGTTTTCACTGTGCCGGCTGTCTCTCCTCCCGCGCTGTTTTCACTGTATTCGAGGATTCAAGGTAGGCCTCGAAGCAGCTCAGCTAATGCTCAAAGATAGCCGGCGCTTCAGCGGCCTGCGGGTCAAGTTCGAGATGTTAAGGTTTGAGGGCAGCACCCATTATCAAAATTTTAGTTTATTAAATTGATAGACATCAATTCAGACGAGATGCTGAGAAGCAGTGAATCGATGCTTTAATAAACTAAATATGTGCTGACCTGTAGCTCCTCCCGCACTGCAGGACTGCCCCAGATCGACGGGCTTTATACATCCACAGCTGGGCGGAGCCACAGGCAGAGCCAACAGCAGCACCAATAACAAAACAGCAATAACAATAAGTGTATACAACAGTGGAGATAACGATACTAATAGAACAGTAGAACAATAGTGAACATATATACACCAGCCTTACGCAGCCATACGTGACTCACCACACTGTCAAATCAGCATGGCTGCTTTGCAGTGCCATTGCTGTCTCAGAACTTGGGTGAACCACACTTTGGGATCCCTTGATCTAAGGAATATGTTACTGGGACTGGAATTTCATTTGTCACTAGATAATGTTGGTGTCTCATGGCCTCCCCTATAAGGGTCACTGTTGTCAAATTTATGTGATAAAGGTAGTGTAATAAAGAAAACTTTGAACACTAACAAATTATCAAATCTTCCCAAAGACTGTGAGTTAGCAAAGGCTACTGAGCCTTGACAAATCATTTCCACATGTTAAGAAAGGATATATAACACTGAAATATTGAAGCACTGAATAATACAGCGCATAAGAGTCCCTTCGGCCCATTGAGTCTGCACCTACGCATGAAAGGCCCTGAACTGCTTACCTAATCCCATTTGCCAGCACTTGGCCCATAGCCTTGAATGTTACAGCATGCCAAGTACACATCCAGGTACTTTTTAAAGGATGTGAGGCATCCCGCCTCTACCACCACCCAGGCAGTGCATTCCAGACTGTCTCCACCCTCTGGGTAAAAATATTTTTCCTCAAGTCCCCCCTAAACCTCTCACCCCTCGCTTTGAATTTTTGTCCCCTTGTAACAGACCCTTCAACTAAGGGGAACAGCTGCTCCTTAGTCACCCTGTTCGTGCCCCTCATAATCTTGTACACCTCGATCAGGTCGCTCCTCTGTCTTCTCTGCTCCAGTGAAAACATTATACAAATGACAAACAATAGGGGGCCCAGTAGGGATCCTTGTGGTATGTCACTCGTCACTGGCTTCCAAACACTAAAGCAGCCATCTATCATCACCCTCTGTCTCCTACCGTTAAGTCAATTATGATTCCACCTTATCAAATCACTCTGTTGCCCAAGTGCATTTGCCTGCTTAATAATGTGGGACCTTGTCAAAGGCTTTGCTGAAATCCATGTGAGCTACATCAATTACCCTCATCTATATACTTGGTTCCATGCTCAAAAAATTCAATCAAATTTGTTAGGCATGATTCCGTCTGACAAAGCCATGCTGACTATCCCTGATCAAACCTTGCTTCTCCAAGTGGAGGTAGATTGTCTCCTTCAGGATTTTGTCCAGTAGTTTCCCAACCATTGATGTGAGACTCAGGTCTATAGTTCCCTGGCTTGTCGCTACAATCTTTCTTAAATAATGGGACCAAATTAACTGTTCTCCAGTCCTCTGGCTCCTCCCCCGGGCCAGATAGGAATTAAACATTTATGTCAGACCACGGCAATCTCCTCTCTCGCCTCCCACAGCAGCCTGGGACACAATTCATCCGGACCTGGAGATTTGTCTACTTTTAAACCCGCCAATACCCCCAATACCGTGCCACTCCTTATAACAATTTGATCAAGAACCTTACAATCTCTTTCCCAGACTTCCATAACTACCTCCTCATTCTCTTGGGTGAAGACAGGTGTGAAATATTTATTTAACCCACACATTTTACCCGTGGTCCATAATGGGAACTACCCTTTCTCTGGTTATTCACTTCCCATTGATATACTCTATATCTCGGGATTTTTCCTACTTTTACCAGCCAGAGTTTTCTCATATCTTCTCTTTGCTCTCCTAATTGATTTCTTAAGGTCCATCCTGCAATTTCTGTATGCCACTAATGGCTCTATCGACTTGTTCCCGTTATATTTGTTAAAAGCTTCTCTTTTCTTTCTCATCATATCCTGAACATATTTGGCCTGTACCCTCACAATTTCATCTTTGAACCCCCCCCCCCTCCACACTGCTCTTTGGTAAGTTTCCCCACAAGTAACTCTTTCCAGTCTATGTTGGCCAGATCCTGCCTTATTTTGTTAAAATCTACTCTTTTCCCCAATCCAAAACCTTTTTTGCGACTTGTCTATTTATTTGTCCATAACAAATTTAAACTGAACCATGTTGTGATGCTATCACAAAAATGCTCCCCACCAACACATCAACCACCTGTCCGGACATAGGTCCCCAGAATTTCAGCACGGTAGCACAATTGGATAGCACTGTGGTTTCACAGCACCAGGGTCCCAGGTTCGTTTCCCTGCTGGGTTACTGTCTGTGTGGAGTCTGCATGTGCTCCCCGTGTCTGCGTGGGTTTCCTCCAGGTGCTCCGGTTTCCTCCCACAGTCCAAAGACGTGCAGGTTAGGTGGATGATAAATTGCCCTTAGTGACCAAATAGTTAGGAGTTGTTATTGGGTTATGGGGATAGGGTGGAAGTGAAGGCTTAAGTGGGTCGGTGCAGACTCGATGGGCTGAATGGCCTCCTTCTGCACTATATGTTCTATGTTCTAATTAGGTCCAGCACTGCACCATCCCTTGTAGGATCCTCAATATATTGAGCTAAAAAGTTCTCCTGTATACATTTTAAGAATACATTGGTACATGTGACAATAAATCAAATCAAACAGAGGTGGTGCCACTTCTCTGGCCGCTACTGTTGTTTTCCCCTGATAGGCCATCCCCCCCAATGGTGGCACCGTAGCACAGTGGTTAGCACCGTTCCTTCACAGGGCCAGGGTCCCAGGTTCGATTCCCGGCTTCGGATGCTGTCTGTACGGAGCGGTGGAGTGTGGCGACTGGGGGATTTTCACAGTACCTTCATTGCAGTGTTAACATAAGCCTACTTGTAACACTAATAAAAATTATTATCATTATTATTAGTATCCAAAGCGGTATACTTGTTAGAGAGGGGGACAGCCACGGGAGATTCCTGCACTGAGTGCTTACCCTTTCAACTGTCTGCCTGCACCTTGTGTGTGACCATGTCTCTATAACTCCTGTCTATGAAGATTTCCGCCATCTGTATGCTCTTGAGTGCATCCAACTACTGCTCCAACCGAACCATGTGGTCTGTGAGTAGCTGCCATTGGATACACTTCCTGCAGATGTAGTCATCCGGAACCCTGGAAGTGTCATGGACCTCGCACACCTCACAGTTAGAGCGCTACACCCTGCTGACATGACATTTCTAGCATTAATTAATTAATTACATAAAAATAAATAGTTATTGAATTTAGTATTAATTAATTACGTTAAAATAAATACCTATTACATTTAAGTTAAAATTAACTATATGGTCCTTGGCGCTAGATTTCTCCAATAAATATTAAATGCTAAAAACACTAATCTTCTCATTACTTCTGCTGAAACATCAGCAATATTGTCATGTCAATCATCTCACTGTTAAGTTGCTTTCAATATAGGAGGGCTGCCATGAAATGCCAGAAAATATCAGGTGTAATGTAACATTCAGTAGTCAACACCTAATGCAAGAACACTACAGTAAACCTGATGGAAAATGTTGAGAGGTAGGAGAGACAGGTTATAAGAAATCACATCAATACTAATTATGAGAGGACTCTTAAAAAACATGCAAGTAGAAATATATTATTAGTGGAGAAGATTTTAAGACTTACCAAGTGTAGTTTGTTTGAAGGAAAATAGTTTAATTGCTCATGAATTTGTGGGGCCATCGGTTCAGCTGAAATATGAATGTTCCAAAATTTATATTTTCAAAAATATTTCTTATTATCATTTACAAGATATAAATAATCTATAATTGCACACAAACATAAATATTGCCATGAGAAAAGCTAGTTGACTTAATTCCTATGAAAGAGGAGATAGGAGAGGTGCTAAATGAATATTTTTCGTCAGTATTCACACAGGAAAAAGACAATGTTGTCGAGGAGAATACTGAGATTCAAGCTACTAGACTAGAAGGGCTTGAGGTTCATAAGGAGGAGGTGTTAACAATTCTGGAAAGTGTGAAAATAGATAAGTCCACTGGGCCGGATGGGATTTATCCTAGGATTCTCTGGGAAGTCAGGGAGGAGATTGCTGAGCCTTTGCCTTTGATCTTTAAGTCATCTTTGTCTACAGGAATAGTGCCAGAAGACTGGAGGATAGCAAATGTTGTCCCCTTGTTCAAGAAGGGGAGTAGAGACAACCCCGGTAACTATAGACCAGTGAGCCTTACTTCTGTTGTGGGCAAAATCTTGGAACGGTTTATAAGAGATAGGGTGAGGAATAATCATTAATAATCATTAATCCTTTCATCTGGAAAGGAATAATTTGATTAGACATAGTCAACACGGTTTTCTGAAGGGTAGGTCGTGCCTCACAAACCTTATTGAGTTCTTTGAGAAGGTGACCAAACAGGTGGATGAGGGTAAAGCAGTTGATGTGGTGTATATGGATTTCAGTAAAGCGTTTGATAAGGTTCCCCACGGTAGGCTACTGCAGAAAATACGGAAACATGGGATTCAGGGAGATTTAGCAGTTTGGATCAGAAATTGGCTAGCTGGAAGAAGACAAAGGGTGGTGGTTGATGGGAAGTGTTCAGACTGGAGTCCTGTTACTAGTGGTGTACCACAAGGATCTGTTTTGGGGCCACTGCTGTTTGTCATTTTTATAAATGACCTGGAGGAGGGCGTAGAAGGATGGGTGAGTAAATTTGCAGATGACACTAAAGTCGGTGGAGTTGTGGACAGTGCGGAAGGATGTTACAAGTTACAGAGGGACATAGATAAGCTGCAGCGCTGGGCTGAGAGGTGGCAAATGGAGTTTAATGCAGAAAAGTGTGAGGTGATTCATTTTGGAAGGAATAACAGGAAGACAGAGTACTGAGCTAATGGTAAGATTCTTGGCAGTGTGGATGAGCAGAGAGATCTCGGTGTCCATGTAGATAGATCCCTGAAAGTTGCCACTCAGGTTGAGAGGGTTGTTAAGAAGGCGTACGGTGTGTTAGCTTTTATTGGTAGAGGGATTGATTTTCGGAGCCATGAGGTCATGTTGCAGCTGTACAAAACTCTGGTGCGGCTGCATTTGGAGTATTGCGTGCAATTCTGGTCGCCGTATTATAGGAAGGATGTGGAAGCATTGGAAAGGGTGCAGAGGAGATTTACCAGAATGTTGCCTGGTATGGAGGGAAGATCTTATGAGGAAAGGCTGAGGGACTTGAGGCTGTTTTTGTTAGAGAGAAGAAGGTTAAGAGGTGACTTAATTGAGGCATACAAGATGATCAGAGGATTGGATAGGGTGGACAGTGAGAGCCTTTTTCCTCAGATGCTGATGTCTAGCACGAGGGGACATAGCTTTAAATTGTGGGGAGATAGATATAGGACAGATGTCAGAGGTAGGTTCTTTACTCAGAGAGTAGTAAGGGCGTGGAATGCCCTGCCTGCAACAGTAGTAGACTCGCGAACACTAAGGGCATTCAAATGGTCATTAGATAGACATATGGACGATAAGGGAATAGTGTAGATGGGCTTTAGAGTCGTTTCACAGGTCGGCGCAACATCGAGGGCCGAAGGGCCTGTACTGCGCTGTAATGTTCTATGTTCTATGTTCTAAAGATACAACTTACAGTTTTTTGTGTGCTTAAGACATTGGAGGAAACTGCTTCATAAATTCTCTGCAAGTTGTCCATTTAGCTTGACTGAATGCTGGTAGTTTTCTCTCTGATGCAGAAGGTTAAGAGACTAGCCCCACTCTGTGGTTTAAGCATACCACCCAGGCAGTACTGGTGGGTGTTACACCATATTTTGGATGAAATGTTTGATGCACGATCACTGACTACCAAAGCGAGGCTGTAGTCCAACTGAAGGCTTTAATAAGCTAGATGTTTCCCCCAGCAGCTCAGGTACAGAAAGAAAGCTGCTGTGGCTGCACGGGCTCTTATACCACGCCTTGCAGGGCAGAGCTACCATACAGCTTGACCAATGGGAAACATACATTATCTACCAATGGTGTTCCAGCATTACTAGGTACCGTAACACCTCTACACAGACTACCACATTCACCCCCTGTTAAAAAAGAGTCCAGCGGGGGTGGTGGCCTGGTATTACAACATGGTAATGTGGTAGAAATTATAGTTATGGAGGTACCGAAATACCTCCGTACAGCGTTTTGTCTTATTGTCGTAAGTATTTGCAATTTCACAATTAACTATATACACTTTAAAATGAAGCAATCAGTCGATCGAGGGCCCTGGTCATCCTCTGTGATCGTCGAAGCTTTGGTGGTGACGCCGGTGGAGGTTTGGGCGTCTGTGACTCCGGGAGCGTGGCCTCAATCTCTGTGGCAGCTTCAACACCCCTAGACGGCGCTGGTGGGGAAGCCGATTGACCTGGGAAGGGAGCGTCTGTGGGGTGCGTCGGTGGGCGGGGGGGGCCTAGAGGGGGCCGGCGGAAGAACCGATCCTCCTGGGAAGGGGGCGGCTGTAAGGTGCACCAGTGGGAGGGAGGGTGGGACTGGTGGCTGGGGTGTACATGTGGATCCGGCGGGCGCCAGGTCTCGTAGGGAGACCGTATCTTGTCGGCCGTCGGGGTACGCCACGTAGGCGTACTGGGGGTTAGCGTGGAGAAGATGGACCCTCTCGACCAACGGGTCCGACTTGTGCGCCCGCACGTGTTTTCGGAGCAGGATGGGCCTGGGAGCTGCCAGCCAGGTCGGGAGCGAGATCCCAGAGGAGGACTTCCTGGGGAAGACAAGGAGACGTTCGTGAGGTGTTTGGTTGGTCGTGGTACAAAGCAGTGACCGGATGAAGTGGAGGTCATCCGGGGGGACTTCCTGCCAGCGGGAGAGTGGGAGATTCCTGGACCGTAGGGCCAGTAGGACGGTCTTTCAGACCGTTCCGTTCTCCCTCTCTACCTGTCTGTTACCCCGGGGGTTGTAACTGGTCGTCCTGCTCGAGGCAATGCCTTTGCTGAGCAGGAATTTACGCAGTTCGTCGCTCATAAAGGAGGACCCCCTATCACTATGTATGTAAACGGGGAACCCGAACAGCATAAAGATGCTATGGAGGGCCTTGATGACGGTGGTTGCGGTCATATCGGGGCAGGCGATGGCGAATGGGAATCGGGAGTACTCGTCAATCACGTTCAGGAAGTACGTGCTGCAGTCGGTGGAGGGGAGGGGGCCTTTCAAGTCCATACTGAGGCGTTCAAAAGGACGGGAAGCCTTTATCATGTGCGCTTTCTCTGGCCTGTAGAAGTGCGGTTTGCAGTCCGCGCAGATTTGGCAATTCCTGGTGGCTGTCCTGACCTCCTTGATGGAGTAGGGCAGGTTGCGGGTCTTGATAAAGTGGAACAAGCGAGTGACCCCCGGGTGGCAGAGGTCCTCGTGGAGGGCTCGGAGGCGGTCCACTTCTCCGTTGGCACATGTGCCGCCGGACAGGGCATCAGGAGGCTCGTTTAGCTTCCCGGGACGATACAAGATGTCGTAGTTATCGGTGGAGAGTTCGATCCTCCACCGCAAGATCTTATTTTTTTTTATCTTGCCCCGCTGTGCATTATCGAACATGAAGGCAACCGACCATCGGTCAGTGAGGAGAGTGAATCTCCTGCCGGCCAGGTAATGCCTCCAATGTCGCACAGCTTCGACTATTGCCTGGGCGTCCTTTTCGACTGAGGAGTGGTGGATTTCGGAAGCATGGAGGGTGCGTGAGAAGAAGGCCACGGGTTTGCCCGCTTGGTTGAGGGTGGCAGCCAGAGCTACGTCGGACGCGTCGCTCTCGACCTGGAAGGGGAGGGACTCGTTGATGGCGTGCATCGTGGCCTTTGCAATGTCTGCTTTGATGCGGCTGAAGGCCTGGCGGGCCTCTATCGACAGGGGAAATCTGTGGATTGGATCAGGGGACGGGCCTTTTCCGCATAGTTGGGGACCCACTGGGCAGAGTAAGAAAAAAAGCCTAGGCAGCGCTTCAGGGCCTTGGAGCAGTGAAGAAGGGGGAACTCCATAAGGGGGCGCATGCGTTCAGGGTCAGGGCCTATGACTCCATTTCGCACTACGTAGCCGAGGATGGCTAGGCGGTCGGTGCTAAACACGCATTTATCCTTGTTATACTTAAGGTTAAGGATCTTTGCAGTCTGGAGGAATTTTCGGAGGTTGGCGTCGTGGTCCTGCTGGTCGTGGCCGTAGATTGTGACATTATCGAGATATGGGTATGTTGCCCGTAAACCGTACCGGTCAACCATTCGGTCCATCCTGCGCTGGAAGACCGAGACCCCATTAGTGACACCGAAGGGAACCCTTAACAAGTGATATAGCCGCCCATCTGCCTCGAAGGCAATGTACTTGCGGTCACTAGTGCGCATGGGGAGCTGGTGGTAGGTGGACTTAAGATCCACCGTGGGGAAGACCTTGTAATGTTTACCAGGTCGGATATGCGGGGGAGAGGGTACGCGTCCAGCTGCGTAAACCTGTTGATGGTCTGACTGTAGTCGATGACCATCCTGTGCTTCTCCCCGGTCTTTACCACCACTACTTGAGCTCTCCAGGGACTGTTGCTGGCTTCAGTGATGCCTTCCCTCAGTAGCCATTGGACCTCTGACCTGATAAAGGTCCGGTCCTGGGCACTGTACCGTCTGCTCCTGGTGGCGACGGGTTTGCAATCCGGGGTGAGGTTCGCAAACAGGGAAGGCGGATCGACCTTGAGGGTCGCGAGGCTGCAGACTGTGAGAGGGGGTATAGGGCCGGCGAATTTGAAAGTTAGACTTTGGAGGTTGCACTGGAAGTCTAACCCTAGGAGTGTGGCCGCGCAGTGGTGGGGAAGGACGTAGAGCCGGTTATTTTTAAACTCCCTTCCCTGGACCGTGAGGTTTGCTACACAAAACCCCTTTATCTCTACTGAGTGGGAATCTTTTTTGATTAACTGGGTGGACGGGGAGAGAACAGCGCCTGACCGTGTCGGGGTGTATGAAGCTCTCCGTGCTCCCAGAGTCGATTAAGTAGGACGTCTCATGCCCGTTGATTAGTACCGTTGTTGTAGCAGTTGAGAGTGTTCGAAGCCGGGACTGGTCCAGGGTCACCGAGGCTAATCGCAGCAGCAGCTGGGTGTTCTCGCCGGGCGGTGTGTGGTCATCAGCACCGAGGTCCTGGGAGTCAATCCAAGATGGCGGCGCCCACTGGTCACACATGGCTGTGGGTGCACAAAATGGTGGCGCCCATCTATCACACGTGGCATCAGCGGGACAAGATGGCGGTGCCCGGAGGCCACACATGGCCCTGGGGGAGGAAGATGGTGGCGCTCACTGGCCGCACAGGGTGCGTGGAGGGGGTTGTGGTGGCAGCCCGCATTCGCTTCCGGAGACCGCAGCGACCGCCCGGGCTTGGCATACCGCCACAAAATGGCCCTTTTTGCCGCACCCTTTACATGTGGACGAACGGGCTGGGCAGCGCTGTCGGGGGTGTTTGGCTTGCCCGCAAAAATAGCAGCGGGGCCCCCCCGGGGTTGCCAGGCCGTCTTGCAGCGCAAGCTTGTGGGGGGATGTGGGATGCCTCGGAGTCGGCTGAAGGGGGGGTTCCACGCTGCACAGGGGATGCCGCGTGGTCGGGGGCGTGGGCGCGGGCGTTTCGGGAGGCCACAGCCAGGGAGCCAGCAAGGGCCCGTGCCTCCTTGAGGCCTAGAGTCTCTTTTTCCAGCAAACGCTGGCGGATTTGAGAGGACAGCATACCCGCCACGAAAGCGTCCCGAATCAACAGTTCAGTGTGGTCGTTTGCTGAAACTTGCAGTTTCTCCCCAACACCAGGAGTGCATGGTAGAATTGTTCTAGTGACTTACCAGGAATTTGTCACCTCGTCGCTAGTAGATGCTGGGCGTAGACCTGATTTACAGGGCGAATGTAGTGTCCTTTCAGCAACTTCATCGCGTCACCGAAGTCGTCCATATCCTCGATGAGGGTGTAGACTTCTGGGCTTACCCTCGAATGCAGGATTTGCAGTTTCTGTTCTCCTGTGGGTGTGTTTTCTGCCGTTCCGAGGTAGCCGTTGAAGCACGCCAGCCAGTGCTTGAAAGTCGCCGCCGAGTTTACTGCGTGGGGGGTGAGTGGGGGCTGAGTTTCAGACACTCCGGCTTGATTCAGAGCGCCATTCTTTAAATCTAGCTTATTAAATTGATGCACGATCAATGACAACTGAAGGCTTTAATAAGCTAGATGTGTCCCCCAGCAGCTCATGTACGGAAAGAAAGCTGCTGGGGCGGCACGGGCTCTTATACCCCGCCTTGCAGGGCGGAGCTACCATGCAGCTTGGCCAATGGGAAACATACATTATCTACCAATGGTGTTCCAGCATTACTCGGTACCGTAATACCTCTACACAGACTACCACAATGTTAAACTGAGACCCTGCTTGCTCAGCTGGATAATAATGATCCCATTTCACTATTCAAGGAAGAGCAGCAAAATCTCCTGATATCCTGGTCAATATCTATCCCTCCAAAATTATGATCACCATTTAATTTAACTGAATTCATTTCTGTCAATACTGTCATAACAATGAACATTATAGCAGAGTGAGAGCTACCCACACACACGTCACCAAGTAACCACGGACATACTGAACTGTTTTAAAAGATTACAAAAAAGCCACTCATGAAAAGATAGCTGAACTGTGAACTGATCACTTCTGGAGAGGTCCGATGGATTGCAGACCTGTTCTGAGATGTTGTCTGAAATTTTGCACGCAGATATGCTTCAAAGAAAAACATAAAAAATGCAAAGTATTGCTGGACTTTTAATTCATTGCAATTCTAAGAAACTAACACCCACACAGCTACACATCTTCAGACATTCAAAACCTCTGTGGATTGGGCAGCATGGTGGCACAGTGGTTAGCACTGTTGCCTCACGGCACTGAGAACACAGGTTTGATCCCGGTCCCGGGTCACTGTCTGTGTGGAGTTTGCATGTTGTCCCCATGTTTGCATGGGTGTTACTCCCACAACCCAAACATATGCAGGTTAGGTGGAATGGCCACGCTAAATTGCTCCTTAATAAGAAAAAGAACTCTGTAGATTATGAGATAACTATCTCTTGTTGATCTGGATCTCAAAATGTGTCAAAAGGTTTCTGAGATGAAGTATCTGAATGTAATTGGATGCAAGACAAGCCAATTAAATTCCTTTCCGGTAATCTATAGAGATTCAAAAACTTGATCTGAAAAAGCAGAAAGAAGGAAGCAAGCAGGAGGATATAAAAGGATGATCACCCTGCAGAGATACACAGGCCATCTCTCTCTCTCTCTGGAAACAATCAAAGGGTGTCTTTATGGTCATTTTAAAGAATAGGCTTGCAGACTACAAAGGTACAAACAAACAAGAGCTTTATTGAAAATCCGTTTACTCTAAAGGCTGTTAGGATAGACAGCTCATTGATCTGAGCAAACAGCCGATGACATCATCCAGACATCACGCGATCGTGCCGTTAAAGTGACCTTGTTCCAGATGGGAACAAACATGAATACATAACACTCCCCCCCCCCACCCCTTACAAAGAGCTTCCTGCAATGAAACACAATATAATATTGCAATCCAAATTTTAAATATAAACTGCTGAGAATCACAACAGTCAAAACATGAGATGTTCCAAGGAATGTTGATTTCTGTGTGGTTGTCAGTGGACCTCAGGCGTTGGCTTTTTTGTGTCGACTGTAATTCTGGTGTTTTTGGTTTAGTTTGGATATTGTTCGTAGTTGTCTCAACTGCAATCGATGTAGTGTTCGGACGTTGACTCTGTGTTAAAGTGTCAACTGGGGTGCTGTCTTCCCAGTTGTTTCTGGTAATGCCAGGATCTCGGTAATGTCTAGGTCTCCACTTGGCACAACTTGTTGCAGACTCTCGGTTGACTGTCTCTGGAAAATTAGTTCCAGTGGCTAAAAATCGATCAGCATGTTTCCTACACATCCCAAGTTTGAATGGTGTAGGAGATCTAAGTAGCAATGGACTCCTCCTAGTCTGCTGAGAATTTGATTCGGCGATCAGGCGGAGAATCGATTCCGACGCTGGAATCGGGGCAGGGGCTGGTTTGATGCCGGTTTGCGAGTCTCCATCCCACCCAAACAGGTGTCATCGTGATGCGTGCCGCGCGCAGCTGCAATGCTGTTGGCGCCTCATCGGCCGGCCCACTCACGATGCTCCACCCCCGATGGACCAAGTTCCCGACGGCACGGGACATGTGTCCTTACAGAAATCGTGAACCTGGCGCGGCTGCTGTGGACTGCCACACTCGTCCCGGAACGTGCCGCTGGCCAGGGGGGCTTCAGCGAGGGCTGGGGGGACTGGTGGAGGATGGCCAGGGGGTGGGCTGTGGGGTCGCAGTTTGCAGGCCGGGTCAGCGCATGGCCGGTGCCATGTTGCACAGTGTCACCGCTGCATGTCGTCAGCCGTGCGCATGCGAGGCCCGGGACCGGCCATTCTCCGGCCGTTTTCGGCACAGTTTTGGGAGTTTTGGTCGGAGCTGGTGCTATCCACTCACCGGTACCGGAATCGGTGAGGTTATCGCTCCGATTTTCTTCGTGCCGACCTCTCACAGATTCTCGATTCGAGCCGGCACTTTGTGTGTCGCGATTGCTAAATATTATTTTGGTCCATGTCCATGGAGATAAACTTGACTAATGTCAACTTTACTGAAATGCTGGCCTCCAGTCAATCAAGCAAATAAATCATTGATTAAAGGTAGAGGCTACTGCTCTGCACATAATACTGGATTGATAGTGACTTTAAAATCACCACATATACATACCAAACCATCTTTCTTCATCACGGGTGCTATGGGCGTGGCTGAATCACTTTCATCAACGGATTTGAGGACTCCCATCTTGACCCTCCTTTCTAAGTCTGCTTCAACTTTAGTCACTGACCTAGTCTTTGAGCATCGTGCTTGGGTTTCGTCCTTAATCCTTAGCTTGAATGAGATCTTTTTCATACTTCCCAACTCTCCATTAAAGACCATGCCATTTTTCTTTAAAATCTTTGGTAGACCTGCTTCAGACTCTGACTTGAGGTTCACCTCCACCCAGTATAACTTGATCAGCAAGTTCCCTCCATTACAGTTAAATAGTTACCTTTAACGACGTGCAGGGATCAGAATGCGGTCGATCTGTATCGCTGCACATTTACATTGACACAACCCCTCAATGGATCCACCTACCCAGTATATATATTTTTGGTGTGGAGATGCCGGCGTTGGACTGGGGTGAGCACAGTACGAAGTCTTACAACACCAGGTTAAAGTCCAACAGGTTTGTTTCGATGTCACTAGCTTTCGGAGCGCTGCTCCTTCCTCAGGTGAATGAAGAGGTCTGTTCCAGAAACACATATACAGACAAATTCAAAGATGCCAAACAATGCTAGGAATGCGAGCATTAGCAGGTGATTAAATCTTTACAGATCCAGAGATGGGGTAACCCCAGGTTAAAGAGGTGTGAATTGTCTCAAGCCAGGACAGTTGGTAGGATTTCGCAGGCCAGATGGTGGGGGATGAATGTAATGTGACATGAATCCCAGGTCCCGGTTGAGGCCGCACTCATGTGTGCGGAACTTGGCTATAAGTTTCTGCTCAGCGATTCTGCGTTGTCGCTGGTCCTGAAGGCCGCCTTGGAGAACGCTTACCCGGAGATCAGAGGCTGAATGCCCTTGACTGCTGAAGTGTTCCCCGACTGGAAGGGAACATTCCTGCCTGGTGATTGGTGCGCGATGTCCGTTCATTCGTTGTCGCAGCGTCTGCATGGTCTCGCCAATGTACCACGCTTCGGGACATTCTTTCCTGCAGCGTATGAGGTAGACAACGTTGGCCGAGTCGCACGAGTATGTACCGCGTACCTGGTGGGTGGTGTTCTCACGTGTAATAGTGGTATCCATGTCGATGATCTGGCACGACTTGCAGAGATTGCCATGACAGGGTTGTGTGGTGTCGTGGTCACTGTTCTGAAGACTGGGTAGTTTGCTGCACACAATGGTTCGTTTGAGGTTGCGCGGTTGTTTGAAGGCAAGTAGTGGGGGTGTGGGGATGACCTTGGCAAGATGTTGATCGTCATCAATGACGTGTTGAAGGCTGTGAAGAAGGTGACGTAGTTTCTCCGCTCCGGGGAAGTACTGGACGACGAAGGGTATTCTGTCGGTTGTGTCCCATGTTTGTCTTCTGAGGAGGTCGGTCCAGTTTTTCGCTGTGGCGCGTTGGAACTGTCGATCGATGAGTCGAGTGCCATATCCCGTTCGTACGAGGGCATCTTTCAACGTCTGTAGATGTCTGTTACGCTCCTCCTCGTCTGAGCAGATCCTGTGTATACGGAGCGCTTGTCCAAAAGGCTTCTTTAATGTGTTTAGGGTGGAAGCTGGAGAAGTGGAGCATCATGAGGTTATCCGTGGGTTTGCGGTAAAGCAAAGTGCTGAGGTGACCGTCCTTGATGGAAACGAGTGTGTCCAAGAATGCAACTGATTTTGGAGAGTAGTCCATGGTGAGTCTGATGGTTGGATGGAACTTATTAATGTCATCGTGTAGTCGTTTCAGTGATTCTTCGCCGTGGGTCCAAAGGAAAAAAATGTCATCGATGTGTCTGGTGTATAACATCGGTTGAAGGTCCTGTGCGGTGAGTAGGTCCTGTTCAAACTTGTGCATGAAGATGTTGGCGTATTGGGGTGCGAATTTGGTCCCCATGGCTGTTCCGTGCGTCTGAATGAAGAACTTGTTGTCGAAGGTGAAGACGTTGTGAACCAGAATGAAGCGGATGAGTTGCAGAATTGCGTCTGGAGATTGGCAGTTGTCGGTGTTGAGTACTGAGGCTGTTGCAGCAATGCCGTCGTCATGGGGGATGCTGGTGTAGAGTGCCGAGACGTCCATTGTGACGAGGAATGTTCCTGGTTCAACTGGTCCATGGGTGCTGAGTTTCTGTAGGAAGTCCGTCGTGTCGCGACAGAAGCTGGGTGTACCTTGTACGATGGGTTTCAAGATGCCCTCGATGTAGCCAGAGAGGTTCTCACACAGGGTCCCATTGCCTGAAACGATAGGGCGGCCTGGTGTGTTGGCTTTATGTATTTTTGGAATTATCTTTGAGGGTTTTGCGGCAGCACGGTGGCACAGTGGTTAGCACTGCTGCCTCACGGCGCCGAGGTCCCAGGTTCGATCCTGGCTCTGGGTGATTGTCCGTGTGAAGTTTGCACATTCTCCCTGCGTTTGCGTGGGTTTCGCCCCCACAACCCAAAGATGTGCATGTGGGTGGATTGGCCAAGCTAAATTGCCCCTTAATTGGAAACGATGAATTGGGTACTCTAAATTTAGAAAACAAAATCTTTGAGGGTTTTGAGGCGATATGCTGTTGTTTCTTTTGGTAAAGCGTTTCTGGTACCAACGTAACTGCTGCTCCAGTGTCCACTTCCATTTTCTACTGGTTGTCTGTCCAAGTAAAGAAGTCCAGTAACGATTTGTTGTGCTCGCAATAGCCAATGCATTCAGTGACAGTTCGTCATCTCACTGTGACTCTCGTCATTTCTCGTGCTTGTTTTGTCTCGTGTCGTGTAGATCCTTTCCATTTGATATACTTGGTTCTTGCTTTTTATAGTTCTTGTTTGTATCTTTTTGTTTCTTTTCCTAACACGGACATTCAATGTGCTCCTTTTTACCACAATTCCTGCATTCTGCATCTTACACCAACAAGTCTGCTGTTGTGTGGCCAGTTTTTGCACAGCGATGGCAATTTCGAACCTTTGTCCAGGTCTCAGCCGACATTTTATGGATTCTAGTGCTCAAACTGAATTGTTGGGCTTCCTTAGCTGTTAATTCCACAGAGATTGTGACTTCGAAAGCCTTTTTTAGGTTTAAGTTGCATTCTGTTAACAGCCTTTTCTGGATAGCTTGACTTCTTAACTCACTTACTAGTCTGTCTCTAATGGTGTCATTCAAGACATGCCGGGATTCACATTGTTATATTACCATGATTGGTAATATGTTGTATTCTCTGTCCTTTCTTCCAGAATGACCTGATGTTGTGTTGACAAACCAATCAAAATATACCAATCAAAAGATTGAAACAAAACTAATTTATTATTACATTACTAATTAAATTAAGTTCAAACACTCTACTGAGCTACAGATGATATTGAATCTGTCTTACAGTACTCAATATTATATCTAGTCACTAACTTCACTATGATCTAACCTCGTGCTATCTCTATCTACTCTAAGCTTCTTATTGTGCTTTCATCATGCTTCTCCTTATGCTATTCCCAGAATTCCCTGAGAGGCTGTCTTAAATACAGAGAAGTAGTAACACCTTCTAGTGTTTGATTTACACAGAGATGTAATTATTAACCCTTCACTAACCTGACTGTATACATATCATTGCTCACAGTATTCAACGAATTGCTTCAAAGTAACTATGTTTTTGCTCAGTTGGCTGGACAGCTGGTTTGTGATGCAGAGCAAGGCCAGCAGCACCATACTGGCTGAGGCCCTGCCTTCTCAACCTTGCCCCTCGTCTGAGGTGTGGTGATCCTCAATTTAAATCACCACCAGTCACCTCTCTTCCACAAAGAGATTAATGTAATTTGGAAGGTCAAATGCAGGTAGGGCATATAAAGTGAATGGTAGGACCCTCAAGAATATTGACAGTCAGAGAGATCTAGGTGTACAGGTCCACAGGTCACTGAAAGGGGCAACACAGGTGGAGAAGGTAGTCAAGAAGGCATATGGCATGCTTGCCTTCATTGGCTGGGGAATTGAGTATAAAAATTAGCAAGTCATGTTGCAGCTGGTATCAAACCTTAGTTAGGCCACTATACTTGGAGTATAGTGTTCAATTCTGGTTGCCACACTGCCAGAAGGATGTGGAGGCTTGAGAGAGGGTGCAGAAGAGATTTACCAGGATGTTGCCTGGTATGGAGGGCATTAGCTATGATGAGAGGTTGAATAAACTCGGTTTGTTCTCACTGGAACGATGGAGATTGAGGGGCGACCTGATAGCGGTCTATACATTTATGAGGGGCAAAGACAGTGTGGATAGTCAGAGCTTTTTCCCAGGGTAGAGGAGTCAATTACTTGGGGGCATAGGTTTAAGGTGCGAGGGGCAAGGTTTAGAGGCGATGTATGAGGCAAGATTTTTACACAGAGGGTAGTGGGTGCCTGGAACTTGCTGCCGGAGAAGGTGGTGGAAGCAGGGACGATAGTGACATTTAAGGGGCATCTTGACAAATACATGAATAGGAAGGGAATAGAGGGATACGGACCCCGGAAGTGCAGAAGATTTTAGTTCAGATGGGCAGCATGGTCGGCACAGGCTTGGAGGGCTGAAGTGCCTGTTCCTGTGCTGTATTTTTCTTTGTTCTTCTTTGAAGGGGAAAACAGCCTGTGGTCATCTGAGACTATGGCAACTTTACCTACTTACAAGTGAATGGACCATTGAGAGAGCAATTAACACTTAACCACATTGGTTTGCGATTGGAGTCACATATAGGCCTGATTTGGATTAGAACAGCAGACCCACTACTCTAAACACATTAATTTTCCAGACAATTTTCTGCCAGCTTCATGGTAATGTTTATGGAAAACAGCATTTTTATATCTGTGTTACTTAAACTAAATTCAAACTGTTGTCGTAGAATTTGATCGCATGTTCTCTGGGTTACAGATCCACTAATGTAACAACTGCACTCCGCAATAATTTTTGTTCCTGACTTTAAGTCTTACTCAACAAGTGCAAAGAGAAGGGAATTGTGCAAGGGGATCTGTGTACCTGACTTGCGGTGCTCTCAATTCCGATTAACCCTGGAAAATTAGGTTTGCCATGAATTATGCATACTGACCCTTATACTCTGTTCCATGACATGCTTTGCCATCAAGCAGAAGTACAGAAGCAAAGTCATGAAAAAATCCCTGAAGGGCGACACAATGGGCGGCACATAGGCGGCACGGTAGCACAGTGGTTAGCACTCTTGCTTCACAGCACGAGTGACCCGAATTCGATTCCTGGCTTGGGTCACTATCTGCGCAGAGGCTGCACGTTCTCCCCGTGTCTGCGTGGGTTTCCTCCGGGTGCTCCGGTTTCTTCCCACAATTCCCGAAATACGTGCTTGTTAGGCGAATTGGACATTCTGAATTCTCTCTCTGTGTACACAAACGAGCACTGGAGTGTGGCGACTGGAGGATTTTCACAGTAACTTCATTGCAGCATTAATGTAAGTCTACTTGTGACACTAATAAATGTTATTATTATTATCAAATGTCAAGCTAGTCCCAAAAAAATATCAATATCACAAATGTGTCTTCTGAGTTAATTTAAAATACAGTAACAGATCACTTACCATGAAAATAACTATAGTATGATTTAAACATTCTATTTTTCAGCAGACTTACCAAATACATTGACTTTAATTGTAATGTTGGTTTCTCGATCGTGCAATGTCACTACCTGACATACAAAATCTCCATCATCCACTGTCAGGACAGGATTGATCTCCAAACTATAGTTTGCTCCTAGTTGGATTCTATCTTTGTATTGGCTATTAATTTCAGGTCGAAGCCTATTTGAATGAAGAAGCTTTTCTAAAGTTCCATTGTTTTTCTATTGAAATAAAAAGAAACATAAGAGTCAAATCAATTTTGCTAGGTTAACTATCAGACAAATGTTCAACATCGCAAAGGATTCTATAATTTATCTGTATAAATGTATCAATTATGTGGCACTGTGCTCAATACTAATACACCATATTATCTCCATAATATTATATTCTGGACCACGGCTTGTTGGAGTCATCATCATCCTTTGATTAAAGATCATGACATCTGTCCTTTGAACAATGCTGGAGTAGTGTTTCCTGATCTTTCTGTTTGTACGACAAAAGATGTTTCTATACCACATCAATTCCAACCACTTTAATATCAGGTAATCTTTAGACTCAGCAGTAAACATTTGAGAGTGGGATCAGTGTTTGTTAAAATAATCATTTACCAGGGTAGCAGTTCTATGGAAACACAATCACCTCAAGACTCCCAGCAGGGAATGCCATGCTGACTTTACCTCTTCATTATTTTAGAATCCCCTAACTAACACAACTTTGGCATGTCATCACCACATGGACACCTGTGCTTCAAATGGAAGGTGTAGCCCACTCCCAAGAGCTAAAAAGGTAAATCACAAAAATGCTTTTAATCTTTTAGAGGTGGTTCTGGAAATAGTGGTGGTCATCTTCCAGGATTCTATAGACTCTGAAACAGTTCCTAAAGATTGGAAGGTAGCTAATGTCACTCCAATATTCATAAAGGGAGGTAGAGAGAAAATGGAATTATAGACCAATAAGCCTAATATTGGTAGTGCGGAAAATTCTTGAATCCATTATCAAGGATTTTATAGCAGAACATTTAGAAAGCAGTGGCAGTATCAGTCAGAGTCAGCATGGATTTATGAAGGAGAAATCATGCTTGACAAATCTGTTGGAATTCTTTGAAGATGCAACCAGTACAGTTGACAAGGGGGAGCCAGTTGATGAGGTGTATTTGGACTTTCAGAAGGTGTTTGCCAAAGTCCTGCGTAAGAGATTAGCGTGCACAATTAAAGTGCATGGAATTGGGGGAAGTGTATTGAGGTGGATAGAAAACTGGTTGGAATTAATGGGTCCTTTTCAAATTGGCAGGCAGTAACTATTGAGGTGCCACAGGGATAGGTGCTGGGACCACAGCTATTCACATTATATATTAATGATTTGGATGAGGGAACAAAATGTAACATCTCAAAGGTTGCAGATGATACCAAGTTGGGTGGGAGTGTGAATTGTGACGAGGATGCAGAGATCATACAGCATGATCTGGACAGGTTGGGCGAGTGATCAAATCAATGGCAGATGCAGTATAATTTGGATAAGTGTGAGGTTATTCACTTTGGAAGCAAAAACAGGAAGGTAGATTACGACCTGAAATAGTGTTATAGTGTGGGGTGCAATAGTTGTTGAGTGAGTGCTTGCTGAGAAGGGGAGTACATTTTTAAAAAAACTCACTGTTGGGGGTTTCCAGCTGAATCCGGTCGGAGTGAGGACAGAGTGACTGCTGGGCAAGTAGTAAAGATTTAAATTGTTTGCGCGGGCCCATAACAGCTGATTGCTGTTATCGTGCGGGGCGCAGTGGTTGCTGAGTGAGTGCTTGCTGATAAGGGGAGTAAATTCTTAAAAAACGTACTGTTGGGAGTTTCCAACTGAATCTGGTCAGAGTGAGGACAGAGTGACTGCTGGGTAAGTAGTAAAGATTTAAATTGTTTGTGTGGGCCCATAACAGCTGATTGCTGTTCTCGTGCGGGGCGCAGTGGTTGCTGGTTAAGTGTTTTATTTTTACCTGTATTTAAGTTGGGCGGTTCCTAAACCCGAGACACTACATTTGTAGTGTCCCCCACCCTTCCACCTCCTCTCACCTAAGGGGTTGAGTGAATGTCAGGTAAGCTCTTTCTTTCTTTCTTTCTTTTTCTTGTTTTATCCGCAAGTTATCTAGCGGGGATGGCAGGGAAGGCAGTGCAATGTTCCTCCTGCAGAATGTTTGAGGAGAGGGACGCCGTCAGTGTCCCTGCTGATTTCACCTGCGGGAAGTGCACCCATCTCCAGCTCCTCAGAAACCACGTTAGGGAACTGGAGTTCCAGCTGGATGAACTTCGGATCATTCAGAAGGCAGCGGTGGTCATAGATAGTAGCTTCAGGGATGTAGCTACTCCGAAGAATCAAGATAGATGGGTGACGGTGAGAGGGGCTGGGAGGAAGCAGTCAGTGCAGGGATCCTCTGTGGTCGTTCCCCTCAGTAACAAGTATACCGTTTTGGATACAGTTGAGGGGGACGACCTACCAGGGGTAAGCCATGGTGAATGGATCTCTAGCACTGAGTCTGTCCCTGTGGCTCAGAAGGGAAGGAGGGAGAGCAGGAGAGCAATAGTTATTGGGGACTCGATAGTTAGAGGGACAGATAGACGTGTTTATGTGGCAACAAAAGAGACTCACGGATAGTATGTTGCCTCCCGGGTGCCAGGGTCCTTAACGTCTTGGACCGTGTTTCCAGAATCCTTGAGGGGGAGGGGGAACAGTCACAAGTCGTGCTACACATCGGTACCAACGACATAGGTAAGGGAAGGGACAGGGATTTAAAACAGGACTTTAGGGAGCGAGGATGGAAGCTGATATTGATAGGATGCAGAGCTGGGCCGAAAAATGTCAGATGGAGTTTAACCCTGAAGTGCGAGGTGATTCATTTTGGTAGGAAAAATTTGAATGCGGATTACAGGGTCAACGACAGGGTTCTGAGGAATATGGAGGAACAGAGCGACCTTGTGGTTCATGTCCACTGATCTCTGAAGGTTGCCACTCAAGTGGATAGAGCCGTGAAGAAGGCCTACAGTCTATTAGCATTTATTAACAGGGAGCTTCAGTTTAAGAGCCGTGGGGTTATGCTGCAACTGTACAGGACCCTGGTGAGACCACATTTGGAATACTGTGTGCAGTTCTGGTCACCTCACAGGAAGGATGTGGAAGCATTAGAAAGGGTGCAAAGGAGATTTACCACAATGCTGCCTGGTTTGGAGGATAGGTCTTATGAGGAAAGGTTGAGGGAGCTAGGGCTTTTCTCTTTGGAGCGGAGGAGGATGAGAGGCGACTTAATAGAGGTTTATAAGATGATGAGGGGGAAAGATAGAGTGGACGTTCAGAGACTATTTCCTCGGGTGATGTAGCTGTTACAAGGGGGCATAATTATAAGATTCAGGGTGGGAGATATAGGAGGGATGTCCGAGGTAGGTTATTTACTCAGAGAGTGGTTAGGGTGTGGAATGGACTGCCTGCTGTGATAGTGGAGTCGGACACTTTGGGAACTTTCAAGCGGTTATTGGATAGGCACATGGAGCACACCAGAATGACAGGGAATGGGATAGCTTGATCTTGGTTTCGGACAAGGCTCAGCACAACATCGAGGGCCGAAGGGCATGTTCTGTGCTGTACTGTTCTATGTTCTATGCTCTATGTTGTAAATTGAGAGAGGGGAGTGTGCAGCGGGACCTGGGTGTCCTTATGCACCAATCACTGAAGGTAAGCACGCAGGTGCAGCAGGCGGCAAAGAAGGCTAATGGTATGTTGGCCTTCATTGCGAGAGGTTTCGAGTACATAAGCAGGGATGTGTTGCCGCAATTATACAGGGCGTTGGTGAGGCCACACCAAGAATATTGTGTGCAGTTTTGGTCTCCTTTTCTGAGGAAGGATGTTCTTGCTCTCAAGGTATTGCAGCAAAGGTTTACCAAACTGATTCCAGGGATGGCGGGACTGTCATATGAGGAGAGATTGACTAGGTTGGAATTGTTCTCGCTGGAGTTCAGAAGAATGAGGGGGAATTTCACAGAGACTTATAACATTCTAACAGGACTAGACAGGGTAGATGCAGGGAAGATGTTACCAATGGTGGATTTGTCCAGAACCACGGTCACAGTCTGAGGATTCAGGAGATGAGGTAACATTTCTTCACCCAAAGAGTGGTGAGCCTGTGGAATTCATTACCAGAGGTGTCATGATATACATCAGCATATCATGGTGCAATCACACACACACTTACACACTGATGGACATACAGTAGGACCAACCAGCCTACACAACATCGCAGCCAATCACCAGTGAGAGCACACGCACTATAAAGACAGGGGACACCAGAGTTCCCGCTCATTCTAGCAGCAGCCAGCTCAGAGCACAGAGCTCACAGCCTGCCTCTCAGACATTCACCATGTGCTGAGTGCCTCACCTAGATAGTGATAGGACAGGGTCCACAGATAAGCTGGTAATGCACGTACCCAAGCTTACAGTGGGGCAGCACGGTAGCCTTGTGGATAGCACAATTGCTTCACAGCTCCAGGGTCCCAGGTTCGATTCCGGTTTGGGTCACTGTCTGTGCGGAGTCTGCACATCCTCCCCGTGTGTGCGTGGGTTTCCTCCGGGTGCTCCGGTTTCCACCCACAGTCCAAAGATGTGCAGGTTAGGTGGATTGGCCATGATAAATTGCCCTTAGTGTCCAAAATTGCCCTTAATGTTGGGTGGGGTTTCTGGGTTATGGGGATAGGGAGGTGTTGACCTTGGGTAGGGTGCTCTTTCTAAGAGCCGGTGCAGACTCGATGGGCCGAATGGCCTCCTTCTGCACTGTAAATTCTATTCTACAGTGGGTTATTACAGTTGAGTTGTTAATAGAGTTACACCATCTCCAGCCGTGTTGACCTGTTTGTAGACCAGAACACCCAACACGACATGGTTCCAGGAGTGGACGCATACTATCCCCTGTGAGACCTACCTGCAACTTATCAGCAATCCGCCATCCTGCAGCATGGAGAACATCAACCCGCCGCCACCGCTACGCATCGCTGGCAATCTCGGGGTGAAATAGAAGCTTTTTAAACAGCGCTTCCAGCTCTTCTTAGAGGCCACAGACAGAGAGAATGCACCGGACAACAGGAAGATTGCCCTTCTTCTCTCCACGGCAGGGCAACACGCCATCCACATCTTTAACTCCCTTACATTCGCGGACGGTGAGGACAAAACCAAATACAAGACGGTGCTCCGAAAATTTGATGAACACTTCAGCGTCGAAGTTAACGTAAGCTTCGAAAGGTACCTGTTCCAGCAGTGCCTGCAGGGTTAGGACGAGCCTTTCCAGTCTTATTTACCGCACCTCCGCATCCTCGCGCAGTCCTGCTGCTATGGGCCCACCTCTGACTCCATGATACGCGACCAGATAGTTTTCGGGGTCATGTCGGACACCCTGCACCAGTAGCTTCTTAAAATCAAGCAACTCACCCTAGCGACGGCCATCGAGACCTGCGTCCTGCATGAGAATGCCACCGCCGGTACTCACACATCCAGGCGGCTGAAACGGCGTGGCAGGGGCCCCACGAGGCGGTTCAGGTCCAGACGATCGAGTACCTCCCGGCCCGCGGCTTGGAGGAGGGCGGCCGTTTCGCGCGCTTTCCGAGGCCTCCCGCACCAAAAGAGGGGACGTTGACGCGGAGGAACACGATGCGCAGGCGCGCACTACGCAGGACCGCACCGCGCATACGCGGTGGCGCAACGAACGAACTGACGTCATGACGTGCGGCAACTGTGGTTCCGCCCATTTAAAGCGGCAATGTCCGGCCAAAGCGCGACAATGCCTATGCTGTGGCAGGCTTGGCCACTATGCTGCCTGCTGTTGAGCACCTCAGCCTGCCAACTCGCAACAGTTTAACCAGCCTCTCAGAAATGTTCGGGAAATTCTACCCACGTTCACCGAGTCCGATCCTGACATCATACAGACCAGTGACACTGAGGACAGGGAGCCTTTCCGCATTGCTGTCATCAACAAGAACAAGCTGTCCCCGAGTCAAACGCACCAGCCGCTGTCGGTGCACAGCATTGATCCGGATGACGAGTGGTGTGCCACCCTGACGGTCAACCGATCTCAGATCACATTCCGCCTGGACACGGGTGCTTCCGCAAATCTCCTTGCATGGTCAGCACTTCAAACCCTGAGGGTCAAGCCAGCAATTCTTCCATCCATCTGTCAACTGGTCGACTATAATGGCAACGTCATCCCCGCCACGGGGTCGTGCCAACTCGAAGTGACGCACAACTCGCGTAGAGCCATCCTACCCTTCGAGATCGTGGGCTCTTCAAAGGACTCTCTGCTGGGCGCACAGGCGTGCAAACTCCTCCAACTCATTCAGCGAGTACACGCTCTCTCTCCGGAAGGCACGTCTGACTTCCAAGATGCGGAATTCAGGGCGCAACTAAACTCAATCCTCTCTCACAACCAGGATGCTTTCGAGGGCATGGGTACACTGCCCTCCACATACAAAATCCTGCTCAAACAGGATGCCACCCCGGTAGTTCATGCACCTCGCAGAGTCCCAGCACCCCTCAAGGACCGCCTCAAGCAGCATCTGCAGGACCTTCAGGACCAAGGAGTGCTTTCCCGGGTGACGGAGCCAACTGCATGGGTCAGCTCCATGGTGTGCGTCAAGAAGCCTTCCGGCGAGCTCCGGATCTGTATTGACCCAAAAGACTTAAATCGCAATATAATGAGGGAGCATTACCCTATACCTAAACGTGAGGAGATCACGTGCGAGATGGCTCAGGCAAAAATATTCACCAAGCTTGATGCCTCAAAGGGCTTCTGGCAAATTCAATTGGATCAGTCCAGCAGGAAGCTGTGTACCTTCAACACTCCATTTGGCAGATACTGCTACAATAGGATGCCATTTGGAATCATGTCAGCATCTGAAGTTTTCCATCGCATCATGGAACAGATGATGGAGGGCATCGAAGGCGTGCACGTCTATGTGGACGATATCATTATTTGGTCTACCACACCGCAGGAGCATATCAGTCGCCTCCAACGCGTCTTTCAACGGATACGGGACCAGGGCCTGCGCCTTAACAGAGCCAAATGTGCTTTTGGCCAAACCAAGCTCAAATTCTTGGGGGAACCACATCTCCCGGTTGTGTGTGCGGCTGGATGCCGACAAGGTGGCAGCCACCATGGCTATGCAGAAGCCGACAGAAAAGAAGGCGGTGCTACGCTTCCTAGGAATGGTCAACTTCCTGGGAAAATTCATCCCTAACCTCCCACACCACAGCTCTCCGGCACCTTGTCAGGAAGACAACTGAATTCCAGTGGCTTCCCAGCCACCAGCGTGAATGGGAGGAGCTCAAGGTCAAGCTTACCACCGCCCCGGTACTGGCGTTCTTCGATCCTGCAAGGGAGACGAAGATCTCGACTGACGCCAGCCAATCCGGCATTGGGGCGGTCCTCCTGCAACGAGATGACGCCTCATCATGGGCCTCTGTCGCCTATGCGTCACGTGCCATGACCCCCACAGAGCAGCGCTATGCACAAATTGAGAAGGAGTGCCTAGGCCTGTTGACTGTCGTTGACATGTTCCACGACTATGTGTATGGCCTTCCCCAGTTCACTGTGGAGACCGACCATCGCCCGCTGGTTGGCATCATCCAAAAGGACCTTAATGACATGACCCCTCGCCTCCAGCGCATTCTGCTCAAACTCCGGAGGTACGACTTCCAACTTCTATACACCCCGGGTAAGGACCTGATCATAGCAGACACTCTGTCCAGGGCAGTCGACACTCCGTCCGACCCAGAAGGGTTCATTGGCCAAGTCGACGCACATGTAGCCTTCACTTCTGCCAATCTGCCGGCCACTGACGAACGCCTTGCCCACATTCGCCGTGAGACTGCGGCTGACCCCCTTCTGCAACGTGTAATGCGCCACATGATGGACGGGTGGCTCAAGGGACAATGCCCACAGTTTTACAACATTCGGGATGACTTGGCAGTCGTGGATGGTGTCCTCCTGAAGCTGGACCGCATTGTGATCCCACACAGCATGCACGGGCTTGTCTTAGAACAGCTGCACGAAGGCCATCTCGGCGTTGAGAAGTGCCGACGGAGGGCCCGAGAGGCTGTATACTGGCCGAGAATAAATGACGACATTGCCAACACTGTGCTCAATTGTTCCACCTGTCAGCGGTTCCATCCGGCACAACCACGTGAGACCCTTCAGCCCCATGAGTTGGTCACGTCCCCATGGTCGAAGGTGGGCGTGGACCTGTTCCATGCGCTCAGCAGGGACTACATCATCATCATCGACTACTTTTCCAGCTATCCTGAGGTCATACGCCTGCACGACACCACGTCATCGGTTGTTATCCAGGCCAGTAAGGAGACCTTTGCTCGCCATGGCATTCTGCTCACCGTGATGTCAGACAATGGCCCCTGCTTCGCGAGTCAGGAATGGTCTTCCTTCGCTAGTACATACAACTTTGCACACGTGACGTTCAGTCCCCTGCACCCTCAGTCAAATGGCCAAGCAGAGAAGGGCGTCCACATTGTAAAAAGGCTCACCTGCAAGGCTGCTGATGCAGGATCTGACTTCAGCCTCGCCTTGCTGGCCTGTCGCTCGGCCCCACTGTCCACGGGCCTATTGCCAAGCTTACAGTATAGAACATAGAACATAGAACATTACAGCGCAGTACAGGCCCTTCGGCCCTCGATGTTGCGCCGACCTGTGAAACCACTCTAAAGCCCATCTACACGATTCCCTTATCATCCATATGTCTATCCAATGACCATTTGAATGCCCTTAGTGTTGGCGAGTCCACTACTTTTGCAGGCAGGGCATTCCATGCCCTAACTACTCTCTGAGTAAAGAACCTACCTCTGACATCTGTCCTATATCTATCTCCCCTCAATTTAAAGCTATGTCCCCTCACGCTAGACATCAGCATCTGAGGAAAAATGCTCTCACTGTCCACCCTATCCAATCCTCTGATCATCTTGTATGCCTCAATTAAGTCACCTCTTAACCTTCTTCTCTCTAACGAAAACAGCCTCAAGTCCCTCAGCCTTTCCTCATAAGATCTTCCCTCCATACCAGGCAACATTCTGGTAAATCTCCTCTGCACCCTTTCCAATGCATCCACATCCTTCCTATAATGCGGCGACCAGAATTGCACGCATGCTCCAAATGTGGCCGCACCAGAGTTTTGTACAGCTGCAACATGACCTCATGGCTCCGAAAATCAATCCCTCTACCAATAAAAGCTAACACACCATACGCCTTCTTAACAACCCTCTCAACCAGGGTGGCACCTTTCAGGGATCTCTGCACATGGACACCGAGATCTCTCTGCTCATCCACACTGCCACGAATCTTACCATTAGCCCAGTACGCTGTCTTCCTGTTATTCCTTCCAAAATGAATCACCTCACACTTTTCTGCATTAAACTCAATTTGCCACCTCTCAGCCCAGCGCTGCAGCTTAACTATGTCCCTCTGTAACTTGTAACATCCTTCCGCACTGTCCACAACTCCACCAACTTTAGTGTCATCTGCAAATTTACTCACCCATCCTTCTACACCCTCCTCCAGGTCATTTATAAAAATGACAAACAGCAGTGGCCCCAAAACAGATCCTTGTGGTACACCACTCGTAACTGGACTCCAGTCTGAACATTTCCCATCAACCACCACTTCTTCCAGGAAGCCAATTTCTGATCCAAACTGCTAAATCACCCCGAATCCTATGCCTCCATATTTTCTGCAGTAGCCTACCATGGGGAACCTTATCAAACGCTTTACTGAAATCCATATACACCACATCAACTGCTTTACCCTCATCCACCTGTTTAGTCAACTTCTCAAAGAACTCTATAAGGTTTGTGAGGCACGACCTACCCTTCACTAAACCGTGTTGACTATCTGTAATCAAATTATTCCTTTCCAGATGATTATACATCCTATCTCTTACAAACCTTTCCAAGATTTTGCCCACAACAGAAGTAAGGCTCACTGGTCTATAGTTACCGGGGTTGTCTCTACTTCCCTTCTTGAACAAGGGGACAACATTTGCTATCCTCCAGTCTTCTGGCACTATTCCTGTAGACAAAGATGACTTAAAGATCAAAGCTAAAGGCTCAGCAATCTCCTCGCTAACTTCCCAGAGAATCCTAGGATAAATCCCAACCTGCCCAGTGGACTTATCTATTTTCATACATTCCAGAATTGTTAAAACCTCCTCCTTATGAACCTCAAGCCCTTCTAGTCTAGTAGCCTGAATCTCAATATTCTCCTTGACAACACTATATTTTTCCTGTGTGAATACTGATGAAAAATATTCATTTAGCACCTCTCCTATCTCCTCGGACTCCTCGCACAACTTCCCACTCCTGTCCTTGACTGGCCCTACTCTTTTATTCCTGACATATCTGTAGAAAGCTTTAGGGTTATCCTTGATCCTACCTGCCAAAGTCTTCTCATGTCCCCTCCTGGCTCTTCTTAGCTCTCTCTTTAGGTCCTCCCTAGCTAACTTGTAACTCTCGAGCGCCCTAACTGAACCTTCATGTCTCATCTTTACAGTATGTTATTACAGTTGAGTTGTTAATAAAATAGAGTTACACCATCTCCATTCGTGTTGACCTGTTTGTAGACCAGAACACCCAACACGACAACAGGAAGTAGTTTATGCTAAAACATTGAATATATTCAAGAGGCGGTGAGATATAGCACTAGGGGAGAATAGGATCAAAGGCTATGGGGGGAAAGCAGACTACTGAATTGGATGATCAGCCATGACTGTGATGAATGGCGGAGCAGGCTCGAAGGGCCAAAAGGCCTCCTCCTTCTCGTATTTTCTATACATCTATGAATTAACTCAAATGTCTACGACATCTGACTATTTAAAATTTACAACCACCTCAATTACCCCTGTAAAGGACAATAAGCCAATCTATGGGGAAGATCCCACATTTGGCTGTGGCGCTGGTTTGTAAGTTTTTAATTTTTAATTTATTATTTTGGGGAATGTTGGCATCGCCGGCAAGACCAGCTATTTGGCTTTAGCATTTGTTGCTAAAGCCCAATCACCCTTAAGGTGATTGTGGGCCACCTTCTTGGACCACTGCAGTCCAATTGAGGTAGGAATAACTATAGTGCTGTTAGGAAGAGAGTTTCAGAATTTGGACTCGGTTCAGAAATACCAGACTGCCCAAAAAGCATCAGGATTCAGGGATGACCACCAGGACTGCGATTTTTAGATCGCGTCCACATGGGATCCTAATCTGTTGTCATTTGAAAATCCAGCTCATAGAGTCAGACCGTGCAGAGTCCTGAGCATTTCTGGATCTAATCCCCCCCCTCCCCCCATTTCACCCATTTCTCCTCCGCACTCATAACAAAAAATATCAGGACCTTTGTATCTCATCAACTGCTGACTATTTTTCCTTTATGTACAAGTCAAATGATGGCAGTTAGTTCTGAACATCAAGTTACAAACAACCAGTTTACATGATGTGGAGACAATGGACATCCATGTCGTTTGCCATTTAAGATTAATGAAATAGTAAATCAAGTTCACAGAAAATGTTGACGTCCTTAAACAGTCAGAAGTATATTTAGCACATAAAAAGTGAACTGTACAATTGTGCGCTCCTGATATGGAACTTCTCTTGACAGTAACATAGTAGGGGTGGTGATGGCAGTGATTGTACACTTGGTGTTCAAGATTTCTTGTCCATTAACATTAATGAATGGGGAACCACGGGCGGCGTACAGACCATTGCCCACAATGCAGTCCCCTACAGACTGTCAGCAAGAAATTTACCTTTCCCAAATGCATCCTTTAAGTGGTTTAAAATTGGCTTGCCTGGCTTTATATCAATTTTTATGCAATAGTATTTTGATGTTATCTTAAAAATAAATCAACATATTAGATTAGGCAGAGACATCCAAGTCGGAGAGGTACTGTCTATTTATAATGCCTGCGCTGTATCTGAACCAATGGCCTTAAGTGATGTCATAAGACCACATCAGCTCCAGATACCCTTGTCTTCTTTTCTTAACGTTAAGTACTGTACACATTTAACGTGCATCCAACATTGATCAGAAACTTCAGTACTTCCTAACCAGCACGGTAGCATTGTGGATGGGGCAGCACGGTAGCATTGTGGATGGGGCAGCACGGTAGCATTGTGGATAGCACAATTGCTTCACAGCTCCAGGGTCCCGAGTTCGATTCCGGCTTGGGTCACTGTCTGTGCGGAGTCTGCACATCCTCCCCGTGTGTGCGTGGGTTTCCTCCGGGTGCTCCGGTTTCCTCCCACAGTCCAAAGATGTGCAGGTTAGGTGGATTGGCCGTGATAAATTGCCCTTAGTGTCCAAAAGTGCCCTTAGTGTTGGGTGGGGTTACTGGGTTATGGGGATCGGGTGGAGGTGTTGACCTTGGGTGCTCTTTCCAAGAGCTGGTGCAGTCTCGATGGGCCGAATGGCCTCCTTCTGCACTGTAAATTCTATGTTAATCTATGTATAAACTCGTGTTGTTAATATAGTTGTAAATGCGCTGCGTTTCAATGACTGACAACCAAGAAGCTATAACAACAATAGTTATTTAGGAAGTAAGTAAAAGTTTATTTGGTACTCTGTGCAGCGATTGCACACTTCCAATCTGACCGTGATCCAGAGAGAACAACCACACTTCTAACACCTGACCCTTTAAGTAGCCATGTCATCACGTGAGCACTCCGCGTACATTTTCCCCATTTAAGTTGGGACAACCTGTGTTACTAAGATGTAACAGTGTGCGCGAACAGTAACTGTGTGCAAACCATTTTATAACATACCGATTGAACAGGCTAACAAGACATTGCAATTTCTATTGGGTGAGACACGGATTAAGTTGTTGCAACTGGTGCTCAGACCATCGTGTCTCCTCCTCCCCTCCCCCACCCATGTTTTGTTGTTTAAAATGATGAAGGCCAGCTGTAGGCCCGTCCTCCACGTAATCCCGGCACCATATATTTAGTTTGGTCATACACCCTGAGTGTGTGATTGTGCCAGTTGGTTGTGCTGGCGATGCATTTGGGTTGATATCCTCAGTGTGGACGACCTGGGGCGTTCCTTTGGTGTACCAAGTGGGTGCAGGACTTGTTGCGGAGGCCTCTGGTACAGCCTCCATTCCCACTGATGTATGAGGCCTGTATTGTAGACAGGATGGCTGTCCTATGGCATTTGCTGGTTCGAATACCTAGAGTAGGTGATCCCAATTTTGTACATAATGGGCATCGTCTGAAAATTCCACCTAACTGTTTGGCTGTGTGGCATGGCTATGTAACACCATCAACTTGTCATGGCCACATGTGATCTTGATCCTGAATGTCTGACCAGGTGTTAGAGTGGTAAGTCTGTGGGCATTGTGATCATTGTCCTTTTTTTCTCTTAATCAGCATTCCTTGAGGGCACCACTCACATTGGCTGCAAGAGCATGTTGGCATTAGGAATTGTTGTCCTGGTGTGCCTGGAGATTAGTCGCTGTGCCAATGAGGGCAGACCCTGCCTTCGCATGTTTTGCAAGCTAAGAAATACAGCATAGTAATCCGTCTAATCTTGGGCTACATCTCCAGTAGTAGCTTGGCTGAGCATACTGTCAATTCCACAAAGCCATTTGACTATGGGTATATGGGGCTGTTAGTGATATGCTCAAAGTCCCATGTGTGTGCAAAGTTTCTGAATAGAGTGGAGACGAATTGGCGAGTGTTGTCTGTTATGTGTCTCTAGGGGATGCCTTGTGTTGCACAGTGTTTCTTGAGCTTGATGGTGACTGCGTTACTCGGCATGTTTGGCAGATAGCCGAGTTCAAAACACCCAGAATACGAGTCGACTCAGACTAAATGTTGTTTACCATTACATTCGAAAATGTCACTGCTGTGTATGACCATGGGAGGTCTGGGAGCTCATGAAGGTGCAGCGGTTCTTTTGTTTGATGTGGCTTGAGTGCATTGTGTGGTCCACATCTGGAGATTTCCCTTTCATATCGGTGTGCATGGAGGGTCAACATAATGATTCCTTGCCCCTGTATCTGGTCACTTCCAACCCTGGGTGCATCTGTTGCAGTTATTAGGTGGAGTAGTTCTGAAGAGAAGTAATGTAAGGAACTTGTTAAATCCTTGTCTGTTCCGTGTTTATTTTTTAAAAATTCATAGAACATACAATGCAGAAGGAGGCCATTTGGCCCATGGAGTCTGCACCGACCCACTTAAGCCCTAACTTCCACCCTATCCCCGTAACCCAATAACCCCTCTTAACCTTTTTTGGGGGGTCACTAAGGGCAATTTATCATGGCCAATCCACCTAACCTGCACATCTTTGGACTGTGGGAGGAAACCAGAGCACCCGGAGGAAACCCACGCAGACACGGGGAGAACATGCAGACTCCGCATAGACAGTGACCCAGCGGGGAATCGAACCTGGGACCCTGGCGCTGTGAAGCCACAATGCTATCCACTTGTGCTACCGTGCTGCCATAAATTCCTGTCGTGCAACTTTACAGACTTTTGGTTTTGAGCTGAAACTTTGGTTTTGAATGTTTAACTTACAACTATGGTGCCTGCAACTCATTGGACCAGTCAAGGGTCAACGATCTCAGAAAAATACGTGAATTATTGGTTAATTCACTTGTGTTCAGACTCCAGGGTCTGTAGGGTTGGAATTGACCCCGCACTCGCCCAGGGTTTCATGACAGTAGAAATGGCAAATCGTTGCCCATGCAGTATCAGTCAATCCTGTATGGTTCGTTCATCTCTAATGGTGAAAAATGTGTAGAGCCCATGGGGAAACTTTCTTGACAACGCAGGCCAGCCCCTCATGATGATGCCATGATGTCTGTATGTGATGTCCGCCTGAAGGATATCTTTGAGTTTCTGAATTCTACGAGAGGACAGAACCTCTTTTGTCATGATATCTATGTCTTCCTCACAATCTGCTTGGTCAATGTGCGGGAAGGTTCTGGAGAGTGAATCAAGTACAGCTCCTTACCACATTTGTAGATGACACTGAGATTGTAAAGATGTAGCTTTAGCATCATGCATTGCAATTGTGTAGACACAGTGTGAAGAGGCTTTTTTAAGAGAGTTATGAGTGGCTAATGATCACTTTCAAACACTTACAGGATGACCATCTATGAAGTCATGCAATTTCTAACAAGTGAGGTTTTCCTTTCTGAACTGAGCATAACGAGTCTCAGTGTCAGTGATGCTGTGTGCCAATGTGATGCTGCCCTGATGATCTAACAATGGCCTCACGTTCTGGTCGCCTACATGAAACTTGAAGCAAAGGCTACTGGTCAGCCATTCTGGATGCAGCCAAAACCATGCTGGAAGGGGCTGCTGATATAAGTACAGGTGCTCGAACTGGTGGGGCTGCGAGTGCCTGCTTTAGTCTGTTAAATATCGCTGTATGGTGCTCCTGCCAGCACCATTCAACATCCTAGTGGAAGAGCTGGTGAAGATGTCCAGTGACCTCACTGTAACAAGGAATGGATTTAGAATTATGATTTGTCACACTAAGACAACGCTGCAAAGCGTGCTTGTCCATGGGGTTGGCCATCTGTCGCATAGCCGTTGTCTTGTGTGGATCTGACATCACACCATCGGCTGTGAATAAGTGACCCAGGTCGGGTACGTGGTTGACTCTGAATCTGTATTTAGCCGGATTAAGCTTTCGCTGTATGATCCTAATTCTGTTGCGGATGAGACAAAGATGTGTACCATGTTCTTGCACAGTATGATCCCGGACCAGGATGTCATTGGCGATGATTTTGCAGGGTTGGTCTGCAAATAGTTGCTTGATGCACCATTGAAAGTCCTTGCTGCTAGTGGCGATCCCATAGGGCAAACAAAGAAAACAGTATATGTTGACTGGAAATATGAATGTTTCAAATTTCCAGAATTCTTCATCCAGCGAGGTTTGCAAGAACTCGCATTTTGCATCCAGAATGCTGAAAACCGTGGCATTGGGCATGTCGACTATCACCTGTTCCACTATCTTCATACGGCGATGAGGTCTGAGTAGCATGTTGTTTAACTGAACTGGGGCAATGCATATCCTGACTCTGGAATCAGGATCATACAGCTAAAGCTTAATCCTGCTAAATACAGATTCAGGGTGAACCAGGTACCCAACATGGGTCACTTACTCCTTATTTACTGTGTCCATCATTGCTGAAACCCATTCTGTGACCTCATCTATGGGAATTACGATATCCAGCATCGTCATTCGATGCAGCTCATTGACTACTTTCTGCTTCATGTCTATTGGCACTCTTCTCAGGCCACAGACGTTGGTGGTACAAAGTTATCTAGTCTTGTGTGGTATATTACAGATATCTAACCAATAAAGTCGCAGTTGAATCGGTCTTTGTGTTCTCTCATTCCTGAGGCCTGGTGTGGCATTGCATGTACCTCTGGACCAAGGCGGTTCAGCGCCAATGTGATGCTGCCCTGATGATCTAACAGTGGCCTCACGTTCTGGTCGCCTATATGAAACTTGAAACCGACCTCTGTGCAGTGGAGAGTGGCCACATCTCCATGTGGATGGTTTGTCCACCATATGCCATGAGGTCCACCTGGGTGTTGGGGTCTGTTGCTGCAAAGGGGTCTAGCTCCTGTAGCATTTGCCTGAGCATTACATTGCACTTTGTTCCAATGTCAATTGTCAATTGTCAACTAAAATGTCAATTTTAGTTTTGTGTTGCTGTAAACAATGTTCGGGGTGGTAAAAATCCCACGCTTCTCTGTGACGGTGTTGATACTCAGTTGTTTGGTTGCTCTGACTGAGCTCCGATTCGTTCACCTTGATCGCGCTCCAAACTATGGAGGACTGTCTGGCTGCAATGTGGCAGGTGGCAGGGCTGTTATGGTTTTGATCTGCAGCATTTTTCAAAATGGTTCCAGTTGCCATATTTATTGCAGCATTTACCAAACGCCAAACATACTGTTCTGTTCTGAGGGTGATGTCCACCGCAGTTGGGGAAGGAAAATATCTGTTTCCTGCCTTAACTCGTGGCTGTTTTTTTTCTGACTGCTTGTATAGCATGCACATGCTAAATTTAGGCTCATTGCAATGTTAAATCTTTGTCTCATAGCAGTTACTTGCAGACAAGAACACTGTGGACCCTATAGACTTCGAACCCTGGCTAACTCGTCAGTAAGGTTAACAAATGCACATTTTTATTTCGAAAGCTTTTAAAGTTGCAGTAAATAGCTGCATTGATTCATCCGATTTTGGGTTTGTAGAGTTAAATGTGTGCCCGTCGCGTATTATGTTCTTCACTAGTTAGCAAATGTTCTCAATTTCTTAAAAACGATATCTCGGGCTCCTCTTTTTCCTCCTCCATTTGAAAGGGAAAAGATTCAAACTTCTCGATAACCTTAGTAAGCTCCTTGCTTGTACCTTTTTGCACTTGTCCAATAACCCAGCACCCCAGTATTTTTCAAACTTAGCCCTATCATTCACAGTGTCTTTGCTGAACACGAGCGAGGTAGGTGTTGATGCGGCAAGGTCCTTGTGCCATACTGCCAACACCATGTAGAATTGTTGGATTCCAATGACTAGCGACCAAGGTTTTATAGCAACAATAGTTTATGAAGTACTCTAAGCAGCTCTTACATGCTTTTACACTCTAATCTTACTCCGGGGAGAACTCCCATGCTTCCACCACGTGACCATTTAATTAGCTGTATGAACATGCCATCATATGACCACTTGGTCTACAATGGCGATTCAATGAAACAGTTAATATAGAACCATGCAAAATGTTGACATTTATAACATTTCTTCGATGTTATTACATTTAATGTAGAAAATTGTTAAATGCAGTTACATACCCTAAACCACGCCAGTCTAATATTGTGCTTGGCAGGAGTGTTGGAGCCACAGGGGAGTTGTATTTTGCTGTTCAGCCTTGCTTCAAACACAATTGGTGATTCATCCTTCTGTGAAATAACTGAGAGAAAATCCACAATTAATAAGTGTGCCAAAATGACATTAAAAAAAAAACTTGGGCCTGTGGTTAGAATTCACATTTAATCAATTTACTAAACATTTAACCAAAAATCTGAAAGATGGGGGTGTTGCTCTTTTTAACCTTAGTCTATTTGCTCTGTTTAGGTCACCTTTGCTCATGAGTCGCCAGGTATCTTTATGATACCGCCACGTGGTTCAAGTTCAGGTTATGATTAATAACACAGCACACCGCTTAGTAAGGATTAAAACAACGGTCATTTATTATATACAACAAGCAATATTAATACCCTAATACTACTTTCTATATAATAAACCTATCACTACTGGCCAATACTTAACTTAGGAAGAGCCCACCAGGTCAGGGAAACCCGCCTCCTGGAGCGGCCCTTGACCCTGAGTCCCAAGTGATTGGATTCTGTCCCCAATCTCTGGGGTCGATGTGTCCAATGGTGAGGCGATTCCTCGATCGGGAGGGTGGTCGCTCACCTGTCTTTGTTTCGGCCATTGCAGGCGCCGACAGGTCTGGCCCGGTATTCAATTGCTAATATGTTGCAATGGTTCCCGGGGATAGCCGATTTAACTGTGGATGTCTGAGTAGATTAGGTGTAAACAGTCCTGAATGCAACTGCGGATACCTGGGTTGATGGGCTGTTGATAGCCCTGAGTATCGATCTGGGCTACGTTCCCAGAGCTGAATATGCAAACCTGTCTGCAGCTGCCTGCTTGTGTCTTCTTGGCTGCTTTTCCTAGCAGTGTTTCGGGTTAGCCGTTTTAAACTGGGTTTTGGCCAGATTAATCGGAATGCAGCCATTTTACATGGCTACAGGGGGCGAAATTCTCCTTTTGGGAGACTATGGGCTGGATTCTCCATTTCGTCGGCAGCGCACTCACGTCCATGGATGTTCTGCGGCATAGGAGTGCCCACAATGGGAAACCCCATTGGCCGGCTGCTGGGACGGAGAATTCGGCTGCCGACAGGGGAGTGTCGCACCAGAAAATGGGTGTGGCGGGACGGAAAATCCCATTTTCTCCCACTGAGGAGAAATGCAACCAATTTACGTTTCACCTGGGAGTGAAAATCGGGAAGCAATTCCGTATCTCTTGCCATGCAAATTTATGCATGGCAAGGATACGAGGGATTCCCAAGAGAATCCCGCTATCGAGCCATCCACTCAATGGCGGCCCGATAGCAACGTTATGGAGCTGACCAGCAGACCACCCCCCCGCACTGCAAATCAGCTCAACACACCCCGTCCCCGCATTGCAAAGCAAGCCCCAGATTTTCCCCCAAGTGCAGGGTTGACCTGTCCTGCCCCCCCTCCAGACTCTCTAACTAGGGAGACCTCCCCAGGGACCCCCATAATAGGGCAAACCTCCAATGGACCCCTTTAATAGGGAAACCCCATTCTGGGACCCCTTAACTGAACAGACCCCCACCACAGAGACCTACTCACTGGAGGAACCTCCCCCCCCTCAGAGAGTCGCGAACTGAAGGGACTGAAGGTACACTGAGCTGCGTCCTGGGTGAGGGGTTTGTCTTGAGGGAAGGTTGACCAGTTTGGACCTGTACCCATTGGAGATCAGAAGAATGAGAGGACATCTTATTGAAACTTCTGAGGAGGTTGAGAGGGTAGACGCTGAGAGGATGTTTACCCTCATGGAGATATCTGAAACGAGGGAGCACCGTTTTAAAGTAAGGGGTCTTCCGGTTAAGAAGTAGATGAGAAGGAATTTCTTCTCTGAGTGTATTGTAGTGTCACGGGTTATGCGGGAGCAGCTTCGGAGGGACGGGCTGGAAAGTGGAGTTATGCCACAATCAGGTCAACCATGTGGAGTGGAGTTGGTTCAAGTGACCAAATAGCCTAGCTCTGCTTATATTGCTTTTATTCTTACACTTTTATGAATAGTAAGGGCAGCATGGTGGAGCAGTGGTTAGCATTGCTGCCTCACGGTGCCAAGGTCCCAGGTTCGATCCCGGCTCTGGGTCACCGTCCGTGTGGAGTTTGCACATTCTCCACGTGTTTGTGTGGGTTTCGCCCCCACAACCCAAAAGATGTGCAGGATAGGTGGATTGGCCACGATGAATTGCCCCTTAATTAGAAAAAATTAATTGGGTACTTGATAGAATCTACCTTTTTGGATACAACTAATTAAAGGAATAAATGACCCAAAACGTAAAATGACTTCTTGTAATATATTGTTAAAACACACCAGACAGTGAGAGAGGCTGTTTCCAATGAGAATAATCAAGATATAAATCTAAACAGGCAAACTAAGGGCATATTTGCCCAAGTCAAAGATTTTGGGCAACACTCCCAGAAACGGTTTTCATAGCAACCGATAAGATTCATAAGAAAGGCATATTGGAAATCACCTCATGTTAAAATTTGATGGACAAATACATATGGAATTGAATTAACTTTGAAAGAACCTTAACCCAATCATAGCTAGAAAAGCGATTGGATTGGATTAGATTTGTTTATTGTCACGTGTACCGAGGTACAGTGAAAAGTATTTTTCTGCGAGCAGCTCAACAGATCATTAAGTGCATGGGAAGAAAAGGGAATAAACGAAAATACATAATAGAGCAATACAAGTATCTATTAATGACAGTAGTCATCTTTTAAGTATACGTGCTGGTTTGAATAATTCATTCTAGAATCACTTACTTTTATCTCTAAAGCTACTTCTCTGCCCTGTCGCTTTGAACAGCTATTTTGATTTTATTTTCAACTTTCTGTATTCAATTAGAAGAATCATTAGAGCTTTGATTTGTAGCTGTATTTGCTTGGACAAAACAAACTTTAAAGAGGCTCTGTATTGCAAGTGAAAAATGCTGATCAAGAGATATCTCATTCAAGCTGAATAAAAGCAATTTACTCCATACACAAAGCTCTGTTTCATAATCTGATGAGTGGCGTATATCGTGCGGCGACATAAAAGATACACGAACCAAAGCTCAGATCTAACAGTACTCTAAATTTAAAAAAATAAAGCTAAATGAATAGTTATGACCTGGAATGCGTTACCTGAAAGGGTGGTGGAAATAGATTCAATAATAACTTCACACCGAAAGAAAAGGAAATATTCATGGGAAAATGGCAATGTGGAGCGAAGTGGGACTAATTGGATAATTGTTTCACAGAATTGGCAAGGTATGGTGGGTTAATTGGTTACCTTCTGCACATTCTATGATTCTGTGAAGAATAAGCGTGAAAAACGTCCTTACGGACTTCCGGTTGCGGCGATGCCCTGCTAGCCGCACGTTTCGGCGGCTCCAGCTCCAACGGACCTTCGGGCTCTTTTAAGAGCCCCAACGGGAAATTTTTGGGCGACGCAACCCGGTGTGGGGTGAGTGAATAGGGAGTCCCCCCCCCCCCAACGAAAGAGGAAAATATCGGCGGCGGCGGCTGCAGCGCGAGGAATCGTCGACGAAAGGGACAGAAAGGGAGAAGACACAAGATGGCGGCGGAGAAAGCCCAGGCGACATGGGGGCCCGAGCAAGACGAATTTCTGAGACGGTGTGTGGAGCTACTAAAGAGGGAGGTGCTGACCCCGATGCAACAGGCAATTGAGGGGCTCAAGGAGGCACAAAGGACCCAGGAGACAGAGCTCCGCGTGGTGGAGCAGAAGGTGACGGATAATGAGGACGAGATCCTGGGCCTGGCGGTCAAAACACAGACGCACGAGGCACTCCATAAAAAGTGCATTGAAAGGATTGAGGCCCTAGAAAACAGAGCGCGAAGGAAGAACCTTCGGATACTGGGTCTCCCTGAGGGAGTGGAAGGAGCGGACTGTGGAGCTTATGTAAGTACGATGCTAAGCTCATTGATGGGAGCTGAGGCCCCTGCGGGCCTCTTGGAGGTGGAGTGGGCACATCGGATCCCGGCGAGAAGATCAACAGCGGGAGAACCACCCAGGGCGACAATCGTGCGATTTCACCGCCTTAAAGATAGAGAAGAGGTCCTGAGATGGGCTAAAAAGGTGCGGAGTAGCAGATGGGAGAATGCAGTGGTACGGGTGTACCAGGATTGGAGTGCGGAGGTGGCGAGAAGGAGGGGGAGTTTTAACCGAGCCAAGGAGGTGTTACACAAAAAGAAGGTGAAGTTCGGGATGCTGCAGCCGGCACGTAGCAGGAGAGACACCATTATTTCGATACGGTGGAAGAAGCATGGACCTTTATTAAAGAGGAGAAATTGGATCGGAACTGAGGGACTGATACTGTGGGGAATGTTATTGTTATTGTTATGGTTGATGTAAATAGAGAAGTAAATTGGGATGGGGGGAGACACTAGGAAATGTGGGCGCCGGTGAGGGGGGAAAGAAGGGACATAGGCGGAGAATGAGGAATGGGAGGGGGAGAGGAAAGGGAGCTGTGCCACAAGAGGTGGGTCAGATAAAGGGATGTTCCCGCGCCAGAAAGATTAGGGCGGGAAGACAGGCGCAAGGCGGATGGGAGTTCCCCACACGGGGGGGGTCAAGGAGTGAGCAGGAGTAGCCGGGGTCAGTTGAAGTCAGCTGACTTGCGGAAGTAATATGGGGGGAGCAATCACGCTAGAAAGGGATCTAGCGGGGGGGGGGGGTGGGAAGGGGGGGGGGGGAGGGGGGGTGGACAACTGGGTTGCTGCTGCGGAAATCAAAAAGGAAATGGCTAAAGAATGGGTGGGCGGGGATGGAATGCGACGCCGGAGGAGCGAGTGGGAGCGCGGAGGCGCGATATGGGACTGGCCTAGAGAAGGTGATGGCTAGTCGACACGGGAGGGGGGCAGGTAGCCTCCTAGTGAGGCTGATCACGTGGAACGTGAGAGGCCTGAACGGACCGATTAAAAGGGCCCGAGTGCTTGCGCACTTGAAAGGACTAAGGGCAGACGTGGCTATGCTCCAAGAGACGCACCTGAAGGTGGCGGACCAAGTTAGGCTAAGGAAAGGATGGGTGGGACAGGTGTTCCACTCAGGACTAGATGCAAAGAATAGAGGGGTGGCCATATTGGTGGGGAAACGGGTAGCATTTGAAGCAAAGAACATCGTAGCAGATAGCGGAGGTAGATATGTAATGGTGAGTGGCAGGCTGGAGGGAATGGAGGTCGTGTTGGTTAATGTATATGCCCCGAATTGGGACGATGCGGGATTTATGAGTCGGATGCTGGGTCGTATACCGGACCTGGAGGTCGGAAACTTGATATTGGGAGGGGACTTCAATACCGTGCTGGACCCAGGGCTAGATAGATCCAGATCAAAGACCGGAAGAAGGCCGGCAGCGGCCAAGGTGCTCAAGGGGTTTATGGACCAAATGGGGGGAGTGGATCCATGGCGATTTCTTAGACCGAGGGCCAGGGAGTTCTTCTTCTCCCATGTCCATAAAGTGTACTCCCAGATAGATTTTTTTGTTCTGGGAAGGTCGTTGATCTCAAGGGTGGAAGAAGCTGAGTATTCAGCCATAGCGGTTTCGGACCATGCCCCACACTGGGTGGACCTGGAACTAGGAGAGGAAAGGGAGCAGAGAGCACTCTGGCGATTAGATGTGGGATTGATGGCGGACGAGGGAGTGTGTGGAAGAGTGCGGGGGTGTATTGAGAGATACCTGGAGGTCAATGACGATGGGGAGGTCCGTGTGGGAGTGGTATGGGAAGCACTAAAAGCGGTGGTCAGAGGAGAGCTGATCTCCATTGGGGCCCACAAAGGGAAAACAGAGGCCAAGGAAATGGAAAGATTACTGGGGGAGATTTTAAGGGTGGACAGGGAATTTGCAGAGACCCCGGAGGAGGGACTGTACAGGGAGAGATGACGACTCCAGACGGAGTTTGACCTCCTGACCACCAGAAAGGCGGAGGTGCTGTGGAGGAAGGCACAGGGGAGGAGGTATGAATATGGGGAAAAGGCCACCTGCTGGCTCATCAGTTGCGGAAGAGGACAGCGGCGAGGGAGATAGGGAGAATTAGAGACGAAAAGGGAGCCACGGTGTGAAGAGCAGGGAAGATAAACGAGGTGTTCAAGACCTTTTATGAGGGACTGTATAGGTCCCAACCCCCAGAGGGAGAGGAGGGGATGCGGCAGTTCCTGCATCAATTGAGGTTCCCGAGGGTGGAGGAGCAGGAGGTGGAAGGCCTGGGGGCACCGATTGGGGTGGACGAGGTTATTAAGGGGCTGGGGAACATGCAAGCAGGGAAGGCTCTGGGACCAGACAGGTTCCCGGTGGAATTTTATAGAAAATACGTGGACGTGTTGGCCTCGTTGTTGGTGAGGACGTTCAATGAGGCGAGGGAAGGAGGGACTTTACCCCCGACAATGTCGGAGGCGACGATATCGCTAATTCTGAAGAGGGATAAAGATCCGTTGCAGTGCGGGTCCTATAGACCTATTTCATTATTGAATGTGGACGCCAAATTGCTGGCAAAGGTACTGGCATCGAGGATAGAGGACTGTGTCCCGGGGGTGGTGCACGAAGACCAGACAGGGTTCGTAAAGGGGAGACAACTGAATGTCAACGTGCGACGACTATTAAGGGTGATAATGATGCCCCCAGTGGAGGGGGAGGCAGAGATAGTGGCAGCAATGGATGCAGAGAAGGCATTTGTTAGGGTGGAGTGGGAGTATTTATGGGAGGTGTTAAGGAGGTTTGGGTTCGGGAACGGGTTTATTAGCTGGGTCAAACTTCTTTATGGGGCCCCAACGGCAAGTGTAGTCATGGGTCGGCAAAGATCGGAGTATTTCCGATTATATAGGGGAACAAGACAGGGATGCCCGCTATCTCCACTGTTGTTCGCGTTGGCAATTGAACCTCTGGCCATGGCGTTGAGAGACTCCAGGAAATGGAGAGGGGCGATTAGAGGGGGAGAAGAACACCGAGTCTCGCTATACGCGGATGACCTACTGTTGTATGTGTCGGACCCAGCGGGGGGGATGATAGAGGTTATGCAGATGTTGAGGGAGTTCGGAGATTTATCGGGATATAGGCTTAACATGGGGAAGAGTGAACTATTCGTGATACACCCAGGGGACCAGAGTAGAGAGATAGAAGGCCTGCCTCTAAGGAAAGTGGAAAGAAACTTCCGATACCTGGGGATTCAGATCGCTAGGAGCTGGGGGACCTTGCACAGACTTAATCTGACACGATTGGTAGAACAAATGGAGGAGGACTTCAAGAGGTGGGACATGCAGCCTCTGTCGTTGGCGGGCAGAGTGCAGGCAATTAAGATGATGGTCCTCCCGAGGTTCTTATTTGTATTTCAATGTCTCCCTATACTAATCACTAAGATCTTTTTTTAAAAAATAGACAGGAGCATCATGAGCTTCGTGTGGGCAGGGAAAGTCCCGAGGGTAAGGAGGGGGTTCCTACAACGTAGCAGGGACAGAGGAGGATTGGCGCTCCCGAATTTGGGCGACTACTATTGGGCCGCCAATGTGGTGATGATTCGTAAATGGATGATGGAGGGAGAGGGAGCGGCGTGGAAAAGACTGGAGAGAAAGTCCTGTAAAGGGACGAGCTTAGAGGCGCTGGTGACGGCGCCGCTACCGCTCTCACCAAAAACATTTACCACGAACCCGGTGGTGGCGGCAACATTGAATATCTGGGTACAATGGAGGCGACAGAGAGGTGTGCGGGGAGCCCTGGTGGGGTCCCCAATCAGGAACAACCATAGGTTTGCCCCAGGAAGAATGGATGGAGGATTTCAGAGCTGGCACCAGTTGGGAATTAGGAGGGTGGGAGATTTATTTATAGATGGGACGTTTGCGAGCTTGGGAGCATTGGAGGAAAAGTATAAGTTGCCCCGGGGAAACTTCCTTAGATATATGCAGGTGAGGGCGTTCACAAGACAACAGGTGAGGGAATTTCCACTGCAGGGGATTCAGGACAGAGTGCTTTCGGGGGTGTGGGTCGGAGAGGGCAAGGTGTCAGAGATATACCGAGAGATGAGGGAAGAGGGGGAGGAGTTGGTGGGCGAATTAAAACGAAAGTGGCAAGAAGAGCTAGGGGAGGAGATAGAGGAGGGTATATGGGCTGATGCCCTAAGCAGGGTAAATTCCTCTTCCTCGTGCGCCAGGCTTAGCCTGATTCAATTCAAGGTGCTACATAGAGCACACGTAACGGGAGAAAGACTGAGCAGGTTCTTTGGAGTGGAGGACAAGTGTGGGAGGTGCGGCGGAAGCCCGGCAAACCACGCACATATGTTTTGGTCGTGCCCGGCACTGGAGGGGTATTGGAAGGGAGTGACGGGAGTGATTTCCAAGGTGGTGAAGGCCCGGGTCAAACCAGGCTGGCGGCTAGCTCTATTTGGAGTTGCGGATGAGCCGGGAGTGCAGGAGGCGAAAGAGGCCAACGTTGTGGCCTTTGCGTCCCTAGTAGCCCGGCGTAGGATTCTACTCATGTGGAAGGAGGCGAAACCCCCCGGACTGGAGGCCTGGGTAAACGATATGGCGGGGTTCATAAAACTGGAGCGGATAAAGTTTGCCCTGAGAGGATCGGCTCAAGGGTTCACCAGGCGGTGGCAGCCATTCCTCGACTACCTAGGGGAACGTGAGAGGGAAGACAGGTGACCAGCAGCAGCAACCCAGGGGGGAGGGGGGGTGGAAGTTTTAGTTTATGTTAAACAATTAGATTACCATGTTGATTAGCCATTTGTTTATTGTTAAACTTTCTTTACTGTTATGTTTGATCTGTAAAGGGAACAAATTTTGATCGAAAATTTTTTCGATAAAACATATTTTTTAAAAAAAGAAAAACATCCTTACTTATATGACTTATATTGAGCAATTCTGTGTTGAGCAGTGATAGTTATATAAACTGCGTGCCTTACCTTCTTCGACAACAATGAGAGCGATCAACACCTTTAAGCTTCCAGTTGGAAAAGTAACAAATGAACAGGTATATGTTCCAGAAGCTGACACTTGTACATTCGTGAGATTAATGTTTCCTATTCCATCGGTTGGTGAGTTTGATTCAAACTCAACAGACTCCATATAGTTATGGACACCAAGACGTTGATTGGCAACTATAATGGCATTTGAGTTATTATTAGTTTCTTTGCTCCATTGAATCTGCACAATGGAAGTATTTTGCTTTCCTTGTAGGATGCATTTTAAAGTGATATTCTCACCAGGCAATGCAGTAACAGTTTGATCATGCTCAATGCTGAGTCCTTCCAGAGCTGAAAATAAAACAAAGATGTATTAACAAAGGTACACAATCAAAGAAGCTGAAGTAACCAGGTTTGCCAGTGAAGAAGTTTCTTTTCAAGTGGATTGAAACTTCATCACGTGATTGTTGCACAAAAAAGCAAGAGTCCAATATAGTAAGTTTGTAATCAAACTGAAAATAGACCCCGTGACATTCTGCAAACTATGAATGCTCCTATTGTTTGGTCCAAATAAGAGTATCCTGGCTGACAATTCAAGAGCAATCCGTGGCCGGCCATGTGAGGACAACTATGAAATGCTAGCAAAATTGTTTCGTGGGAATGAAGAGGTAGTGACAAGGGATGCCAAGTCTGCGCAGGACACTGAGAAGTGTGAAAGCTCTGAGATGGCGCATTCAGAGATGGAAATTGAGATTGCAGTAGCAGACACCTCGGAGGAAAACGACTCAGCTGTGAAAAAACTAATAACAGAAGATATAATACCCATTCTCCAGAAACTGGCTCCAGAGACATATGGTGAATCATCTCAGGCCTCTGAAATGGTTTCGGGAGTGGACTCCGCAATATTCCAGGCTACCCCACCAAAAGATGAGTTAGAGGAGTAGATGGCTATAGCTATACCTGTATGCAGTTCAACAATGACGGATGATACCTATACAATATTACAAGACGAGGATGAACCACCTCTTGGTTCTTCAGGACAAGATGACCTATGCATTGTAATTTTGAGTGACGAGGAGCCATCGCTTGAGGCTCAAACACAAGATGTAGGGATGTGGATCAAACACAAGATGTGCCAACCCAACGTTGGGGATGTGGATCCAACCCAGACATCAGAGTGTGAGGCTCTGCAGCCACCCATTGAAGGTGCAAACTTGACCATGACCGCACAGCCCCTCAGAAGCATGCCAACACGAGACATCTCAGCAGACGATCCACAAACTACTGCTCCCATGGCGCAGGCCACCAGCAAGATGGGTGCTATCAAAGCCGAGCGGAAAAAGAGGACAAATCACAAAATTAGTCATAAAATAGGTATAAAAAAAAGGGGGAAAAGAAGGAGAGTGGGGAATACAGTGACTCTCACCTATGAAACTCATAATTCAGAACAAGAAGTCAGAGGCAATGTGGCTGACAGGCCAGAGAATACACAGTGACGCAGCAGCAAAAGGTATTGCATAAAGACACAAAAGAAGCTGGTGACGCCAGAGAGTACGCAATGACGCAGTAACAAAAAACATCGCATAAAGATCCGAAAGAAGCTAGAGACGCAGGCATGGACAGTAAGGATACCGGTCTTAAGACCATAAGACCATAAGACATAGGAGCGGAAGTAGGGCCATTCGGCCCATCGAGTCCACTCCACCATTCAATCATGGCTGATTTCAACTCCATTTACCCGCTCTCTCACCATAGCCCTTAATTCCTCGAGAAATCAAGAATTTATCAACTTCAGGACGCATTGCGTCAAAAGGCTAAGGCACAAAAGACCGGCATGGAAACCAGTCTTCCAGAAGGCTGACAAGAGCACAGACAATTAGAACATACATTGCAGAAGGAGGCCATTCGGCCCACCGAGTCTGCACCGACCCACTTAAGCCTTCACTTCCGCCCTATCCCCGTGTGGTAGTATGTATTGGGGGTCATGTGGGACTGGAAGCCCTAATGTCATTGGCTGACAGATCCCGGGTCCTGGTTGGCCGTTGACCTCTAGCTCCGCCCTGAAGGCGGAGTATAAGAAGCCGGAGTCCTCCCCCGCAGGCCATTCAACTATCGAGCTGTGGGGGAACAGACGCGCTTAATAAAGCCTCATCGACTTCACTCTATTCGTCTCACGGAGTCTTTGTGCGCTACAATTTATTAAGCGTGCCTAAAAAAAAGGAACTATGGAGCTCAGGATCATTCCGGAATGCCTGAGGATCAGCCCCCACGCAGTGAACGCGGCAGCAGCCTTCAAGCACTGGCAGACTTGTTTTGAGGCCTACCTCAGAACGGCCACCGGCCGGGTCACAGAAGACCAAAAACTACAGGTCCTGCACTCGAGGGTGAGCACGGAGATCTTCTCCCTCATCGAAGACTCAGAGGATTTCCAGACGGCGTTCGCAGCACTGAAAAGTCTCTATGTCCGCCCAGTTAACCAAATCTACGCTCGCTACCAGCTCGCGACGAGACGGCAAGGTCCCGGAGAATCGATGGACGAATTCTACACCGCGCTGCTGATTTTGGGACGAGCCTGCAGCTGCCCTTCGGTGAACGCAAATGAACACAGGGACATGTTAATGCCCGATGCTTTTGTGGCAGGTATGAATTCCTCCCAAATCCGCCAAAGACTTCTAGAAAGAGAGTCGCTAGGACTCTCAGAGGCCCGGGCCCTAGCAGCCTCCCTAGACGTGGCCGCGCGTAATACCCGCGCCTACGGCCCTGACCGTGCGGCAGCCCATTGGGCTCCGTACGTACCCGTCGCGACAAACCCCCCCCCCCCCCCCGGACACCCCACAGGCTTGCGCGGTCCAAACGCCAAGTCGCACCGGGGGCGCCCGCTGCTATTTCTGCGGCCAGGCGAAACACCCCCGGCAGCGCTGCCCGGCCCGCGCAGCAATCTGCAAGAGCTGCGGAAAAAAGGGCCATTTCGCGGTTGTGTGCCGGTCCCGCGAAGTCGCCGCTGTTCCGGCAGAACAGGGAGCCCTGCAAGCCGTTTACGCTCCCCACCCGCAGGCGCAGCCGCTCTGGGTCACGACCACCGCGGTCCCGGGAGAACAGGGAGCCCTGCACGCCGCTTACGCTCCCCAAACCCCCCCCGCACCCCATGTATGACCCGCCGGCGCTACCACTTTGGGTCCCGACCACCACTCCCCACGGAGAAGAGGGAATTCTGGTCGTCTCTAACGCCCCCCTAACCACCCACCCCCCCCCGGCGCCCCACGTCTGACCCGCCGGCGCTACCAACTTGGGCCCCGACCACCGCTGTCACCGGAGATGAGGGAGCCCCGCGCGGTCCTAACGCTCCCCAACCTCCCCAGCGCCCCATGTGCGACCTGCAGACGCCGCCATTTTGGGTCCCGGCCAGCACGAGGGGAGGAAGGGCGCCGCCATCTTGGACCACCCCAAACCTCTACGACGCGTGGGGGCGGCCATTTTGTCCACCCCCGTCGCCATCTTGTGACCCCCAGCCATGTGCGATGTATGGGGGCGGCCATTTTGTTCATCCCCGACGCCATCTTGGACGGCAACAACGGACCCCACTCCACTACTACAACCACGTCTCGCTTCAATTACGCTCGATCAAGCTCGGCCCCGGACACTCCAGACGACGACGACAACGGTGCTAATAAACGGCCACAAGACACCATGCCTAGTCGACTCCGGGAGCACGGAGAGCTTTATCCACCCCGACACGGTAAGACGCTGTTCCTTGACCACCTATCCCAGCGCACAAAAGATTTCCCTAGCTGCAGGATCCTACTCCGTACAGATCCAAGGATTCTGCATAGTTACCCTAACGGTGCAGGGGAGGGAGTTCAAAAACTACAAACTAAACGTCCTTCCCCAACTCTGCGCCCCCACCTTACTGGGATTAGATTTCCAATGCAATCTACAGAGCCTTACGTTCAAATTCGGCGGCCCAATACCCCCACTCACTATCTGCGGCCTCGCAACCCTCAAGGTGCAACCCCCGTCCTTGTTTGCGAACCTCACCCTGGATTGCAAACCCGTCGCCACTAGGAGCAGACGGTACAGCGCCCAGGACCGGACCTTCATTCGGTCCGAAGTCCAGCGGCTACTAAAGGAGGGCATAATCCAGGCCAGCAATAGTCCCTGGAGAGCGCAGGTGGTAGTAGTGAAGACAGGGGAGAAACAAAGGATGGTCATAGACTATAGCCAGACCATCAACAGGTACACACAACTAGACGCGTACCCTCTCCCCGCATATCCGACCTGGTCAATCGGATTGCCCAATATAAAGTCTTCTCCACCATGGACCTCAAGTCCGCCTACCATCAGCTCCCCATCCGCCCAAGTGACCGCAAGTACACAGCCTTCGAGGCAGACGGGCGATTATACCATTTCCTAAGGGTCCCATTTGGCGTCACAAACGGGGTCTCGGTCTTCCAACGGGAGATGGACCGAATGGTTGATCAACATGGGTTGCGGGCCACGTTCCCGTATCTCGACAATGTAACCATCTGCGGCCACGACCAGCAGGACCACGACGCCAACCTCCAAAAATTCCTCCAGACCGCCAAAGCCTTGAACCTCACGTACAACGAGGACAAGTGCGTTTTTAGCACCAACCGGCTAGCCATTCTGGGCTACGTAGTGCGCAATGGGATAATAGGCCCCGACCCCGAACGTATGCGCACCCTCATGGAATTCCCCCTCCCGCACTGCCCAAAAGCCCTGAAACACTGCCTGGGGTTCTTTTCATACTACGCCCAGTGGGTCCCCCAGTACGCAGACAAGGCCCGCCCCCTAATACAGACCACGACCTTCCCTCTGTCGACAGAGGCTTGCCAGGCCTTCAGCCGCATCAAAGCGGATATCGCAAAGGCCACGATGCGCGCCATCGACAAGTCCCTCCCCTTCCAGGTCGAGAGCGACGCCTCCGACGTAGCTCTAGCGGCCACCCTTAACCAAGCGGGCAGACCCGTGGCCTTTTTCTCCCGAACCCTCCACGCCTCAGAAATCCGCCACTCCTCAGTGGAAAAGGAAGCCCAAGCCATAGTGGAAGCTGTGCGACATTGGAGGCATTACCTGGCCGGCAGGAGATTCACTCTCCTCACTGACCAACGGTCGGTAGCCTTCATGTTCGATAATGCACTGCGGGGCAAAATCAAAAACGACAAGATCTTAAGGTGGAGGATCGAGCTTTCCACCTTCAACTACGAGATTTTGTATCGTCCCGGAAAGCTGAACAAGCCGTCCAATGCCCTATCCCGCGGCACATGTGCCAACGCACAAATTAACCGCCTCCAAACCCTCCACGAGGACCTCTGCCACCCGGGGGTCACTCGGTTTTATCACTTCATCAAGTCCCGCAATCTCCCATACTCTTTAGAGGAGGTCCGTACAGTCACAAGGGACTGCCACATCTGCGCGGAATGCAAACCGCATTTTTTCAGGCCGGATGGTGCGCACCTGATTAAGGCTTCCCGCCCCTTTGAACGCCTTAGCCTCGATTTCAAAGGGCCCCTCCCCTCCACCGACCGCAACACATATTTTCTTAATGTGGTGGACGAATACTCCCGCTTCCCATTCGCCATTCCCTGCTCTGACATGACCGCGGCCACAGTCATTAAAGCCCTGAACACCATCTTCACACTGTTCGGTTGCCCCGCATACTTTCACAGCGACAGGGGGTCCTCTTTCATGAGTGACGAGCTGCGCCAGTTCCTGCTCAGCAAGTGCATAGCCTCAAGCAGGACGACCAGCTACAACCCCCGGGGGAACGGGCAAGTAGAGAGGGAGAACGGCACGGTCTGGAAGACCGTCCTACTGGCCCTACGGTCCAGGGACCTCCCAGTTTCACGGTGGCAGGAGGTCCTCCCGGACACCCTCCATTCCATCCGGTCGCTATTATGTACGAGCACTAATCAAACGCCTCATGAGCGTCTCCTTGTCTTCCCTAGGAGGTCCTCCTCTGGAACGTCGCTGCCGACCTGGCTGGCGGCCCCAGGACCCATCTTGCTCCGAAAGCATGTGCGGGCACATAAGGCGGACCCGTTGGTTGAAAGGGTTCACCTCCTCCACGCGAACCCGCAGTACGCTTACGTGGAGTACCCCGACGGCCGACAGGACACGGTCTCCCTGCGGGATCTGGCGCCCGCCGGCAACACACACACCCCCCCCCGACACCATTCACCCAACACCCCCCCTTCCTGCCACCGCCGCACCCCGCGACCGCCCCCTTCCCAGGAGGATCGGTTCCCCTCCCCTCAGGCCCGACCAAGAATAAAGCCCAAGCTGAAACCGTAAGGCTCCCGGAGATGACAACACCGGTACCAGCACCACCACCACCACCGGGGCCGAGGCGATCGACACGGACGACCAGACCGCCCGACCGACTCGTGGCGTCGATCTAAATCAAAATATGGACTTTTCACAAGAACATTTTGCTTTTCTCCCGATACCTTCTGTAAATAGTTGAAACAGGACAAAATTGTACAATACTGTATTGCCATGTGAATGTTTTTCCTCCCAGGACCAGCCCTGTAAACCCTTACCACCATACGAAGCATCACACCGCCGGGTTCATTTTTGACAAGGGGTGAATGTGGTAGTATGTATTGGGGGTCATGTGGGACTGGAAGCCCTAATGTCATTGGCTGACAGATCCAGGATCCTGGTTGGCCGTTGACCTCTAGCTCCGCCCTGAAGGCGGAGTATAAGAAGCCGGAGTCCTCCCCCGCAGGCCATTCTACTATCGAGCTGCGGGGGAACAGACACGCTTAATAAAGCCTCATCAACTTCACTCTATTCGTCTCACGGAGTCTTTGTGCGCTACACCCCGTGACCCAATAACCCCTCCTAACCTCTTTGGTCACGAAGGGCAATATATCATGGCCAATCCACCTGCACGTCTTTGGACTGTGGTAGGAAACCGGAGCACCCGGAGGAAACCCACGCAGACACAGGGAGAACGTGCAGACTCCGCACAGACAGTGACCCAGTGGGGAATCGAACCTGAGACCCTGGCGCTGTGAAGCCACAGTGCTATCCACTTGTGCTCTGTGCAGGGTGATCCTGTCGGAGATGCACAATGAGCTGCGCACAAAGGACACATTTAGCAGGCATATCATGTTAATTGAAGAACAGTTAAATATGTGGATACATGTGCCACATGTGTTAAACAATAATACCAATCATGTTTTGCATATCAATGTTGATATCTTCAAAGGAAGGGGGATGTGGTGATATATAGCTATTTACTTTAATAAACAGTTATTCATTAATCGACTTGGTTTTTCCCGTCTGTCAGGATATTACATCTTGGATGAGTCACTTTTTCTCTGAATCTATGTGTCTTTAGATTGTCTGGGCTCAGTTAATGTTGGGACATCAGGGAGTTTACAAATCACACCTATAAGACATGTGTCCAATTTGACTTCATCCATGTAATGCTGCGAACCCAGGGCAAAGTTAGGAAACTTTACCAGCAGGCCTCCAATGTCATAGTTCATTGGTAATCTCAAGGCTGGAGTCTGGTTATGATGCTGAGATGCTAATCAAGCAAGTGTTGTTAAGATCTCTGCTTTAAACAAGCAAACCCAAGTAACTTCCCCTATTTATAAACAATTGATTTCATTTATTGCCTTGTGAAGTCTCCCTCTGATTCTGCCTCCTCTCTTTGTGTCTAAGACAGAGTGATAGTAATCCAGTTCAGCAGATCACCAAAATCTGAGTAGCTAGAAGTGTGTGCAGGCTGTAAAGTGTGAGTGTGTGGTTTGCAGCAGTCATACGTGTGCGAGGTTATGGATGAGAAGTGTGAGTCATAATTGGTGGATATTGGGAGGCAACTGAAGTTGGGCAGCACGGTAGCATTGTGGTTAGCACAATTGCTTCACAGCTCCAGGGTCCCAGGTTCGATTCCGGCTTGGGTCACTGTCTGTGCGGAGTCTGCACGTCCTCCCCGTGTGTGCGTGGGTTTCCTCCGGGTGCTCCGGTTTCCTCCCACAGCCCAAAGATGTGCGGGTTAGGTGGATTGGCCATGATAAATTGTCCTTCGTGTCCAAAATTGCCCTTAGTGTTGGGTGGAGGTGTTGACTTTGGGTAGGGTGCTCTTTCCAAGAGACGGTGCAGACTCAATGGGCCGAATGACCTCCTTCTGCACTGTAAATTCAATGATAATCTATGATTAATCTAGGACAAAGGTTTGGCACAACATCGTGGGCCGAAGGGCCTGTTCTGTGCTGTATTTTCTATGTTCTATGTTCTATGTTCTATTCCTTAACCTTCCAAGGCTGCAAGCCAATGTTTTCCTGCGACCTGTTGGAAAGCACCAGACCTTGTGATCACAACTGTTGTCCTGTCCATTTATGATCAGTCCCGCAGGATTGAGAAATAATTACTGTATGCTGATCAAAAAATGACTTGTAGTTGTTCACTGAAAAATTCTATCGAGAGCAAATACTAGCAGGTATTCAGAGGAAACAGTTGCACATTGGGGACTGGTAGATACTGAGGACTAGTGCAAAGGGCAGGTAGGAGACAGACATACCACTGTGGACTGTATCTTCAAGGGGGTGGATGCAATAATAACTTAGATTTATATAGCATAGTTATTAATTGGTATATGGAAATAGTGCTGGAGAAATTAAGGGACTAATAGCAGATAAATACCCAGGACCTGGAAAGCTACATCCCAGTGTGCTAATGGAGGTGGTCATAGAAATATTGGATGTATTGTTTGCCATCTCCAAAATTCTCTAGATTCTGGAACAGTCCCAGCAGATTGGAGAGTGGCAAATGTACCATTATTTAAAAAAGGAGAGAGGAAAATACAGGGTGTTACGCAATAGTTAGTCTAACATCAGTAGTAGGGAAAATGCTCGAGTTTATAAAGGATCTGATCACAGGACAGTTAGAAAAAAATCAATGGGATTAGACAAAGTCAACCGATTTCTGAAAGGGAAATCATGTTTGGCAAACCTAATTGTATTTTTTGAGGACATAACTGGTAAAATAGAGGATAGCACAGTGGGACGGTGGTTAGCACTGCTGCCTCACAGCTCCAAGAACCCAGGTTCAATTCCGTCCTCAGGTGACTGTGTGGAGTTTACACATTCTCCCTGTGTCTGCGTGGGTTTTCTTCAGGTGCTCCAGTTTCTACCCACAGGCCTTAGAAGTGCAGGTTAGTTAGATTAGTCATGCCAAATTGCCCCTTAGTGTCTAAAAGGCCAGGCAGGATTGCAGGGGTGTGGGGTGAGGGTGGGGGCGTGGGTCTTGGGAGGGTGCCCTTTCCAAGGGTTGGTGAAGACTCGATGGGCCAAATGGTCTCCTTCTGCACTGCAGGAATTCTAATATTCAGATAAGGGCGAACCAGTGGATGTGGTGCATTAGAAAGCTTTTGATAAAGTCCCACATAAAAGACAAGTGTGCAAAATCAAAGTGCATGGGATTGGGTATAATATATTGGCATGGATTAAGAATCGATTAACAGGTCAAGACAGAAAGTAGGAATAAATATGTCTTTTTCAAAGTGGCAGGCAGTGACTAGCGATGCCCCGCTTGGCTCGATGCTTGGGCCCCAGTTATTCACAACATACATGAATGATTTGGATGTCAGAACCAAATATAATATTACCAAGTTTGCTGATGACATGAAACCTTGTGGGAATGTCAGTGGTGAGGAGGATGTTAAGAGGCTTCAGGGTGATTCAGGCAAGTTGAGTGAGTTGGCAAATACATTTTAAATACTGTATAATGTGGATAAATGTAAAGTTATTCACTTTGGACAGAAAAACAGAATGGCAGAATATTATTTAAATGGTGATAGATTGGGAAATATTGAGGTACAAAGGGACTTGGGTGTCCTTGTACACCAGTCACTGAAAGCAAGCATTCAGGTGCAGCCACCAGTTCGGAAGGCAAATGGTATGTTGACCTTCATTGCAAGAGGACTTGAGTACAGGAGCGAAGATGTCTTACTGCAGCTGTACAGGGCCTTGGTGAGACCACACCTGGAGTATTGTGTGCAGTTTTGGTCTTCTTATCTAAGAAGGGATACACTTGTCACAGAAGTAGTGCAGCGAAGGTTCACCAGCCTAATTGCTGGGATGGCAGGATTATCATATGAGGAGAGACTGGGTCGATTGCTCCTGAATTCACTGCAATTTGTAAGAATGAGAGGAGATCTCATTGAAATTTACAAAATTACAACAGGGTTGGATGCAGGGATGATGTTTCCCCTGGATAGGGGAATCTAGAACAAGGGGTCACGGTTTCAGGATACAGGGTAGGCCATTTAGGACTGAGATGAGGAGAAATGTTTTCACTCAGAGGGTGGTGAACCTGTGGAATTCTCTACCACAGAAAGCTTTGGAGACCAAGTCACTGAATATATTTAAGAAGGAATTAGATAGATCTAAAGGTGTCAAGGGATATGGGGAGTGCGTGGAAGTATGGTGTTGAGATAGAAAATCAGCAATGATCATAACGGAGCAGGTTCAAAGGGCTGAATGGACTACTCCTGCTTCTACTTTCTATGTTCCTATTGCAGTAAGACATCCAATGATGTTTGACAGAAAAGTTACAAAGGAAAATTTGATCCTGAACTAATAAGATGCAGTGATAGTATAGGTTACCAAAAGCTTGGTCGAAGATGTAGGGCGGGATTCTCCGATCGCCGAAGTCGTGTTCGGCGATCGGCCGGAGTATCCGCCTTTAAGGCTGAATCGGGGACAGTGCTAATTTTGCGATGGTCTGCCCCCTCAAAAATGGCGTACTTGGGGAGTACGCCGCATGCCATATGGACAGCCTCAGGATTTCACCAGAGGCCCTCCTCGATCCTCTGCCCCCGATGGGTTGAGTCCCCAATGGCGTCGCTCACGTATGCTCACACCATTTGGGGACCTCGCATGATGGCTGCGGACTGAGCCCAGCCGGGGGGAGCCGTTCCGCTGGCAGGGGGGGTTTTGTCGGGGGCTGGGGGGGATTGTTGAGGGGTGGTCCGGGGTGGCGAGGCTGGTTACAGGGGGCAGTTTTTGGCAGGCCGGGTCCGCGTGCAGCTGCCACCATGTTGCATGGCGCGGCCATTGCATACCGCCGCCGTATGCATGCGCGGCCACTAACCCACCCATTCTCCAACCGTATCCGCAAATAAAGCAAGGGGTTTTACGCTTTGCAGGTGCTAAACCCCCCCGCCTGGCAGAGGATTGGTGCAGGGGCGGCGGTGACCTTCTGGTCGTAAGATCGCAGGATTGGAGAATCCAGCCCCAAGGATTTAAGGAGCATCTTAAAGGTAAGAGTGGTAAAAAGTGAAGAGACTCAGAGAGGAATTTCCAAGGTTTAGGGCTCAAGACGGCTGAAGAAATGGCCACCAGAAATGAAGCAAAGAAAATCGGAGATGAGCAAGAGGCCAGGATTGAAGGAATGCTAAGATCTTTTTTTCTAAATTTAGAGTACCCAATTTGTTTTTTCCAATTAAGGGGAATTTAGTGTGGCCAATCCACCTAACCTGTACATCTTTGGGTTGTGGGGCAAAATCCACGCAAACACGGGGAGAATGTGCAAACTCCACACGGACAGTGACCCTGGGACCTGGGACCTCGGCGCTGTGAGGCAGCAATGCTAACCACTGTGCCACCGTGCTGACTGAAGGAATGCTAAGATCTCGGAAGCTGTAGGGATTTTAGAGAGGGGGAAGGCTGCGGTGGGATACGAAAACAAGGATGAAAGCACTAAAACTGAACAATGCTAGACTGCGAGCTAATGTAGGTCAGAAAACATGGGGTTTGTGTTTGAATACGACTTAATGCAAGCGAAGATTTAGATAGCAGAGATTTGAATGAGTTCAAGTTTACAGAATGTGCGTTGTTGGAAGCGGATTGGGGGCTAGTACACAATGGCAGTAGGTACACACTGGAAAATAATACAAAGAATGTAATTAACCTTTTGTTGTAGCCAGTAACAAGGCAAATCTTTTCCAGATGCAGTTACAATTTTGCTTTTAATAATGAATAGACAAGATCTGCCACTGCTCCATAAGAATTCTTTATTGATCATTGCCATATGTTTGAAATAGTGCTCTTATAGCAAACTAAAATGCAAATTATAGTAAAGTTAAACTCTTTCAGGATGAAACCAATAATGAGCTAGTCACCACAATTTCCTGTTAATCATTTGCAGTTATCGCTGCTGATGGTGATTGTTCCACGTATTCAGGACATCAGTGTCTTGACCACATCCTGAATCAGATAGTGATCACAAAACACAGATGCAGCAACCTATTGGAAAGAATGAGACTGTGGCTCAGATCAACGGATTAGGGCTTGTGATTGGGAACATGTTTTTCATATACATTTAAAATAAGGTGCATGAATTTACCCGCAAAACGGCATAGCATCAAAATTCTGCTTTCAGCCATATTTCACATGACTGCTCAGCTCAATTAATGCCTCTCAATTACAACTCTGAACTTTTACTTTGATCGTTCTATTTTGTTCCTACAGATCATAATGAATGGGGGATATTTCCAGAGGTATGTTTTCTGCAAGGAAATGCATTAACATAATGTCATGTAACTAATTTTTGTATATTTTCTGACGAGGAGGCTCAGGTTAAGTTAATTTGTATAACTTGCTGATTTTGAAACTCTACTTTGATTACTCTATTCAAAAGAATATCTGTCATGTAAGCTTGAAAGGGAAGCATTGTGTGCAGTGTGTATGCTTATATCATGTCCAGGCAAGGGTCACATATGGCCACTTGCATAAATAAATCATTGCCTACTCTATAACCCTCTACAAGAGTTTCCTTTATTCCTCAGTATATGTCAACTTGCTGTATAATTATATAACATTGTTAAAATATGTAAATACTGTCTACATGACAGACACAAATAAATACAAGTCTTTTTATTGATCTCTTTTTCCCACTGGCAAAAACTAATGGTCAATGTATGAGCTTGTCTACTCCAAAACAACTGAACTACTTTCAAGAACTACTGAGAATGAACACAACACATTGCACATGGAAGGAACACATTTAAATTTGATGTACAGAACTGTGGTTTCACAGTTAGTGTTCCACTTCAAGCTGATTCCAGTTGGTAATTATCTTTGCAGGTTCCCGATTTTGGATTTCAGAAGATTGAAAAATAATAGATTCAACATACCATTCAAGAAAGGAAGTTGCCTGACATCAGGTATCAGAAAATGATGTCATTTTGTGAAAGAAATGCAAAAAAGACACTTAAATTCATAACGTGGTCTTATGAAAGGGACATCATTTTGATGGTGAATCTATTGGAGTTATTTTTGAGGAGGTAACTAGTAGGGTAGCTAAGAGGAAGCAGTGGATATAGCATAGTTGAACTTTAAAAAGGCATTCAATAAGGAGCCACAAAGCGGGTAAGAACATAAGATAAGAACTCATGGTGTTAGGGTAATATGTTGGCATGGACAGAGGTTTGGTTAAAGGACGCTTCCAACGTTCCTGCCCCCCAAAATGATAGCCCACCCAATTAACCATCCGACAACCAGCCACAATTGAATAAACTCCTCTCTCCCTCTCCCATTAGCTCCTCTTCTGATTGACACCATCAATAGGTTCACCCTTTAGTTGAATATCCTGTCAAACAAACTTCTTCTGATCAAACCACCTGCAGACAACACTCCTTCCCACATTGCAATCAATACCCCCCACCTGCTGCAATAGAAACTCCCCCCCCCCCCCCGACATTCACCAATCACTCCCTCTCCTCCACCTCTGGAATCAAATCCTTTGGCCTGTTAAGTAACCCTCCTCATCAATTCCTTCAATGAACCCCCGTCGTCCACCCCCTCTAATCAACTCCACACTACCATCGATCCATCCACCAATGAACCACACTCCCTCCAATCAGGCTGACCACTGGGCACAAATAGACTGACTATATCACTGACACATTTGTTACAACACCCTGGGCAAGTGCGCAGGTAATTCCAACCCCACAGACCGTGGAGTTCAAAAATAAGTGAATTAACCAGGGGCAGGACGGTAGTGCAGTGGTTAGCACTACTGCTTCACGGTGCCGAGGTCCCAGGTTCAATCCCTGCTCTGGCTCACTGTCCATGGTTTACGCCGCCACAACCCAAAGATGTGCAGGGCAGGTGGATTGGCGACGCTTAATTACCCCTCAATTGGAAAAAATGAATTGGGAACTCACCAAACATACGGAGAGTCACCCAGCAGGGCATTCCAGATCGGCTTAGCCCCGGAGTTGCAATGCAGCTGATACCGGGCAGCACGGTAGCATTGTGGATAGCACAATTGCTTCACAGCTCCAGGGTCTCAAGTTCAATTCCGGCTTGGGTCACTGTCTGTGCGGAGTCTGCACATCCTCCCCGTGTGTGCGTGGGTTTCCTCCGGGTGCTCTGGTTTCCTCCCACAGTCCAAAGATGTGCAGGTTAGGTGGATTAGCCATGATAAATTGACCTTAGTGTCCAAAATTGCCCTTAGTGTTGGATGGGGTTACTGGGTTATGGGGATAGGGTGGAGGTGTTGACGTTGGGTTGGGTGCTCTTTCCAAGAGCTGGTGCAGTCTCGATGGGCCGAATGGCCTCCTTCTGCACTGTAAATTCTATGTTATTTGTTACCAGCCAAGTCCATCAAAATCACATCACAGGCTATGCCACAGAGCATACTGAATCAGAAAGGCATGCCGGATCAGACCAAATAGTGGCTTTCGAGGGGAGATGGTGTTGGGGGAGGGGGAGGGTTCAGCTCAAAGCCAAAGATCTGTAATGTTGCACAGGACAGGAATTTAAAATGAGAAATACGGAACAGATAAGGATTCAGCCAATTCCTTACACATTGTGGAATTTTACCTCAACAGTATTTATGGGTGGATACCTGGGACTTTCTGGCTGATCCACTCCCTGCAAATTTGGTAAATAGAATTATCCTTCAAAGATTCTGCAGAGGGATACCGGCATAAGTATTACACATGGGGACAGCAACAGTTCAAGAAGGCAACTCATTACCACCTTCTCAAGGGCAATTAGGGATGGGCAATAAATGCTGGGAAAGCCAGTGAAGCAGACATCCCATGAATTCATTAAAAAATAATAATAATTTGCGGAAATGTGAAAGTAATCACCTTGGTAGGAAGAGTACAAAAAGAGTGCTTTATACAGGGTGAGAAATTATTGAATGTTGTTTCTCAGGTTTAATGAAACCATACATGGAGTAGAATATTCCTAAACTAACTTGGCAGGGTGGGATTCTGAGACAAGGTTCAGTAGGGGCGCGATACACACCCCAAATTAGAAAAGATAGCAAGTGAGTCAGGATGGCATAGAAGTCACAAGGGAATTTGACAAGATTGGATGGCATTTGTTTTCATGCAAGGAGTCTCATGAATAAAGCAGATGAGTTGAGGGCACAAATTAAAACATGGGGGTATGATGTAATTGCTGTCACTGAGACATGCTTTAGAGAGGGACAGGATTGGCAACTCAATATTCTAGGATATACGATCTCCAGGTGAGACAGGTGAGGTGGTAAAAATAGGAGCGGTTGTCGCAATTTTAATCAGGGAATCAATTACAGCAGTAAAGAGGGACAACAAAGGTTCGGCACAACATCGTGGGCTGAAGGGCCTGTTCTGTGCTGTATTTTCTATGCTATGCCTATGTAACATCTGAGAAGGCTCTTTCAATGAAACCATATGGGTAAAACATAAAAACCAAAAAGGCGTAATCACATTGCCGGGAGTTTTCTCTAGGCCCCCTAACAGTCTGAGAGAAGTGGAAGAGCAGATATGTAGGCACATTTCAGAGGAGTGTAAACATAACAGGACAGTGATAGTTGGGGGTTTCAAATTCTCCAGCATTAACAACTTCAACGTGAGGTGTAAGAGGTTTTGGGAGGATTTGAGGAAAATCTTTTTTACCCAGGGAGTGGTGACGGTCTGGAATGCACTGCCTGGGAGGGTGGGAGAGGCGGGATGCTTTACATCCTTTAAAAAGCACCTGGATGAATACTTGGCACGCCATAACATTCAAGGCTATCGGCCAAGTGCTGGCATGTGGGATTAGGTGGGCAGGTCAGGGCAACAGACAGCAATCATGACTGTTATATTCAAGATTGTTATGGAAAAGGACAAGGACACCTCAAAGAACAAAGAACAAAGAACAAAGAAATGTACAGCACAGGAACAGGCCCTTCGGCCCTCCAAGCCCGTGCCGACCATGCTGCCCGACTAAACTACAATCTTCTACACTTCCTGGGTCCGTATCCCTCTATTCCCATCCTATTCATGTAATTGTCAAGATGCCCCTTAAATGTCACTATCGTCCCTGCTTCCACCACCTCCTCCGGTAGCGAGTTCCAGGCACCCACTACCGTCTGCGTAAAAAACTTGCCTCGTACATCGACTCTAAACCTTGCCCCTCTCACCTTAAACCTATGCCCCCTAGTAATTGACCCTTCTACCCCGGGGAAAAGCCTCTGACTATACACTCTGTCTATGCCCCTCATAATTTTGTAGACCTCTATCAGGTCGCCCCTCAACCTCCTTCGTTCCAGTGAGAACAAACCGAGTTTATTCAACTGCTCCTCATAGCTAAAGCCCTCCATACCAGGCAACATTCTGGTAAATATCTTCTGCACCCTCTCAAAAGCCTCCACATCCTTCTGGTAGTGTGGCGACCAGAATTGAACACTATACTCCAAGTGTGGCCTAACTAAGGTTCTATACAGCTGCAATATGACTTGCCAATTCTTATACTCAATGCCCCGGCCAATGAAGGCAAGCATGCCGTATGCCTTCTGGACTACCTTCTCCACTTGTGTTGCCCCTTTCAGTGACCTGTGGACCTGTACTCCTAGATCTCTTTGACTTTCAATACTCTTGAGGGTTCTACCATTCACTGTATATTCCCTACCTGCATTAGACCTTTCAAAATGCATTACCTCACATTTGTCCGGATTAAACTCCATCTGCCATCTCTCCGCCCAAGTCTCCATACAATCTATATCCTGCTGTATCCTCTGACAGTCCTCATCGCTATCCGCAATTCCACCAACCTTTGTGTCGTCTGCAAACTTACTAATCAGACCAGTTACATTTTCCTCCAAATCATTTATATATACTACAAACAGCAAAGGTCCCAGCACTGATCCCTGTGGAACACCACTGGTCACAGCCCTCCAATTAGAAAAGCATCCTTCCATTGCTACTCTCTGCCTTCTGTGACCTAGCCAGTTCTGTATCCACCTTGCCAGCTCACCCCTGATCCCGTGTAACTTCACCTTTTGTACTAGTCTACCATGAGGGACCTTGTCAAAGGCCTTCCTGAAGTCCATATAGACAACATCCACTGCCCTACCTGCATCAATCATCTTAGTGACCTCCTCGAAAAACTCTATCAAGTTAGTGAGACACGACCTCCCCTTCACAAAACCATGCTGCCTCTCACGAATACGTCCATTTGCTTCCAAATGGGAGTAGATCCTGTCTCGAAGAATTCTCTCCAGTCGTTTCCCTACCACTGAAGTAAGGCTCACCGGCCTGTAGTTCCCTGGATTATCCTTGCTACCCTTCTTAAACAGAGGAACAACTTTGGCTATTCTCCAGTCCTCCGGGACATCCTCCTGAAATAAAAGTTCTAAACTGGGGGAAGGCTGATTTTAATAAGATCAGATATGATTTGGTTGGAGTGGACTTGGAGCAGACACTTGTACGTTAATCTGTGACAGAACGGTGGGACAATTCAAGAAGGAAATCGGGAGAGTGAAGGACCAACATGTTCTAAGTGAACCCTGGATATTGAGGGACATACAGTATTGTATAAAGAAAAAAATAGAGGCTTAAGACAGATATTGAAGGCTCAGAACAGTGGAAGCCCAAGAGGCATACAGAACATGCAAGAGGGAATGTAAAAAAGAAATTAGGAGAGCAAAAAGGGGACATGAAGGGATACTAGCAGGTAAAGTAAAGGAAAATCCTAAGTTGCTTTACAAGTACATTAAGCGTAAAAGGATAACTAGGGAAAGAGTCGTGCACATTAAGGACCACAGTGTTAATTTGTGCGTGGAGCCAGAGGACATAGGTAGGGTTCTGAATGAATACTTTGTGTCAATGTTTGTGAGTGAGAGGGACGATGTGGATATAGAAATCAGGAAGATAAACTGTGATAAAATTAAAGAAATTAACATAGAGAGGAGGTTTTGAGTGGTCTGGCAGGCTTGAAAGTAGATAAATCCTCAGGGCCGGATGAAATGTATCCCATCTGTTGAGCGAGGCAAAGGGGGAAATAGCAGGGGCAGAATTAATCTGCATTTGGAGAGTCAGAGATAATCAAGAACAGTCAGCATGGTTTTGTTCAGGGGAGGTCATGTCTGACTAATTTGATTGAATTTTTTGCAGAGATGACCAGGTGTGGAGATGAAGGCCATGCATTTGATGTAGCCTACTTGGACTTCAGCAAGGTCCCACATGGGGGACTAATAGCAAAGGGATGCAAGGAAATTTGGCAAATTGGATCCAGAATTGGCTGAGTGGCAGGAAGCAGAGGGTGAAGGGGTGATTTTTCTGACTAGAAGCCTGTGTCCAGTGGGGTCCCATAGGGATCATTGTTGGGCCCCTTGCTGTTTATAGTTTATATAAACGATTTAGACTTGAATTTCGGAGGGCTTATCAGTAAGTTTGTATATGATATGCAAATTGCTGGGTTGGTAAATTGTGAGGAGGATAGCCTTAAATTACAGGAAGATATAGACGGGCTGGTCAAATGGGCTGATCAGTGGCAAATGGTATTCAATCCAGAGAAGTGTGAGGTGATGCACTTGGGCAGGACAAACAAGACAAGGAATATATGATGAACAGCAGCAGCCTGGGAAGCACTGAGGATCAGAGGGACCTTGGTGTGCATGTTCACCGGTTCCTTACGGTAGCAGGGAAAGTGGAGAAAGTGCTCAAGAAGACATACCCGCCCACAGCCTACCCATCCACAGCCTACCCATCCACTGCCTACCTGCCCATCCTTGCCCCCGATCCAATTCTACCAATGGCAATAGTGGGTCAATAGAAACCCTTAGTAGGCAATTATTGCACACTTCAGGGGCAGGATTCTACCCTACCTGGCGGGGCGGGGGGTTCCGGCGTAATGGAGTGGCGTGAACCACTCCGGTGTCGGGCTGCCCCAAAAGTGCGGACGTCTCCGCACCTTTAGGGGCCAAGCCCTCACCTTGAGGGGCTAGGCCCGCACCGGATTGGTTTGCGCTCCGCCAACTGGCGGGAAAGGCCTTTGGCGCCACGCCAGCCAGGGCCGAAAGGTCTTCGCCGGGCGATGCATGCGCGGGAGCATCAGCAGCTGCTGGCGTCATCCCCGTGCATGCGCTGGGGAGGGGGTCTCTTCCGCCTCTGCCATAGTGAAGACCATGGTGAAGGCGGAAGAAAAAGAGTGCCCCCACGGCACAGTCCCGCTCGTGGATCGGTGGGCCCCGATCGCGGGCCAGGCTACCGTTGGGGCACCCCCCGGGGCCACATCGCCCCGCGCCCCCCCCCCCAGGAGCCTGGAGCCTGCCCGCGCCGCCTTGTCCCGCCGTTCAAAAGGTGGTTTAATCCACGCTGGCGGGACAGGCATTCCAGCAGCGGGACTTCAGGCCTTCGCGGGCCGGAGAATCGGCGGGGGTGGGCCCGCCGCCCGGCACGGCGCGATTCCCCCGGCGGGGGGTCGGAGAATCCCGCCCAAGGTCCTCATATTGCTGCTGCTGAAATTTAGCCCATGGTGAGAGAGACTCGCCAAGCAGCCAATCCAGCAGGTTTCCCTTTAAGGGCCAAAGGTGGGGAGGGAGGGGTCCATAATTAATAGGCCTCCATTGGTTCATCAGAGGGCACCTCTAATGTGTTACCCCTCACAAAATTCCCTCACAAACCCTGGAATCCCCCCTTCTCACTTATCACCATGGCTCCAGTGAGACCTCGTCCCTCTCCAGTACTGAACAGCTCTACAAGCCCTGGGTGCAATACTGGCCAATGGCCACACTCCTGGTGTACAGGTGCTGGCACAGGAGATCTGCCGGTGTCTGGCTAATAAATGGCTCTGGAGCAGCAGTTCTTCTGTTGGCAGCACGGTAGCCTTGTGGATAGCACAATTGCTTCACAGCTCCAGGGTCCCAGGTTCGATTCCAGCTTGGGTCACTGTCTGTGCGGAGTCTGCACGTCCTCCCCGTGTGTGCGTGGGTTTCCTCCGGGTGCTCCGGTTTCCTCCCACAGTCCAAAGATGTGCAGGTTAGGTGGATTGGCCATGCTAAATTGCCCTTAGTGTCCAAAATTGCCCTTAGTGTTGGGTGGGGATACTGGGTCATGGGGATAGGGTGGCGGTGTTGACCTTGGGTAGGGTGCTCTTTCCAAGAGCCGGTGCAGACTCGATGGGCCGAATGGCCTCCTTCTGCGCTGTAAATTCTGTGAAATCTTCTGTTGGACAGGCTCTATCTCACTTGCGAGCCGGGGGCAGGGATCACAGCACCCCGTAAAATCTAGCCAAATATTCAAATTCTTGCACATTGCATCTGGGGAAAGAACATTCAGTTAACTAAAATAAATCTGGTATGAAAAGAAAGCGTCATTAATGATGACCCTGTTGTTAAATCTATCTGGTTCACTAATGCCATTTAGGGAAGTAAATTTGCAGATCTTTTATTATACCGCTTTGGATACTTGTGGGGGGGGGACTTACCAGGGGTAAGCCATGGGGTACGAGCCTCTGGCACGGAGTCTGTCCCTGTTGCTCAGAAGGGAAGGGGGGAGAGGAGCAGAGCATTAGTAATTGGGGACTCGATAGTCAGGGGCACAGATAGGAGATTTTGTGGGAGCGTGAGAGACTCGCGTTTGGTATGTTGCCTCCCAGGTGCAAGGGTACGTGATGTCTCGGATCGTGTTTTCCGGGTCCTTAGGGGGGAGGGGGAGCAGCCCCAAGTCGTGGTCCACATTGGCACGAACGACATAGGTAGGAAAGGGGACAAGGATGTCAGGCAGGCTTTCAGGGAGCTAGGATGGAAGCTCAGAACTAGAACAAACAGAGTTGTTATCTCTGGGTTGTTGCCCGTGTCACGTGATAGTGAGATGAGGAATAGGGAGAGAGAGCATTTAAACACGTGGCTACAGGGATGGTGCAGGCGGGAGGGATTCAGATTTCTGGATAACTGGGGCTCTTTCTGGGGAAGGTGGGACCTCTACACACAGGATGGTCTACATCTGAACCTGAGGGGCACAAATATCCTGGGGGGGAGATTTGTTAGTGCTCTTTGGGGGGGTTTAAACTAATGCAGCAGGGGCATGGGAACCTGGATTGTAGTTATAGGGTAAGGGAGAATGAGAGTATAGAGGTCAGGAGCACAGATTTGACGTCGCAGGAGGGGGCCAGTGTTCAGGTAGGTGGTTTGAAGTGTGTCTACTTCAATGCCAGGAGTATACGAAACAAGGTAGGGGAACTGGCAGCATGGGTTGGTACCTGGGACTTCGATGTTGTGGCCATTTTGGAGACATGGATAGAGCAGGGACAGGAATGGATGTTGCAGGTTCCGGGGTTTAGGTGTTTTAGTAAGCTCAGAGAAGGAGGCAAAAGAGGGGGAGGAATGGCGCTGCTAGTCAAGAGCAGTATTACGGTGGCGGAGAGGATGCTAGATGGGGACTCTTCTTCCGAGGTAGTATGGGCTGAAGTTAGAAACAGGAAAGGAGAGGTCACCCTGTTGGGAGTTTTTTATAGGCCTCCTAATAGTTCTAGGGATGTAGAGGAAAGGATGGCGAAGATGATTCTGGATATGAGCGAAAGTAACAGGGTAGTTATTATGGGAGACTTTAACTTTCCAAATATTGACTGGAAAAGATATAGTTCGAGTACAATAGATGGGTCGTTTTTTGTACAGTGTGTGCAGGAGGGTTTCCTGAAACAATATGTTGACAGGCCAACAAGAGGCGAGGCCACGTTGGATTTGGTTTTGGGTAATGAACCAGGCCAGGTGTTGGATTTGGAGGTAGGAGAGCACTTTGGGGACAGTGACCACAATTCGGTGATGTTTACGTTAATGATGGAAAGGGATAAGTATACACCGCAGGGCAAGAGTTATAGCTGGGGGAAGGGCAATTATGATGCCATTAGACGTGACTTGGGGGGGATAAGGTGGAGAAGTAGGCTGCAAGTGTTGGGCACACTGGATAAGTGGGGCTTGTTCAAGGATCAGCTACTGCGTGTTCTTGATAAGTATGTACCGGTCAGACAGGGAGGAAGGCGTCGAGCGAGGGAACCGTGGTTTCCCAAGGAAGTGGAATCTCTTGTTAAGAGGAAGAAGGAGGCCTATGTGAAGATGAAGTGTGAAGTTTCGGTTGGGGCGATGGATAGTTACAAGGTAGCGAGGAAGGATCTAAAGAGAGAGATAAGACGAGCAAGGAGGGGACATGAGAAGTATTTGGCAGGAAGGATCAAGGAAAACCCAAAAGCTTTCTATAGGTATGTCAGGAATAAGCGTATGACTAGGGAAAGAGTAGGACCAGTCAAGGACAGGGATGGGAAATTGTGTGTGGAGTCTGAAGAGATAGGCGAGATACTAAATGAATATTTTTCGCCAGTATTCACTCAGGAAAAAGATAATGTTGTGGAGGAGAATGCTGAGCCCCAGGCTAATAGAATAGATGGCATTGAGGTACGTAGGGAAGAGGTGTTGGCAATTCTGGACAGGCTGAAAATAGATAAGTCCCCGGTACCTGATGGGATTTATTCTAGGATTCTCTGGGAGGCCAGGGAAGAGATTGCTGGACCTTTGGCTTTGATTTTTATGTCATCATTGGCTACAGGAATAGTGCCAGAGGACTGGAGGACAGCAAATGTGGTCCCTTTGTTCAAAAAGGGGAGCAGAGACAACCCCGGCAACTATAGACCGGTGAGCCTCACGTCTGTAGTGGGTAAAGTCTTGGAGGGGATTATAAGAGACAAGATTTATAATCATCTAGATAGGAATAATATGATCAGGGATAGTCAGCATGGCTTTGTGACGGGTAGGTCATGCCTCACAAACCTTATTGAGTTCTTTGAGAAGGTGACTGAAAAGGTAGACGAGGGTAGAGCAGTTGATGTGGTGTATATGGATTTCAGCAAAGCGTTTGATAAGGTTCCCCACGGTAGGCTATTGCAAAAAATACGGAGGCTGGGGATTGAGGGTGATTTAGAGATGTGGATCAGAAATTGGCTAGCTGAAAGAAGACAGAGGGTGGTGGTTGATGGGAAATGTTCAGAATGGAGTACAGTCACAAGTGGAGTACCACAAGGATCTGTTCTGGGGCCGTTGCTTTTTGTCATTTTTATCAATGACCTAGAGGAAGGCGCAGAAGGGTGGGTGAGTAAATTTGCAGACGATACTAAAGTCGGTGGTGTTGTCGATAGTGTGGAAGGATGTAGCAGGTTACAGAGGGATATAGATAAGCTGCAGAGCTGGGCTGAGAGGTGGCAAATGGAGTTTAATGTAGAGAAGTGTGAGGTGATTCACTTTGGAAGGAATAACAGGAATGCGGAATATTTGGCTAATGGTAAAGTTCTTGAAAGTGTGGATGAGCAGAGGGATCTAGGTGTCCATGTACATAGATCCCTGAAAGTTGCCACCCAGGTTGATAGGGTTGTGAAGAAGGCCTATGGAGTGTTGGCCTTTATTGGTAGAGGGATTGAGTTCCGGAGTCGGGAGGTCATGTTGCAGCTGTACAGAACTCTGGTACGGCCGCATTTGGAGTATTGCGTACAGTTCTGGTCACCGCATTATAGGAAGGACGTGGAGGCTTTGGAGCGGGTGCAGAGGAGATTTACCAGGATGTTGCCTGGTATGGAGGGAAAATCTTATGAGGAAAGGCTGATGGACTTGAGGTTGTTTTCGTTGGAGAGAAGAAGGTTAAGAGGAGACTTAATAGAGGCATACAAAATGATCAGGGGGTTGGATAGGGTGGACAGTGAGAGCCTTCTCCCGCGGATGGATATGGCTGGCACGAGGGGACATAACTTTAAACTGAGGGGTAATAGATATAGGACAGAGGTCAGAGGTAGGTTCTTTACGCAAAGAGTAGTGAGGCCGTGGAATGCCCTACCTGCTACAGTAGTGAACTCGCCAACATTGAGGGCATTTAAAAGTTTATTGGATAAACATATGGATGATAATGGCATAGTGTAGGTTAGATGGCTTTTGTTTCGGTGCAACATCGTGGGCCGAAGGGCCTGTACTGCGCTGTATTGTTCTATGTTCTATGTTCTATGTGGCTTATATAGGATCCCAGCAATGTGGTTGACTCTTATCTACAACCTGAAGCAGCCCAGAATGTCAGTCAGTTAGAGCAAAACTTGCAATGGAAAGATCAGAGAAGAATAAAACCATTTGGACCACACGGCATTGGACTAGGCACCAGATTTGTATGCGAAAGGTTCAACACTGCAAAGTCCTTCTCACTAATACCTGAGCAATCAGACCAGCATTGGAGAGCTATTATAGAAACGTAGTCAAGCAATAAGCTAACATTATCATACTCCCTTGTACTGTTTTACACCCACTGAGCACTGACCTTTGATCTCCTGTCAACACATTCTACTATCTTACGTTTTGCCACTGTTTGTACTCTTGAGGCCTTAATGGCACCACGAACAACCACTTTTGTCTTTTGACTAATGTCCAAAGGCACCTTTGTCAATCTTCCCTTTGCCCCACCTCCTCCAACTTTATAATTTATTACATTTCTATCACTCTTCACCTCTGTAGAAGGGTCATCCAGACTGGGCACTATGGGCTGGATTCTCCATTCACTGACGCCGATTTCGTAATCGGCGATCGAGCGGAGAATCCCTTTTTACGACAAAATCAGGGGCGGCGCCTGTTTGACGCAGGTTTTGTACGCTCCGCCCCCGCCGAAAAAACATTATCGCAGCGCAACACACACTGTTGGGACTGCCTCACGTGTCACCTGAAGGCCCTCTCCCGATGCTCCGATGGGCCGAGTTCACGACGGCGCAGAGATTTGTGGTCCCAGCCATGTGGGTAGCCGGCGTGGCGGCTGCGACAGCTGGGGGGACTGGTGGGGGTTGGCCAGGGGGCGGCGAAGGGGTGTCCAGGGGGCACTATCAGGCAGGTCGGATCTGTGCCTGGCCGGTGCCATGTTATTTATTTTTTGGAGGCCAGACAGTTTATATGGCTCAGCTGCTAGCCCCTCACCGGTCGCAGCATCAGTGAATGGCCACCGCCGATTCTTTCCACGTAAAACACGACTGATCTTCCGGACTTAGCCTCAGAATCGGAGAATCTGGCCTATTAGCTCTGTTTATCTCTGCACAGAAGCTGCCAGACATGCTGAGCTTATCTGACATTTTTTGTTTTTATTTCAAATTACCAGCATCTGCAGGATTTTGCTTTTATTAGAGTCATACTTACTTACACAATATAGTCATACTCACAGAATCATAGATTATCATAGAATTTACAGTGCAGAAGGAGGCCATTCGGCCCATCGAGTCTGCACCGGCTCTTGGGAGAGCGCCCTACCCAAGGTCAACACCTCCACCCTATCCCCATAACCCAGTAACCCCACCCTACACTAAGGGCAATTTTGGACACTAAGGGCAATTTATCATGGCCAATCCACCTGACCTGCACATCTTTGGACTGTGGGAGGAAACCGGAGCACCCGGAGGAAACCCACGCACACACGGGGAGGATGTGCAGACTCCGCACAGACAGTGACCCAAGCCGGAATCGAACCTGGGACCCTGGAGCTGTGAAGCAATTGTGCTATCCACAATGCTACCATGCTGCCCAATCATGGGCCAGATTCTCAGCATGACGGAAAACACCGGCTTCCACGAAATAAATGCCTGGAGAATGGCCGGGTCCATGGCTGCGCATGCGCACGGCGACGACCTGCAGCGCCCGCGCCGTACAACATGGCACCAGCTGTGCACGGCCTCGACCTGCCAGATAGTGCCCCCATGGACATCCCCTTGCCACTCCCTGGCCATCCTCCACCAGTCCCCAGCCCTTGTGAGAGCGCCCCCGGCTAGCAGCATGGCTCCCGTCTGACTGTGGCGCCGTTGGATACAGTCCACAGCCGCCACGCCAGGTTCCCACACGGCTGGGACCACACGCCCCACGCCATCGTCAACTCGGCCCATTAGTCGCCATCCCACCTTAGGTCCTACCTTAGATCCCCTAATACAGGTGTCACAGTGGTTCACCACATTCACCCCCTGTTAAAAATGAGTCCGGCGGGGGTGGTGTAGAACTATATACAGTATTGAAGATTATGTACAGCGTTTTATGAACAAAGAAGTGAGAAAAGAAAATGTCCTTTTGACAGTCCGGTGTCAGTTAGAGGTTTAACCGGCCTGGTGCCTTGACGTTCCACTGGGAGCGACGTAACGGCGGCGGCGATGTCGATGCTGGTGACGTAGGTGCCGGCCTGATGTTGGATGACTCTGGGAGCGTGCCGAAATACTCTTCATCCGCTTGGGTGGGCAGTGGAAGGAGGGATGGACCTGGTGGGGTTAATGTTGGAAGCGCTGGGGAAGGGGAGGATGGCGCCTGGACGGGGAAGTGTGTATGGATGGAACCTGCTGGTGCTAGGTCCCTGAGGGAGACAGTATCTTGGTGGCCGTCGGGGTACACCACATAGGCATACTGGGGGTTGGCATGGAGCAAGTGTACCCTATCCACCAATAGGTCTGCCTTGTGGAGTTGGACGTGTCTACGGAGCAGGACTGGTCCTGGGAGCTGCGAGCCAAGACGGGAGCGATACCCCAGATGTGGACTTCCTGGGGAAGGCAAAGAGACGTTCATGGGGTGTGTTATTCGTAGCGGTGCACAGTAGTGACCGGGTGGAGTGTAGTGCATCAGAGAGAACCTCCTGCCAGCGAGAGGTTGGGAGGTTCCTGGACGGCCCTCCAAACTGTCCCGTTCTCTCTCTCTACCTGCCCGTTTCCCCGGGGGTTGTAGCTGGTCGTTCCGCTGGAGACAATACCCCTGCTAAGCAGGAACTGACGCAGCTCATCACTCATGAATGAGGATCCCCTGTCACTGTGGATGTAGGCGGGGAAATCGAACAGAACGAAGATTGTGTTGAGGGCCTTGCTGACGGTGGCAGACGTCATATCGGGGCATGGGATGGCGAAGGGGAACCTGGAGTACTCATCGACCACACTGAGGATATACGTGTTTCGGTCGGTGGAGGGGAGGGGCCCTTTGAAATCCACGCTGAGGCATTCAAAGGGGCGGGAGGCCTTCACCAGGCACGAGAGGCCTTCACCAGGACGGTAGAAGTGCGACTTGCACTCTGCACAGACCTGGCAGTCCCTGATGACTGTCCGTACTTCCTCGACGGGGTAGGGCATATTGCGAGCCTTGACAAGATGGTACAATCGTGTGACCCCCGGGTGACAAAGGCTGTCGGGTACGGCCCGGAGTTGGTCTACTTGTGCGCTGGCGCATGTACCTCGGGAGAGGGCATCTGGGGGCTCGTTGAGTTTGCCGGGGCGATACAAGATCTCGTAATTATAGATGGAGAGCTCGATTCTCCACAGCAAGATTTTATCATTTTTGATCTTGCCCCGCTGCGTGTTGTTGAACATGAAGGCTACCGACCGTTGTCCAGTGAAGAGAGTGAATCTCCTGCCGGCCAGGTAATGCCTCCAATGCTGCACAGCTTCAACGACAGCTTGGGCCTCTTTTTCGACGGACGAGTGCCGAATTTCTGAGGCATGAAGGGTGCGGGATAAGAATGCCACGAGCCTGCCTACCTGATTGAGGGTGGCGGCAAGGGTGACTTCTGATGCGTCGCTTTCTACTTGGAAGGGCAGTGTCTCATCTACTGCGTGCATCCCGGCCTTGGCTATGTCTGCTCTGATACGGGTGAAGGCCTGTTGTGCCTCGGCCGTAAGGGGAAACTGGGTGGACTGTATGAGTGGGTGGGCCTTGTCCGCGTATTTTGGGACCCACTGAGCGTAGTACAAAAAGAACCCCAGGCAGCGTTTGAGGGCCTTGGGCCAGTGGGGGAGGGGAAGCTCCATGAGGGGGCGGTCGGGATCGGCCCCAGAACTCCGTTCTGGACCACATAGCCGAGGATGGCTAAGCGGGTCGTGTGAACACACACTTCTCCTTATTAAAAGTAAGGTTGAGGAGAGTGGCAGTGCAGAGGAATTTAGCAAGGTTGGCATCGTGGTCCTGCTGATCATGGCCGCAGATGGTGACATTGTCTAGGCACGGAAACATGGTCTGCAAACCGTACCGGTCGACCATTCGGTCCTTCTCCCTTTGAAAGACCGAGACCCCGTTAGTGACGCCAAAGGGAACCCTAAGAAAATGATAGAGATAACCGTCCGCCTCAAAGGCAGTGTATGGACGGTCCGATTTATGGATGGGGAGCTGGTGGTAGGCGGATTTTAGGTCAATCGTTGAGAAGACCCGGTACTGTGCAATCTGATTGACCATATCAGATATGCGTGGGAGGGGGTACGCGTCGAGCTGCGTGTACCGATTGATGGTCTGGCTATCGTCCACAACCATTCTATGCTTATCCCCAGTTTTAACGACTACCACTTGAGCTCTCCAGGGGCTGTTGCTGGCATCGATGATACCCTCCCGAAGCAGCCGCTGGACTTCGGACCTGATGAAGGTCTTGTCCTGGGTGCTGTACCGTCTGCTCCTGGTGGCAACGGGTTTGTAATCAAAGTTAGATTGGCAAAGAGGGAGGGTGGGTCGACCTTTAGGGTCGCGAGGCCAACACAGTGAGGGGTGGTAGGGGCCTGCCGAATTTGAGGGTGAGGCTCTGGAGATTGCACTGGAAATCCAGGCCTAGTAATAGTGCAGCACAGAGATTAGGAAGGACGTAGAGGCGGAAGCCGCTGAATTCTACGCCGTGGACCGTGAAAGTGACCGTGCAGAACCCCCGGATCGGGACGGAATGGGATCCGGAGGTCAGGGGGATCTTTTGATTGGTGGGGTGAACCGCGAGGGAGCAGCGCCTTACCTTATCCGGGTGGGTGAAGCTTTTGGTGCTCCCGGATTTCAGCAGGCAGAGGTCACGTGGCCGTTGATTTTCACCGTAGTCGAAGCGGTGGCCAGGTTGTGTGGATGAGACTGGTCTAGCGTCATCGAGGCGAGCTGCGGTTGATCGTCACTGGAGTCAGAAGACGGAGAGCGTGGGGGGGGGCCACGAAGAGTGTGTTCGCTTTCTGCGCGTAGTTCTCTTTGAGGAGTGCCATCGCTTCCGTGTAGGTCGAGGCGTCCTGGATCAGCGGAAACACGCTGGAGCTCAACCTTGAGTACAGGACCTGTATCTTCTGAGCCTCCGTCGATGGGGTGGTCGCTGAGTTTATGTAAGCCTCGATGCAAGCTAGCCAGTGATTAAAGTCTTTTCTGGCGTTGGTCGATTGCGGATCCAGCTGCAGGCGATCTGGTTTGATTCGGATGTCCATCTTGTAGAAAATCTTACTGCAATAAATTGATGCACGATCAATTGTACAAAGACTCAGATTGGGTATAACTGTGACTTTATTGCAGTAAGATGCGTGGCCTCCTACAGCAGCTGGCGAAATGGCAGCTGAATGGAGGACACGCATATTTATATTCCTCCTCCTGGGCGGAGCCAGCCGGCAGGGGCTACCGGCGAACCTGTAGTACAGGTTCTACCTTACATCCCCTAATACAGGTGTCACAGTGGTTCACCACAGTTACTGCCAGTTCTTTCCCGACCTTGCCCTGCACTCCTCTCGCTTGCCACTTCGCTCTCCCTTCTCCGCTCTCGCTTGCCACTTCGCTCTCCCTTCTCCGCTCTGTTCGTTCTTTCATACGAGGTCACGGTTTCCCACGTGAAGCAGTCCCTCGGGTAGTGGTTTGCCTTTGTCATTCAGGGTGTGTTTTGTGGCGGAGGGGGCGAGGTCTTTCCTCACCCCCTTGTCAGCGTGCTGTTGTTCCTTGCCAGGGGTCCCTTATTGTTTCCCTGCTGTTGCTGTTCTAGCCAACATTCCACAACAAACTTGTTTGCCTCAGGGGGGATTGTGAAGAAATGTTCTTTGCCTTGGTTTGTGACCCAGAGCTTCGCTGGGTTCAGCATACCAAAGCGTATATAGGACTGCTTTTGCCCTATTGAACTCAGCCCATTTCCTGGCCAGGTCTGCCCCAATGTCCTGGTATATCCTAATACTGTGTCCTTCCAAGCGGCAGTTCTTGGTCTGTCTGGCCCGTCACAGGATTCTTTCTTGGTCCTGGTACTGGTGCAGTTTGGCTATGACTGCCTTCAGTTGCTCCCCTGCTTTGGGTTTCGGGTGCAGCGACGGGTGTGCCCTGTTCATTTCTGGTGGGTCGGGAAAGTTTGCCTCCCCACTAAGTTGCCCAGCATCTACCGTGGGGTCCCTGTCTTCAATCCCCTCTGGTAGGCCCATAATTCGCAAATTTTGCCTTCTCGAACGGTCCCCTTGATCTTCTACTTTGCCCTGCGTCGTGACCAACCTAGCCACCTCCTTCTCAAGTGCCACGGTCCGATCACTCTGGCCAGATGCGGCCTTTTCCAACTCTTTGATGGTCGCCTCTTGGGCTTCCAGTCTCTTCTGCTCTGCTCTGCTCGGAGCGCGCTGTATGTGAACCAGGGTCTCGGCCATCACTGCCTTCACCGTGGCCTCAATGTCTGCCTTTACCTCCACCTTTATCTCCTACTGGTGGTTCTTCAGTGTCTCAGTGAAGGATGCCTTCCAGATCCCCCCTGATGCAGGAGGGATTTGCTCCTGTCTGTCCTGCTCTTTTGTTTCGGCGAAGCTTGCGCTCCGCCGCTTTGTGTGCTGGTTGGCTCGTCTGAGTGTGGTCGCCGCTGGCCCCTTCTACTCCTGGTCTCTGCTTGGCCTCTCTTTTGGCTTCTTCTGGGAATTTTTGCTTATATTTCACTCACTTTCTTCCTTCCTCTGTCCTATTAAGGTTGGGGAATGGATTGCTGCGTCCTTTTGGCGAATGATGTTGTAAAGTGGCTGTTTTTCGGATCCACGGGAGGAGAGCCACCTAATGTGCGACTGCTCAGCACGTCATCATCACCGGAAGTTGAGTACTCATTTATGATGAATTAATGAGTCCTGAATGACTTGGCTATCGGGGAAATGACAAAAGAACTATAGGCTAATGAGAAAATATGCTTTTACACAGAGAGTATTAGGATCTGGAATGCACCATCTGAAACTGGTGGAGGCGGATTTAATCATAGCTTTCGAAAGGATACTGGATAATTATCTGGGGAGAAAAGGGCTAATTGAAAGAAAGTTTGAGAGTGGGACTTGCTGAATTGCTCTTGCCGAGAGACCGCATGGGCATGCTGGGCCGAATCGCCTCCTGTGTTGTAATCATTCCATGATTCTTTGATTTAATGCCAGACCAGGCCAGAAAGCCAACATGGGGTAACAATTTCATCCTCACCAATCTACCTGTCATTGATGGGATCTGTCCATGAGAGTATTGATAAAAGTGACCACTGCACAGTCTTTGCGAAGACAAACTCCTAATTTCACACTGAGGACATCTTCCGTTATGCCCTACTGTACTACCACCATGCTATCGTAGATAGTACAGAACAGAGCCAGCAGCTCAAATCTTTGTATCTCCAGCAGGAGCCAAAATCTGCCACACCAAAATGTGTAATGGCCGGGCATTTTCCTCTCTCTGTCATTACAATCAAGCCAAGGGATCAATCCTGGTTCAATGTGGAATGTAGGAGAGCATGCCAAGAGCAGCACCTGGCGTACATGAAAATAAGATGTGCATCTTGTGAAGTTACAACACAGCAGTGAAAGCAGCATGCATTCTAGTACAAACAGTTCAGATCAAAGAGCAAAACTGAGAAGAGTGCTCCAAATGCACTCTAATCAGAATGAGATATAACTCGAATCCATCAGTCTCTCCGATCTTCCACAGTTTCAAGATTCTCAATATTTATTGAATACTCTGATTTATCATTCTTGGGTCTAAAATGGTTCATTAGAAATTAAAAAGTAAGATGAATAAAAAAGATACAGTGGGAAAGGCAGAGAAATGGGATTACAGCAGACAGTTCTGTCAAAAGGTAAACATCAACAAAGGTACGATTGGTCAAAAAATCTTCATTACTGTGACGAATGTGATATAAAATAGTTACTTTAGAGATATTAGTTAATGTAATGTAGAAATAAGCCACTTTGATTCTGGCAAGTAGAGACAAAGGATGTTAGACCGCATGGGGAAAGCAGGAAGAGGTGTGTCTACGAGAGTGATGCTGGATTGATAGGGGCCAGAGGAAGGGATTGGAAGTGAGCCAATCAGAATAGATCAAACAGGTCAGGAGGGACATAGGATGACCTATGGGTGTCGAGTATGTGAAACTTGATGCCATTTGAATGTATCAGTACTGATCTCTTTGTCTGGGACATTCACTTAGTCCCGGAGCTGCAGAGAGCAACATGTTATCTGTATCACTGTGGACTAAGTTTAGCTTGCAAGCTGAATAAAATAACTAATGTTATACCTGCAAATCCATCTCGACTTTTATTGAGGCCAGACTGACGGATAAAGAAATTTGGGATTCAACAACTGCTGTACTCTTCACAATTGTTTATTGCAATAAATGTGAGAAAATAAGTCAAGCATACATCTTGTAAAACCAGTGCTTTGAGAAAAAGCAGCAATTGAGACTCTGGTAACTGTGCTCTCAAATAACAAACAACCTCATCCATAGGTAGCTTTGTTCAGTGCAGCTAAACAAAGCGGTTTAGGTATTTAGATTAAAAGCAAAACCAAATGAGTTCACATCTTGGACACAGCCTGAAACCATAGCAAATGTAAATGAGTGTGCAGTGTGTGAGAAAACATGGGTACAATGCATGAAAAAAGAATGAGATGAGAGAGAAGAAAAAGTAAGATAGTAAATAATCTGGAAAATACGGAAAGGTAAACTGGAACAGTAATTCAGATGCAGTGAGCTCAGAAGATAGAAGAATAGCAAGTAACGTGGCAGCCCTCTTTGAAAATGCGAGTAGCTCTAATGGATAGTGTCATAACCCTTAGAGGGACCACAGTTAAACTATCATTGATCTTCCGTGGGACTTGTGGAGTATGGGCTTCCCATATAAGGACTGGAGGCCACCCGCCTGGGGTTCATTATAAAAGCTGGCCCAAAGCTGGACCAGATTAGTCCTCCCAGTAAGGATCGTAATGGGAACACAATGCTGTTTTGCGCAGAACTATGAATACAGTCAAAATAAATTAATGTTCAGTTTTCGCCTACTTCCTCAAGTTACTAAAGAGAGATCCATGGCATATTCAGTGGGATGGAGCCTGGCACAATACAAGGCTTATTAAAGTACTGGCATGTTCAGCGGGTAACATTTCTCGCACAGTGTCAACTGGAGCTTATGTTTGTATACTGCAGAGCAGCTCAGTAGGGGATCTGGACATCATCACAGGACTCTTGCATGACTAGTTTTGTTCACTTTGACTGCACCACAATTTAATCTGCACTGAGTCAACTGTGTTATCATTCAATCACACTTCATAACAGGAATAAGTCATCACACTGGCAAACTGAGTGAGCATAATCTTCTCCAGCAAGAAGAAAATTAATGCACACGGGAATCTTCATTACAGCTCTGCTGAATTTCGGCACCAAGACCTTTTGTAAAATACTGCTGGAATTCAGTCACACATTAAATTCATGAGTGTTTCCACAAGACTTATTTTTGTGTAAAAAATTTAATTCAGTTTTGTATTTAACATGCTTGCCTTAACTAATAACTAGTCCTATGTGTAAATCTTTGTCCTCTAGTAATTGACTCTTCCAGCTTTTTCCCCAGGGTGGAAGAGTCAATTACTAGGGGACAGAGGTTTAAGGTTTAAGGGTCAAAGTTTAGATGACATGTGCGATGAAGCTTTTTACACAGAGGGTAGTGGGTGCCTGGAACTCGCTGCCGGAGGAGGTGGTGGACACAGGTACGATAGTTCCGTTTAAGGGACGTCCTGTCAAATACTTGAATAAATGGGAATAGAGGCATACGGACCCTGGAAGTGTTGAAAGTTTTAGGTTATGTAATGATATGACTTGTGAACAACCAGGAGGCAGAGCGACCACTCTTGACCCCCACAGTTTGCATTCATCCTGCATAACTACCCACCCCTACACTTCACATAAAGTTTCAACTCATCATCTTCCATGATAGTTGTCCACCCTTACATCAGAAATATTTTAACTTGTGACAGAATAAGGGGCGACATTCTCCGACCCCCCGCCGGGTCGGAGAATCGCCGTGGGCTGGCGTGAATCCCGACCCCGCCGGTTGCCGAAGTCTCCGGCACCGGATATTCGGCGGGGGCGGGAATCGCGCCGCGACGGTTGGCGGGCCCCCCCGCTCGATTCTCCGGCCCGGATGGGCCGAAGTCCCGCCGATAAATTGCCTGTCCCGCCGGCGTAAATTAAATCACCTACCTTACCGGCGGGACAAGGCGGCGCGGCGCGGGCTCCGGGGTCCTGGGGGTGGATCTGGCGCCTGGGGTGCCCCCATGGTGGCTTGGCCCGCGATCGGGGCCCACCGATCTGCGGGCGGGCCTGTGTCATGGGGGCACTCTTTCCCTTCCGCCTCCGCCACGGTCTCCACCATGGCGGAGGCGGAAGAGACTCCCTCCACTGCGCATGCGTGGGAAACTGTCAGCGGCCGCTGACACTCCCGCGCATGCGCCGCCCCAAGATGTAATTTCCGCGGCAGCTGGCGGGGCAACAAAGGCCGGTTCCGCCAGCTGGCGAGGCGGAAATTCCTCCGGCGTCGGTCTAGCCCCTCAATGTTGGGGCTCGGCCCCCAAAGATGCGGAGCATTCCGCACCTTTGGGGCGGCGCGATGCCCGTCTGATTGGCGCCGTTTTGGGCACCAGTCGGCGGACATATGTTGGGTGGGGTTACTGGGTTATGGGGATAGGGTGGAGGTGTTGACCTTGTGTAGGGTGCTCTTTCCAAGAGCCGGTGCAGACTCGATGGGCCGAATGGCCTCCTTCTGCACTGTAAATTCTATGATAATCTATGATAATCACGCCGTTTCGGGAGAATTTCGCCCCAGATCTCTGTTCATCCACTGCTTAATCTGCTTCACACTTACTGGAGAGTGTGCAAGTCTCACGAGTCAGGAAATTGCCTCGGGAGGACACAATACCTTGGATGGCAAATCCAGTAAAGGGAGGTGACTCAACGTGTCCGTATTTGTATTGGCTTCCCCTGCTTTGTATACGATATTGTTCTGATATGCTGACAATGTAAGTGCCCAGTGCTGTACTCCTGCTGGGGCAATGGGAGGAATACATTTCACTTTGGACGGCATGGTAGCACAGTGGTTAGCACTGTTATTGTCATGTTATTATTATTATTATTATTAACCAATGTTAGCTCCAGGGTCCCAGGTTTGATTCCCGACTTCGGTCACTGTCTGTGTGGAGTCCGCATGTTCTCCCGGTGTCTGCATGGGTTTACTTAAGGTGCTCTGGTTTCCTCCCACAAGTCCCGAAAGACGTGCTGTTAAGTGAATTGGACATTCTGAATTCTCCCTCAACAGGCGGCAGAATGTGGCAACTAGGGGCTTCTCACAGTAACTTCATTGCAGTGTTAATGTGAGCCTACTTGTGACAATAAAGATTATTATTATAATATGCGTAAGCGATTCTATATGTTAACCTCCAACCAGCAGGTGGCAGTAGAGATGACAGTGCTGCTGGCCAGTCCGCATAGTCAATGAACCTGGAGGCGATTAAAGTGTCCCACGCGTCGGCCCTGATGCACATATTGTGCAGCCACCTATGCCTGGTCAGGCCCCATGTCCTGCCCATCCTCGCCCTCCCCTACATCCTCCTCATCAGACAAGCCTGGCATTCATCTCCCTCCTCCAGCACATTGCTCCACTGCTGCATGATGTTCTGGAGGACACAGCAGGCCACCACAATGTGTGAGACCCTCCTAGCCCCAATACTAGGCACCTGAACCACATCTTCAGGATGCTGAAGCATTGCACGATCATGTCCCTGGTCGCTGCATGGGCACCGTTGAGGCAAGTCTTTAGGTTGACCTGTGGCCTCCAGTTAGGTGTCATCAGCTACATCCACAGTGGATAACCCCTGTCGCCCAGGATAAAAGTGTCATGCGCACTGCCTGGGTCCCGGGCGCAGACTTGCATGATATGCATCTCATGGTCACACACCAACTGCACATTCTTTGAGTTTTTCGGTTTTTTTAAGACTGACCTGTCATGGGCCAGTGCTCATAGGGGGATACACATCCCGTCGATCATCCCTTGGGCCTGGGGCATCTCGACAATGACGGCAAACCCCGCTACCTGGACAGCTCGTACTGCCTCAGTGCATCCCCCAGTCTGCGGCGATTAGAATGAAGCCCACCATTCCTGGTTGAATTGTGAAGTCTATTGTCTGCAGTGGGTGAAGGGCAGGCATTATGCATGGTGTGTACCACCGTGCCCACCAGGTCCACCGGTCTACACGGTGGCCACAGTCTGCACTGCAGCCCCTGCCCCGCATGTCCCTTTCCCCCATCCCCACATCCAGCCCCAGTCATTCCTCGCTGGCACTCTGCCCACCGCACCCCTGGCCCTTTCGGTGCCTGGCACCATGGGAACCTCTGGCCCTGGTGCCTGTCTCTGCTGCCACGGGTACCGGTGGCTGGACTACCCATGCCTGCTGTACGCTCTGTGGCCCCGCCCAGCACCCTCCTGCAAGGGCCACTGTGGGTGTGCCGAATGCTGCCCCGCCGGCTGGTGGCGGCCGGTTGGGAGGAGGGTGGGGATACCCATACGACCGGTGTCACTGTGTACGACCAGGGACCGCGGTGAGTGGTGAGTGGGGTGCGGAGCAAGATGGCTGCATTGCAGGCCATGGCAATGGAGGCCTGTGTCTGGATGTCCCGGTCCCATGGGGATAGCCCATCCCCTGACCATCCCTGTCACTTTCTGCTGCCCCACTGGCATCCCCCCGCCAGCCCTGCAAGTGGCAGAACCGGCAGCCTTTGCATGTCCTGCTTCTCTCTCTCTTCGGCCATGTCACCTGTTTCCTGATTTTTAAAAGCACAAGTGAAACTTGCCGTTGGGAATTCCCCCAGTGCATTGCAGATGCCCCGAGAATACCGGGTCAGGCTCGTTAATGATATGCAAACGCCGTTTACTGTAAGTGCAGTAGAATGCATTGACGCTGCTGTCGAGGCATCGGAGAATTGAAAATTGGTGTGCCCAAGGTGCCCGCTACGATTTTGGCTTCACGGCCAATTCTAGCCCATTCGTCTTTCCCAATTTTGGCATCAGCCGACGGAGAATCTTGGCCTGTATGTTTTGAAGAAGAAGTTAGATATAGTTCTTGGGGCGAAAAGGGTAAGAGGGTATGGGGGGAAGGCGAGAACAGGCTATTGAGTTGGCTGATCAGCCATGATCATCATTAATAGTGTACAGGCTTGAAGGGCTGAATGGCCTATTTTCTATGTTTCTATATTTTCTTTTTTACCTGACCCAATTTAGTAGAGCTTTCTCTTGATGTCTGTCTTCCTTCCCAAGACTTACGGAACTGACTGTGTCCCAGACCCTTCTATACTTTGTTGCTTAGTAAGTTTGCAGACGACACAAAGGTTGGTGGGATTGCGGATAGCGATGAGGACTGTCAGAGGATACAGCAGGATTTAGATTGTTTGGAGACTTGGGCGGAGAGATGGCAGATGGAGTTTAATCCGGACAAATGTGAGGTAATGCATTTTGGAAGGTCTAATGCAGGTAGGGAATATACAGTGAATGGTAGAACCCTCAAGAGTATTGAAAGTCAAAGAGATCTAGGAGTACAGGTCCACAGGTCACTGAATGGGGCAACACAGGTGGAGAAGGTAGTCAAGAAGGCATACGGCATGCTTGCCTTCATTGGCTGGGGCATTGAGTATAAGAATTGGCAAGTCATGTTGCAGCTGTATAGAACCTTAGTTAGGCCACACTTGGAGTATAGTGTTCAATTCTGGTTGCCACACTACCAGAAGGATGTAGAGGCTTTAGAGAGGGCGCAGAAGAGATTTACCAGAATGTTGCCTGGTATGGAGGGCATTAGCTATGAGGAGCGGTTGAATAAACTCGGTTTGTTCTCACTGGAATGAAGGAGGTTGAGGGGCGACCTGATAGAGGTCTACAAAATTATGAGGGGCATAGACAGAGTGGATAGTCAGAGGCTTTTCCCCGGGGTAGAGGGGTCAATTACTAGGGGGCATAGGTTTAAGGTGAGAGGGGCAAGGTTTAGAGTAGATGTACGAGGCAAGTTTTTTACGCAGAGGGTAGTGGGTGCCTGGAACCCGCTACTGGAGGAGGTGGTGGAAGCAGGGACGATAGTGACATTTAAGGGGCATCTTGACAAATACATGAATAGGATGGGAATAGAGGGATACGGACCCAGGAAGTGTAGAAGATTGTAGTTTAGTCGGGTAGCATGGTCGGCACGGGCTTGGAGGGCCGAAGGGCCTGTTCCTGTGCTGTACATTTCTTTGTTCTTTGCTTAGCCCGGACAGAAATTCAGCAGCTTCTTCTTTCCCTGTCCGAAGTTTGATTAGTGATGCTGCCAATAGGGCCCATTAAATTGAAGCTGCAACCCCCGCAGGTGAGGGCCCTACAATCTGTTCTCAAATGAACAGAAACCTCAAATTATTAATCTGACTGAATCACAGGAAGGTTTAGATTCTCTCCAATTTACAAGAGATGAGCTGGTATGTGAAAATCAATATTCCACAAATGAATGAGTCCATCTGGCGTCAAATAGCTCTTCTGCTTAAACTCCCAGGGGATGTCCTTCACATGAGGAGCGTTATGAAGACTCATGAAGACGCTCGGGGCGATTCTCCTAATAAATGACACAGTGCCATTTTGTGTGGATTTGGTAGGGTCATTCACGCCAGGTGTTTGGGTGCAATCCAGACCAGTATTAATCCACACTTCGGCATTGTTTTGGAGCTTGGGGAGATTCTCACCTAAATCCCAGTTATATTTTTCTGCAGTGGGGAACTAAACTCGCTGGCAACACTGGCTCCTCAGAGATTGGGGCGAGATTTTTAAAGGGTGCACAATCTCAAAGTGAGGCTGAGGGTCCCCCGGGGGGGGGGGGTAACCTCACCCCCATCATTAAAAGTCTGTGTGACCCCTTACCCCACACCAACCAGGTATGAGAGTGACCCGGCCCCACATCTGTGTGTTAGGGTCCTGTGTGTGTCCTGTCCTGTGTGTCAGTGTCCTGTGCTTCAGTGTCCTCTGCGTCAATGTCCTGGGCATCAGTATCCTGTGCGTCCTTCCCCCATAACCCCCTTCCCCTATATCCCCCCTTCCCCCATATCTCCCTTCACCCATATCCCCCCTTCCCCATATCCCCCTTCCCCCATATCCCCCTTCCCCCATATCCCCCCATATCCCCCCTTCCCCCATATCCCTCTTCCCCCATATCCCCCCTATAATGGGGGATATGGGAAAGGGGGGTATGGGGAGGGGAATATGAGGGAAGGGGGGATAGGGGGAAGGGTGGCATGGGGAAGGGGGATATGGGGGATGTGGGGGGATATGGGGGAAGGGGGGATATGGGGGAAGGGGGGATATGGGGAAAGTGGGATATGGGGGAAGGGGGATATGGGGAAAGTGGGGATATGGGAGAAGGGGGATATGGGAGAAGGGGGGATACAGGAGAAGGGGATATGGGAATATGGGGAAGGGGATATGGGGGATGTGGGGGGATATGGGGAAAGGGGGGATATGGCGGAAGGGGGGATATGGGGTAAGTGGGATATGGGGGAAGGGGGATATGGGGAAAGCGGAGATATGGGGGAAGGGGGATACAGGAGAAGGGGATATGGGGGATATGGGGAAGGGGGATATGGGGAAAGGGAGATATGGGGAAGGGAGATATGGGGGAAGGAGGGATATGGGGAGGGGGGAATATGGGTGAAGGGGGATATGGGGGGATATGGGGAAGGGGAAATGGGGAAGGTGAAATGCGGAAGGAGGATACGTGGGAAGGGGGGATATGGGGGAAAGGGGATATGAGGAAGGGGTGAAATGGGGGAAGGGGATGTAGGGGAATATGGGGGAAGGGGGATGTGGGGGAAGGGGGATATGGGGGGATATGGGGGAAGGGGGGATATAGGGGAAGGGGGATATGGGGGAAGGGGGATATTGGGGGATATGGGGGAAGGGGGATATGGGGGAATGGGGAAGCGGGAATATGGGGAAAGGGGGGATGGGGAAGGGGGAAAGGGGGCAGGCAGTGGGGGATCTCACTTGGCACTGCGCGGCGGGCGGACATTTTGCCGGGTCTCTGAGGGGGGGCGTCTTTTGTGCAGTGACGCCGCGCGGCATCACTAATGGCATGCGCGTCCGTGACGGGTGATGCCATCGTGAATGGCGTCACGCCGCTTCTAGCCCATTCCGGGCCAGAGAATTCGCGACGTTTCGGGGGGCCCGACGCCGGAGTGATTCGCACCCTTTTTGGCAGGGTTTGGGCCATCGCACCGATTCACGGAGAATCCCGCCCATATATGTTGTAGGTACTGCCACAGCGCTGTTAGTAGGGAAGTTGCAGGATTTGACCCAGCAACAACGAAAGAACAGCGATATATTTCCAAGTCACAATCGTGTGTGGCTTGGAGGGGAACTTGAAGTTGATGGTGTTCCCATGTATCTGCTGCCTTTGTTCTTCTGGGTTAGTGTTTTTCAAACTTTTTTCCCAGCACTGACTTTTGCGAACGGACTGAACTTTGGGACCCACGCTGGCTGTACTTCGCAACCCATGCCTCCTGACCTTCGCGATCCACACTTGCCGGCCTTCATGACACGCCATGTTCACTTACGTTTAATGTAAAAGAGAAGCCTGCTTGGTCCTCATGATCTCACTCCAATCAGGTTCACAGTAGGAGAGGATAATGTGCATATCAGGTGCAAACTTCAGCCAGTCCCTTTGTGCCATTTTCATCTTTGTGAGAACGGAAAATCCAACCTCGCACATGCAGATCGTCGTCAAGGACAATAGCAACAAAACTGGTTTCACTCAGCATTGGATACTCCTGATAGATACTACTCCAGTATTCTGGAGAGGGTAAATAAATTCAGTTGTTAGGTTTGTACACAAAATCCCAGATGCTCGGGGGAGGGCATCCCTCTGCGACCTATCCCATTCACCAGTAAAGAGATAGCAGAATGGGCTCTAAGACAAAATAGTACAGGACATGGTGAAGATACACAGAATATATTAGATTGGAGATTAGCTTGATAAGATATGAATATGGTTGAGGAATGGTTTAATGTAACCCGTTAACCGCCCAATTATACTGGAATCCCAAAAGGAAGTATATGCTTTCAGAATCATAAAACATATGGGACCCAATCAGTAGGCACGAGTCAGTGTGATCAGACCTTGAATTGGCAACCTCCTATGTTCCACCTTACAGCTAAAGGACTATTCATCTTTGATTGGTCAGGAGTTGAAAATCAAACCAGTGGAGGCTCCTGGGAAGGGGATTGATTAAACTAATGATGACTGATCATAGAGGAAACCTGATGGCATATGACGGCAAGTATTTTATCTGTGGCCATAAGGCGTACTCTTGGTTACCAGAAAATTGGAAAGGCTCCTGCTATTTAGGATACGTAGTCCCTTATGTGCATCACATTCAGCAATTGCAGGACCATCCCCATCACAGGATGACACAAAGTATTATGACATGGGCACAAATGCTGGGAATAATGATACCACCATTCGGAATAGCCACTAATGCAGACAAACGACGCGAACTATGAGACATCCTTGAGCAGGTAGCTAATGACACTGCAGAAGCTGTTAACCAGATAGAAACTGAGATGGTTGCTATTCGAACAGTTGCCGTGCAGAATCGAATGGCCTTTGATGTTTTTTTAGCTGAAAAGGGAGGTACATGTGCCCTGATTGGAAGTGACTGTTGCACATACATCCCTGATAACTCAGAGAAAATTGATAATCTGGTGGATCACATTCGTAGAGAGGTAACAAGATTACATGAAAATGAGGGATGGGACTTTGGCTTTGGATGGTAGGATCGTTAGGACAGAGGATTGTGTTCTGAATTATAATCGCCATTGTAATCTTGATTGTCGTATGGTTACTATTTTAATGTTGCACAAGATATTTTTATTGTACGAACACATGAACAGCCCTAACCACCTTGCCTCCTTGCTACCAGGCTCATAACACACAGGGAACTGCCGTTCGTCCATTCCCCTTACATTATAAACCACCCTTCTTTACGGAGGACACGATAATGTACTAAAAGGTGTTGATCAAAAGATCAACAAGGAGGGAATTGTGGAAGGGAAATTAATAAGTTGCCAACTTAGAGGCATGCTGGGAAATGCTTGACTATAGTTCAACACTGCCTTTGAAAGAAAATAAGTAGGTCAGGTAACATAAAAAAATGCTGCTTAATATTTTGGTCTTGGCCTTATTATGAAAACCATTGTCCAAAGATAACAAAATGTGTACTTGGGTTGTTTTTAGCCAAGGGCAAGAACATATGTACTACATATTTCATTTTACGTACTTTCCAAGGTCTATTTAATATAAACATGGTTGTTTTCTTCAAGCTGTTATTTCAGACTATAAAGATATGCTTTCTTGGGTCGAATCTCAGAGTGCTTTGCAGCCGGAACACTCTCTCTCCGCAAATATATTTGTGTGAATAAATTTCCTTCAATTGAACCTCAAGGAATTTGGCTTTATTATAATTTCCACGACAAGGTCCCCTATGCCGTTTTTTTCCACCCTATTAATCTGCCCTTCTGCCCTCAGAGATATATGCACAAACAATGAATTTCCCAGTATCAGTCCAATCATTGAATACTTCCTTGTCACATCCTTCCACATTTTTCAGGGTTAAATTTCTACTGCCACTTTTCTGTCCATTTGACCATCCCATCTATATCTTCCTGTAAACCAAGACACTCAATCTGACTGAAAACAACCCAGCCAATTTTGGGGTTATCCACAAACTTATTGATCCTACCCCCGACATAATCATCTATATAATTTATATAAATGACAAACATTAGGGGACCCAGCATAAACCCCTGCGGTACGCCACTGGACACTGGCTTCCAGTCACTAAATTTGCCCAGTGGGCACACTGCCCACTTATTAAGGGCAGCACAATTGCACAGTGGTTAGCACAGTTACTTCACAGCTTCAGAGTCCCAGGTTCGATTCCCAGCTTGGATCACTATCTGTGTTGAGTCTGCATGCTCTCCCCATGTCTACGGAGTTTCCTCTGGGTGCTCTAGTTTCCTTTCACAGTCCAAAGATATGCAGGTTAGGTGGATTTGCCATGCAAAATTGCCCCTAGTGTCCAAAAAGGTTAGGTAGGGTTACTGAGATAGGGTGGAGGTATGGGCTTAAGTGGGCTTGTGGACTGAGCAAAGGTTCTCCACAAAACAGTCACTCAGTCTGTGCTTGGTTTCCCCAATGTTCAGGGACTGCATTCTGAGCCAGGAATACAGACAGCTAATTTGAAGGAAGGGCATGTAAATCTATGCTTCACCGGGAAGTGCTTGGGGCCTTGGAGCATGAAGAGGCAGGGGATAAAGTGGCAGGAGCTGGTGCAGACTCAATGAGCCGAATGGCCTCCTTCTGCACTGTAAATTCTATGATGTCTTTGATAACATGGATGTGGGAGACAGGGTGATGACAGACAGCTGCTAAAGTGACTGAAAGCCAGTGTCCAGTGGCGTATGGACACTCAACCTCACTGTTAACTACCTGGCCAATGTGCCAGTGGCGTATGGACACTCAACCTCACTGTTAACTACCTGGCCAATTTGCCAGTGGCGTATGGACACTCAACCTCACTGTTAACTACCTGGCCAATTTGTCCCGCAAACTTACTGTCCTACCCCCAACATAGTCATCTATATCATTTATATAATTGACAAACAATAGGGGACTCAGCACAGACCCACTCATCCTCAATTTGGTAAGAACATCTCTATGAACCACTTGAAGTAGGATGGTAGAACCCTCAAGAGTATTGAAAGTCAAAGAGATCTAGGAGTACAGGTCCACAGGTCACTGAAAGGGGCAACACAGGTGGAGAAGGTAGTCAAGAAGGCATACGGCATGCTTGCCTTCATTGGCTGGGGCATTGAGTATAAGAATTGGCAAGTCATCTTGTAGCTGTATAGAACCTTAGTTAGGCCACACTTGGAGTATAGTGTTCAATTCTGGTCGCCACACTACCAGAAGGATGTGGAGGCTTTAGAGAGGGTGCAGAAGAGATTTACCAGAATGTTGCCTGGTATGGAGGGCATTAGATATGGAGGAGCGGTTGAATAAACTCGGTTTGTTCTCACTGGAACGAAGGAGGTTGAGGGGCGACCTGATAGAGGTCTACAAAATTATGAGGGGCATAGACAGAGTGGATAGTCAGAGGCTTTTCCCCGGGGTAGAGGGGTCAATTACTAGGGGGCATAGGTTTAAGGTGAGAGGGGCAAGGTTTAGAGTAGATGTACGAGGCAAGTTTTTTACGCAGAGAGTAGTGGGTGCCTGGAACTCGCTACCGGAGGAGGTGGTGGAAGCAGGGACGATAGTGACATTTAAGGGGCATCTTGACAAATACATGAATAGGATGGGAATAGAGGGATACGGACCCAGGAAGTGTAGAAGATTGTAGTTTAGTCGGGCAGCATGGTCGGCACGGGTTTGCTGTACATTTCTTTGTTCTTTGTTCTTTGAGGTGAGCCGTGCGCAGGATGAGGTGGAATTTACCCTACAGAGGGCCTCATTCCACATATCCTCATCTAAGATGGGTCCCAACTCCTCCCATTTCGCCAGCACCTGATCAAGCGATGTAGATTTCAATGTGATGGTCCACTCGTAGATGTTCGAGATCCTCCCCTCTCCCAGTACTTGCCACCCACAATATTTCCTGCAACAGGGGAGAGCTGTGTCATGAAGTGGAACCAAGGACAAACCTCGCAGACTAAGTCATGCAATTGAAAATATCGGAATAGTTGGAATTTCCGCAAGAACCTCCCAACTGGCGAACCGTCCATCTCTCACTTCAAAGAGTTGATTACCATCAGCTGTTAGCGGGGGGAGAAGGGAGAGGTAGGGTCATTGGCGCAGTTAGGTGGGATAACGGGAGTGTTTTTCCACATCTCTGATTTCTTGTGTTGTTAACATGGCAATTGTACCATGTTTGAACAATGTTCATAGTTGTGTTGTAGTTTAGTTTGTGTTTGTTAAATATGAAACCTTCAGTAAAGTATATATATATATATTTTAAATGTTGACTCTGTTTCATTCCCACATGTGTTTCCACACTTGCTGAGATTTGCCACCATTTTCTGTTTTCACTTCATATTTCCAGCAACCGCAGTTTTTTTACAAATCATATGGTTTACTTCTCAAGAGGTGAGAAGCAGAGAAATGGAGTAGGAATCCCAGTAATCAAAAGAGACAAGCGGTAAGTTCAAGGTTACTGGCCAATCTCAGAAAGAGTGATCATGATCATGGCGTGGCACGGTGGCACAGTGGTTAGCACTGCTGCCAAACAGCGCCAGGGACCCGTGTTCGATTCCGACCTCGGGTGACTGCCTGTGTGGAGGTTGTACATTCTCCTCATGTCTGCTTGGGTTTCCTGCGGGTGCTCCGGTTTCCTCACGCAGTCCAAAGATGTGCAGGTTAAGTGATAAGTTGCCCTGTTGGGTGGGGTTGCAAGAATAGGACAGTGGATTGGGCCTAAGTTGGATGGTCTTTCGAAGGGTCGGTGCAGACTCGATGGGCTGAATATCCTCCTTCTACAATGTAGAGATTCTATAATTCTATAAAGACCAATGAAAAGCCTATTGAGCTGGTCGTCATACAAGTTTATGCCCTGACACAAGATCACAGTAAGCAGGAAATAGAGGCATTTTATGATATTGTTAGGTATATGATCAAATCAAATCAAATGATGTGGTAATTATAATGGGCAACTCAAACGTGGAAGTTGGTGAAGGAACTTCAGGAACACATGTCGGTAATATGGCCTTGGGTCAAGAAATGAAAGAGGAGAGAGAATAATACAATTTCTTCAAAAAAATGATTTGATGGAGGCAAATATCTTTTTAAGCAACCAAAAAGAAGGCTGTACACTTGGAGAAGTCTAAACGATGAGTATAGAAATCAAATAGATTATGTGATGGTGGAATATGTTTTCGAAACAGTATGCATAAAACTCATAGGTCATGGACATAATTTCAGATAATTTGGGGTGACATGTGGCGCAGTGGTTAGCACTGAGACAACGGCACTAAGGACTCGGGTTGGAATCCTGGCCGTGTGTCACTGTTCCTGTGGAGTTTGCACATTCTTCCCGTGACTGCGTGGGATTCACCCCCACAACTCAAAGATGTGCAGGTTAGGTGGATTAGTCACACTAAATTGCCCCTTAATTGGAAAAAAAATAATTGGGTACTCTAAATTTAATAAAAATAAATAAAATAAAATAAATTCAGGTAATTTTTTCCATGTGGAAAAATCTATGATGAAACTGGAAATGCCAAAAAAGAAAAAGGTTTGCTACCATTTAGACCTTGACATGTTGAAGGAGGAGAGCATCAGACAATCATTCATTCTTAAAGTAAAAAACAAGCATGACTGCCTCAGGTTTGAGAAAATAGAACAAACAAAGGCCTCAGAACAATAAATAAAAAGCAAATGGAAAAACATGAAATACAGTATGCAACATGCTGCAGAGGAAATAATACAAAATCTGTAAAGAAAAAGATACAAGAATGGATAACAGATGTGATATTGGCAATGATGATAGAAAGGGGAAAGAAAAGAAGCATACCCGAGTCTGATGAATTTGAAAAGAAAATAAAGAATGCATGCAGGCAGTTTGAAGAGGAATGCTATAATGAGGTATCCGATGAAGTCTTGGAACTGAAATCTTCAACAGATAAAAAGAAAGGGATAACAGCAAATAATTGGTGCATGAAAGACAAGGATGGGAAAATAACGTTTGAAAGGAATGCAGCGGCAAAAACTGGACAGGATATCTCAGTGAATTGTCTGATGGTTCAAATCGAGAAAGTCCTCAAGATATCGAAGCAAATGAAGGAACAAACATTAAAGTCCGAGAGGTCAAAAGTGCTTTGAAATTGAGTATAGGAAACACTCCAGATGAAGTAACAACTGAATATCCAAAAGCTCTTGGAGAAATAAAATTAGAAGTGATCACAGAAATTTGTGATCAGATATATACAAAGGATACATTCCAAGTGACTTGAGACAATTGCTATTCTTTAAGTTGGTGACAATACCTAAAGAAATTAGGGGCTATCATTTTAAAGCTATAAACTAATGAGTTATCTCATTAAACTGATCTTGAAAATCATAATAGAAAGAAATAATATATATGAAGCAGAAATTGGTGTAACACAGTTTGGATTTAGACCTGGAATAGGAACATAGAACATACAGTGCAGTAGGAGGCCATTCAGCCATCGAGTCTGCACCGACCCACTTAAGCCCTCACTCCCATCCTATCCCCATAACCCAATAACCCCTCCTAACCTTTTTTGGTCACTAAGGGAAATTTATCATGGCCAATCCACCTAAGCTGCACGTCTTTGGACTGTGGGAGGAAACCGGAGCACCCGGAGGAAACCCACACAGACACAAGAAGAACGTGCAGACTCCGCACAGACAGTGACCCAGCAGGGAATCGAACCTGGAACTCTGGCGCTGTGAAGCCACAGAGGGAACAAGAGAGGGAACTCAAGAAAAATCTTCGATAAATATCTCTAAGTGAAAAAGACAGTTACATATGCTTCAAAGGCTATGAAAATGCATTTTAATGCATTTATCACCAAAAGAAAAAGTGTGACATTGACATGAAAGATGTGCAATTTATCCAAAGCCTATTTTGGGACCAAATAGCAATCATCAGGCTGAAAGATGAACCATCAGATATGCTTCAAGTGAAGAGATGACATGGCAGCATACCTTCGCCAAAATTATTCAATCTGTACACATAATAACTATTTGGAGAATAAAACTACAAATTGCTTCTTGCAGAATCACAAGAGGACCTTACAAAATATCTTAAGGAAATGCAGTAGTTTGGAGTATTGATTGAATATCAACACGAAAAGACAAGAACAATGGTAGTTAGAAGGAATACATTAGAAGAATCAAGATTAAAATTGAAGTGGATTGTGCCACACTGGAGCAAGTTGATGCATTTGTCTATTTAGAACTAATGATAACAGAAGTTGATAGATATGATGACAAAGTTAGAAGAAGTACAGAGATAGTATGGAGGATAACAGAGCATGAATAGAGAACAGCGGAGTCACAGAATAAAATAACATGAGGAGAGCAGAGACACAGGATAACAGAGCACAAGAAGAGCCTCAGAGACGCAGATAAAAGAGCTCGACGAGAGCGGAGACACACACAAAAAGAGCATGAGGAGAGCCTCAGAGACACAGGATAAAAGAGCACAAGGAGAGCATGAGGAGAATGGAAACTAGAAAAGGGACAGGTGTAAGGGATAGTGTATTATAAGACCCAGACTTCGGCCATATGGCCCATCGAGTCTGCCCCGCCATTCAATCATGGCTGAAATGTTTCTCATCCCCATTCTCCTGCTTTCTCCCCATAACCCCTGATCCCCTTATTAATCAAGAACCTATCTACCTCTGTCTTAAAGACACTCAGTGGCTTGGTCTCCGCAGCCTACTGCGGCAAACAGTTCCACAGATTCACCGCCCTCTGACTGAAGAAATTCCTCCCCATCTCAGTTTTAAAGGATTGTCCCTTTAGTCTGAGGCTGTGCCCTCGGATTCTAGTTTTTCCAATGAGTGGAAACATCCTCTCCACGTCCAGTCTATCTAGGTTGCTCAGTATCCTGTAAGTTTCAATAAGATCTCCCCTCATCCTTAATAGCTGGCTGAGGACAGCAAAGTAGGTCTATAAATAAAAGGACTAAAATTTTAAAATAAAATAATTTTTAGACATAAAATAATTAAAATAAATACCTAAAGCACATAATAAGTTTATCTTATTTGCAGGTGGACGACATTTAATAAGCAAAGAATGACTAAAAGATTAATTAGGAGGGAAAATGAGAGTACAAGAGTTTGAGCTGGAGAAGAGTTGGATTAATATTTTTAACTTAAAAAAGAGTAATTATGAAGGCATTAAAGCAGAGCTAACAGAAATGAACTGGCAATTTAGGTTAAGAGATAGATCAATAGAGATGCACTGGCACATATTTAAGAGGATCATTCAGAACACACAGAATTGAAACATTCCAATCAGAAAATAAATTTCAAGGGGAGAACCCAACTTCCATGGTTGACTAAAAAAGGTAAAGATATTACAAAACTCATAGAGAAAGCATATCATTGTGCAAAGATGGCTGGCAGGTCAGAAGATTGAAGAAAAAATTCCAAAGATTAGTAAGAAGGGAAAATTAGAGTCCAAGATAAATCTAGGTAGAAATAGAAAGAGCTTCTAAAGATATTTTGAAAAAGCAGAGTTAACAAAGAGAGATTTTGTCCAATGAGAAGTGAGTCTGGGGAATTAATAATGGAAAATAAGGAGAATGCAGAGGATTGAACAGTTGGTTTGTAGCAATCTTCACTGTAATAGATGTAAATAAGAACTGAAAGGGAGGAACTCATGAGAATTACAATTTCTCAATTACAATCATTGAGAAAATTGTTGGAGCTGGGAGCTGACAAGTCACCAGGGCCGCATGGGAGGGGGTCAGGAAGCAGGCAACTATAGGCAACTTAGTTGAACATCAGTCACAGGGAAAACATTAGAACATAGAACATACAGTGCAGAAAGAGGCCATTCAGCCCATCGAGTCTGCATCGACCCACTTAAGCCCTCACTTCCACCCTATCCCCGTAACCCAATAACCCTCCTAACCTTTTTGGTCACATGGCCAATCCACCTAAGCTGCACGTCTTTAGAAGGAAACCGGAGGAAACCCACGCAGACACAGGGAGAACGTGCAGACTCTGCACAGACAGTGACCCAGCGGGGAATCAAACCTGGGACCTTGGCGCTGTGAAGCCACAGTGCTATCCAATTGTGCTACTGTGCTGCCATTATTAGAAAGTATTATTAAAGCCATTATAGCAGGGAGCTTAGATGAATTTAAGATAATCAGGCAGAGTCAACATGGTTTTGTGGAAGGGAAATCATGTTTAACCAATTTATTGGAGTTCTTTGAAGAAATAACATGTGATGTTGATAAAGGGGAACTGTACACAATTTTTAGAAGGCATTTGATACACAACAAATGTTATAGTGGAAAATAAAATCTCATGGTGTACTGGGTAACAGGTTGGCATGAAAGAAGATTGCCTAACTGGAAACAGAGAGTCGGCATAAATTGGTCATTTTTGGTTAGCAAGATGGAACCAGTGATGTACCACAGCAATCAGTGCTGGGGCTTCAACTATTTATAATGACTTGAATGAAGGGACAAAGATATAGTTACCAAATTTGATGATGACAGAAAGATAGGTAGGGAAATAAATTGTGAAGAGGCCAAAAGGAGGCTACAAAAGGATAAATAGGTTCGGTGAGTGGGGAAGATCTGGCAAATGGAGCATAATTTGGACCAACATACAATTGTTCCATTTGGCAGGAAGAATAAGAATGAAACATATTATCTAAATGGGGATAACTGCAGAGCTCTAAGATCCAGAGGGATCTGATTCAGCTGTTACGGGCATTGGTGAGAGCACATCTGGAATATTGAATGCAGTATTGGTCACCATATTTAGATCATAGATCATAGAATTTACAGTGCAGAAGGAGGGCATTCAGCCCATCAAATCTGCACCAGCTCTTGGAAAGAGCACCCCAATTAAGCTCACACCTCCACTCTATCCCCATAACACAGTAACCCCACCTAACCTAAGGGCAATTTAGCATGGCCAATCCACCTAATCCGCACATCTTTGGACTGCGGGAGCAAACTGGAGCACCGGGAGGAAACCGGAGCACCCGGAAGAAACCCACGCAGAATGTGCAGACTCTGCACAGACAGTGACCCAAGCCAGGAATCGAACCTGGAGCCCTGGAGCTATGAAGCACCTGTGCTAACCACTATGCTACCGTGCTGCCCCTTTTTAAGGAACGATGTGTTGGAAGCAGTTCAGAGAAGGTTTACCAGACTAATACCAGGAATGGGTGGGTTGTCTTACGAGGTAAGGTTGGACATGTTAGGCTTGTATCTGCTGGAGCTTCGAAGAGTAACAGGTGACTTGACTGAAACATATAAAGGTCCTGAGGGGTATTGATAGGGTGGATGTGGAGAGGCTGTGGGAGAATCTAGAAATTGGGATCACTTTAAAAATCAGGGGTTGCCATTTAAAACAGAGATTAGGCCAAATCATTTTCTCTGAGGGTTACGAGTCTTTGGAACTCTCTCAGTGGAGGCAGTGGAGGTGGAATCTTTTTAAGGTCGAAGTAGATAGATTCTTGATAGGGAAGGTGGTGAAATGTTTTCCGGGGTAGAGAGGAATATGGAACTGTGGTTAAAATCAGATCACCCATACTGCATTCAATGGCTGAGTAGGCTCAAAGGGCCATGTGGCCAACTCCTAATTCATATGTCCGTCAATTCGTATACTTAGATGTCATTATTTGCAGATGAAGAATGTGTGAACAAGAAAATTCAAGCTTGTAACAAGGAAGAAATTAGTAAGATGCTATATTTCATCCACTTTTCTGCACACCTCAGAAACCTGGAAAATAAATAAAGATCTGGTAGAAAGTAGAGGCCTTTGAAATGTGGATGCTTTGACATAAATTTAAAATTCTACTTACTGACCATTGGAAAAATGAAGCGGCGCTTGAAATAGCACGAGCAAGGTGAAGACTAAAAAGTGACTTCCGAAAAAGAAAATGTCTACATCTCCGCCAATTAATAATAATCACCTGTTCGGGGAGGCCGGTACGGGAATTGAACCCCGCTGCTGGCATTGTTCAACTGCTGATTAGCCAACTGTTTAACCCACCAGCCCCAGTCCCAGTAAATTGACCGGATCTGAAAAGCTAAAGGTCTCCTATTGAGTGCAGAGAGGGGGGCAGCAGAAAGTGAGGTTGACCGAGGCACAATGGGTATCAGATGTCACTGAAAGGTTGCAAATGAGCTACAGTGAATATGTGAGGATGGCACAAGATCATGACAACAGGAGTAGCTGCAAGTAGCAGCATTTTAAAGTGCTTTCCTGACATAAAAACAAACCTTTTTTTATTCTCACATGGGAAGTGGGCATCACTGGCAAGGCCACCATTTAATGCTCATATTGAATTGCTGTCCATGTGATGCGCATAAACCCAATATTCCAGTCCCAAGTGCCACGGGAACCGTCGTCTGTTAACCTCGGGTGGGAATTTTCAATCTCGGAGTCGGCACGGTCAGAAAATCGCCCCTCACAGTTCGCCCATACTTCCAATTAAGGATGGGCTGTGACTTGGTGGGGAACCTGCAGGTGGTGATTTATCCATGTGTCTGCTGGCTTTGTACTTCTAGGCTGTCGAAATGTGGAAGGTGCTGTCAAACGGAGTAAGTTGCTACAGTACATCATGTAGCCAGTACACACTGCCGTCACTGGTGATTTATACTTTGTGCCTCGGTAACACTGGGCACCTTATGCTGGAATAACTCATTTCCACTTTTATAGTTACAAACATATGTAATGTATTCACTTATTCTTAGTGATGCTGTTGTTCTTTGAAACCACTCAGAGCTTGAACTGTCCTCATTTGGCAAGTTTGTTGCTGATCAGATTGATTTGTCACCAAGCCAAAAGGAAGTGTCCTTCTGCTTGTATTGCCCTGCCTTCTCTCCCTGTACCAGCAACAATATTTTTACATCATTGCTTATGTCCCACAACACCTTCACCACAAAGCATGACCAATAACTTTCTCGCAGGAAAATCAGTGCACCACCATACCATAGGCTGTTTAGCACAGGGCTAAATCGCTGGCTTTGAAAGCAGACCAAGGCAGGCCAGCAGCGTGGTTCAATTCCCGTAACAGCCTCCCCGAACAGGCGCCGGAATGTGGCGACTAGGGGCTTTTCACAGTAACTTCATTTGAAGCCTACTTGTGACAATAAGCGATTTTCATTTCATTTCATTTCATACTAAATACAGAACGTCAGTGTCACAGATATGTTTTCTAGTGACTTTGTTTGTCAGTGACTATGTTTTCTAGTCACTGGCAGACCTAACATTGCACAACACATTTAGAGGAAAATAAATGTAACTACAACCCTCTCAGAGATGACACCATTTTTACACACGTGTCGGCATGTCTTTCATTACATGAAAAAAAGAGTTTGAAGGAAAATGGGAACACTTACCATGGATAAGGTATAGCAACACAAAGAGAAAGAATGGAGGATGGTCATGTTTTACTTGTGTCGCCATAGTTTTCGTGTCAGATCATCACAGTTTGTTCAGCAATTGTGGCTCCACAGGATCACTACAGTACAGGAAGCTGAGCTCAAAAGTGAGTCAGTGAACCACAGCACTAATGTTAACTTTATCTTTGTTTTGTTTCATCATTCAGCCACATCCGTTTAACAGCATAGTTAGCAGCAGCTACACATGCAGCATTCAACAGTAACACCCACAGGTAAAACACCAGCTGTATGAAAATTTTTGATCAGAGAAAATAATTTGCTTTTTGTACCTCCTATAGAAAGCAATGAAGCAATATTCTATTCCGATGAAGCAATATTCAATTCAAGTAGGACAGCAGCCATTTGTTTGGGTACGCCAGAGAAATCCTTCCTTCAACCTACCTCACAAGATTACCTGATCTTTCAATACATATTTTCACTTAAATATTATGTAAGATATCCAAAGGAGTTTACATAGAAATTAGACATGAGAAGCAGGGCCTTCAGCCTAACCAGTCAATGTTATTTATCCAAATCCATGTGCTCATCCTGTGTTCCCATAAACCTTTATTCCCATTTCCTTTTCCCAAATATCTAATCAATTCTTAAATGATAACATAGTCACTGCTTTGCCACTACTTTTTTGAAGTACATTGCACACCAGTGCAACCATTTATGTAAAATATTTCACCTCATCTCTGTCATTTAATCTTATATCGTTATTCCTCACTCAACCACAGTAAACAACATATTCCTTTGCAATTTTAAGTAAATCAATCAAATTGCCCTTCAATTTCCCTCTGTTCTAATCAAAACAGGTGCAATTTTTCAAGTGTTCTTTCAGGTTTGTATTTCCTCATATCATGCATCATAGTTTATAGTTTGTAACTTCTTTTTGTGGCTTTCAATTTGTAAGGACTATATGCTTTGTTATAGCGGGCCAGGGATTAAGGGCCCAAGAGTAATTGATATCTGATATTAAAGGTTTAATTTAAAGGGGTAAGTCATGGCTGGAGAGTGCAAAGCCATGGTGTGCACTTCCTGCTCTATGTGGGAAGCCGGAAAAATGTCCAGTACCCGGGACCAGCATTTGTGCAGCAAGTGTCTCCAGCTGCAGATCCTGTATTCTTGGGTTTCGGAGTTGGACTGATGGCTGGGGACACTGGGGAGCATCCGTGAAGCAGAGAGTATCGTGGATAGCACATATAGAGAGGTGGTCACACTGCGGGTTAAGGCTTCAAAGGCAAAAAGGGAATGGGTGACTGCCAAGCAGAGTACGAGGGCTAGGCAGGGGAGTGCAGGAATCTCTTGAGGCCATTCCCCTGCAAAACAGATATACCGCTTTGGATACTGTTTTGGGAAATAGTCTCTCAGGAGAAAGCAGCAGCAGGCAAATTTTTTAAACCACAGTCGGCTCTGCTGCATGGGAGAAGAGTAAAAAGTATGGGAATGCAATAGTTATAAAGGATTCAATTGTAAGGGGAATAGATAGGCATTCCTGTGGCCGTAAATGAGACTCCAGGATGGTATGTTGCCTCCCTGGTGAGAGGGTCAAGGATGCCTCAGAGCGGCTGCAGGACATTCTGGAGGGAGAGTGTGAACAGTCTATGGTTGTAACACACATTTGTGCAAACAGTATAGGTATAAAAAAAGGGGACACATTCTTAAAAGCCGAATATAGGGAGTTAGGAAGTAAGTGGAAAAGTAGGACTTCAAAGGTCGTGATCTCAGGATTGCTACTAGTGCCACATGCGAGTCAGAGGAGGAATAGCAGGATATATCAGATGAGTATGTGGCTGAAGAGGTGCTGTGAGGGGGCTGTTTTCAGATTCCTGAGACATTGGGAGCAGTTTTGGGGGAGGTGGGACCAGGACAAACTGGATGGTTACAACTGAGCAGGACCGGGACTGATATCCTTGGGGGATAATGGTTGAGGAGGTATGGGAATCTATGCAAGGAATCAGAGGAAGTAGAATAAAGGACAAGAACAAAAAACAGTAGGGGGACTGAGAAACGTGATAGAGAAGTCAAGGACCAGAATCAAACAGGGCCTCAGTGAAAAATAATGTGAATGGAACAAATAATGTTAAAAAGACCAGCCTTTGCGCATTAAGGCTCACAGCATTTGCAATAAAGTGGATGAATTAATTGTGCAAATAGATGTAAACAGGTTTGAGAGAGTAGGGATTACAGAAACATGCAGCAAGGTGACCAAGAATGGGAACTAAATGTCCAGGGGTATGTAGTATTTAGAAAAGACAGATACAAAGGAAAAGGTGGTGAAGTTTCATTGCTAATTAAAGAGGAATAGTGAGGAAAGATATTGGGGGGGATTCTCCTTTTCTGAGACTAAGTGTTCTGACACTCGGGATGTCCAGCCGCACATACATATTACAATCCTGGAGCTGGAGCTGGATGAACTGAGGATCATTTGGGAGGCAGTCAGTTATAGATAGAAGCTACAGTGATGTAGTTACTCCTAAGAATGAAGGTAGCTGGGTGACGTTTAAAAGGAGGGGGAAGAAGCAGTCAGTGCAGGGATCCCCTGTGGTTGTTCCCCTCAATAACAGGTATACCGTTTTGGATACTGTTGGGGGGACTGACCTACCAGAGGTAAGCCACAGTGACCAGGTCTCTGACACTGAGTCTGTCCCTATGGCTCAGAAGGGAAGGGGGGAGAGCAGGACAGCATTAGTTATTGGAGACTCTATGGTTAGAGGTACAGATAGGCGGTTCTGTGGCAACGATAGAGGCTCACGGTTGGTGGGTTGCCTCCCGGGTGCCAAGGTCCGTGACATCTCTGATTGTTTTTTCAAGATCCTTAAGGGGGAGGGGGAGCAGCCACAAGTCGTTGTACACATCGGTACCAGCGACATAGGTAGGAAAAGGGACGGGGATGTAAAACAGGAATTCAGGGAGCTAGGGTGGAAGCTGAGAGCCAGGACAGACCGTGTTGTCAGCTCTGGTTTGCTGCCAGTGCCATGTGCTAGCGATGTGAAGAACAGGGAGAGAGTGCAGTTAAACACGTGGCTACAGGGATGGTGTAGGAGGGAGGGTTTCAGTTACTTGGATAATTGGAGCACATTCTGGGGAAGGTGGGACCTGGACAAACAGGACGCATTAGACCTGAACCAGAGGGGCGCCAAAATCCTGGGAGGGAAATTTGCTACAGCTCTTCGGGGGGGGGGGGGGGGGATGGGGACTCTTCTTCCGAGGTAGTATGGGCTGAGGTTAGAAACAGGAAAGGAGAGGTCACCCTGTTGGGAGTTTTCTATAGGCCTCCAAATAGTTCTAGGGATGTAGAGGAAAGGATGGCGAAGATGATTCTGGATGAGAGCGAAAGTAACAGGGTAGTTATTATGGGAGACTTTAACTTTCCAAATATTGACTGGAAAAGATATAGTTCGAGTACATTAGATGGGTTGTTTTTTGTACAATATGCGCAGGAGGGTTTCCTGACTCAATATGTTGACAGGCCAACAAGAGGAGAGGCCACATTGGATTTGGTTTTGGGTAATGAACCAGGCCAGGTGTTGGATTTGGAGGTAGGTGAGCACTTTGGGGACAGTGACCACAATTCGGTGATGTTTACGTTCGTGATGGAAAGGGGTAAGTATACCCTGCAGGGCAAGAGTTATAGCTGGGGGAAGGGCAATTATGATGCCATTAGACATGACCTGGGGGGGGGGGGATACGTTGGAGAAGTAGGCTGCAAGTGTTGGGCACAGTGGATATGTGGAGCTTGTTTAAGGAACAGCTACTGCGTGTTCTTGATAAGTACGTACCGGTCAGGCAGGGAGGAAGGCGTCGAGCGAGGGAACCGTGGTTTACCAAAGAAGGGGAATCGCTTGTTAAGAGGAAGAAGGAGGACTATGTGAAGATGAGGAGTGAAGTTTCAGATGGGGCGCTTGATAGTTACAAGGTAGCGAGGAAGGATCTAAAGAGAGAGCTAAGACGAGCAAGGAGGGGACATGAGAAGTATTTGGCAGGTAGGATCAAGGAAAACCCAAAAGCTTTCTATAGGTATGTCAGGAATAAGCGAATGACTAGGGTAAGAGTAGGGCCAGTCAAGGACAGTGATGGGAAGTTGTGTGTGGAGTCTGAAGAGATAGGCGAGATACTAAATGAATATTTTTTGTCAGTATTCACTCAGGAAAAAGATAATGTTGTGGAGGAGAATGCTGAGACCCAGGCTATTAGAATAGATGGCATTGAGGTACGTAGGGAAGAGGTGTTGGCAATTCTGGACAGGCTGAAAATAGATAAGTCCCCGGGGCCTGATGGGATTTATCCTAGGATTCTCTGGGAAGCCAGGGAAGAGATTGCTGGGCCTTTGGCTTTGATTTTTATGTCATCATTGGCTACAGGAATAGTGCCAGAGGACTGGAGGATAGCAAATGTGGTCCCTTTGTTCAAGAAGGGGAGTAGAGACAACCCCGGCAACTATAGACCGGTGAGCCTCATGTCTGTTGTGGGTAAAGTCTTGGAGGGGATTATAAGAGACAAGATTTATAATCATCTAGATAGGAATAATATGATTAGGGACAGTCAGCATGGCTTTGTGAAGGGTAGGTCATGCCTCACAAACCTTATCGAGTTCTTTGAGAAGGTAACTGAACAGGTAGACGAGGGTAGAGCAGTTGATGTGGTGTATATGGATTTCAGTAAAGTGTTTGATAAGGTTCCCCACGGTAGGCTATTGCAGAAAATACGGAGGCTGGGGATTGAGGGTGATTTAGAGATGTGGATCAGAAATTGGCTAGCTGAAAGAAGACAGAGGGTGGTGGTTGATGGGAAATATTCAGAATGGAGTTCAGGTACAAGTGGCGTACCACAAGGATCTGTTCTGGGGCCGTTGCTGATTGTCATTTTTATCAATGACCTAGAGGAGGGCGCAGAAGGGTCGGTGAGTAAATTTGCAGACGACACTAAAGTCGGTGGTGTTGTCGACAGTGCGGAAGGGTGTAGCAGGTTACAGAGGGACATAGATAAGCTGCAGAGCTGGGCTGAGAGGTGACAAATGGAGTTTAATGTAGAGAAGTGTGAGGTGATTCACTTTGGAAGAAATAACAGGAATGCAGAATATTTGACTAATAGTAAAGTTCTTGTAAGTGTGGATGAGCAGAGGGATCTAGGTGTCCATGTGCATAGATCCCTGAAAGTTGCCACCCAGGTTGATAGGGTTGTGAAGAAGGCCTATGGAGTGTTGGCCTTTATTGGTAGAGGGATTGAGTTCCAGAGTCATGAGGTCATGTTGCAGCTGTACAAAACTCTGGTACGGCCGCATTTCGAGTATTGCGTACAGTTCTGGTCACCGCATTATAGGAAGGACGTGGAAGCTTTGGAGGGGGTGCAGAGGAGATTTACCAGGATGTTGCCTGGTATGGAGGGAAAATCGTATGAGGAAAGGCTGATTGACTTGAGGTTGTTTTCGTTAGAGAGAAGAAGGTTAAGAGGAGACTTAATAGAGGCATACAAAATGATCAGGGGGTTAGATAGGGTGGACAGTGAGAGCCTTCTCCCGCGGATGGAAATGGCTAGCATGAGGGGACATAGCCTTAAACTGAGGGGTAATAGATGTAGGACAGAGGTCAGAGGTAGGTTCTTTACGCAAAGAGTGGTGAGGCTGTGGAATGCCCTACCTGCAACAGTAGTGAACCCGCCAACATTGAGGGCATTTAAAAGTTTATTGGATAAGCATATGGATGATAATGGCATAGTGTAGGTTAGATGGCTTTTGTTTTTTGACTTCCCATGTCGGTGCAACATCGTGGGCCGAAGGGCCTGTACTGCGCTATTTCGTTCTATGTTCTATGTTCTATGTTCTATGGGTGGCATGTTGGAACAGTGGTTAGCACTGCTGCCTCACAGTGCCAGGGACCGTGTTCAATTCTGACCTTGGGTGACTGGCTTTGTGGAGTTTGCACTTTCTCTCCATGTCTGCGTAGGTTTCCTCCGGGTGATCCAGTTTCCTCCCACAGTCCAAAGATGTGCAGATTGTGTGGATTTGCCTTGCTAAATTGCCCCTTAGTGTCCAGGTTATGTTACAGGAATAGGGTGGGTGGACGGGGGAGTGGACATTGGTAGGGTGCGCTTTCGGAGGGTCAGTGCAGATGCGATGGGCCAAATGGCCTCCTTCTGCACTGTAGGGATTCTATGATTCTATTTTGACATTTTATCTGCATGTTCGTCAAGTGCAGGAGTATCTATGTTGGCCTTTAGAAATCTGCATGTCTGCTGGTACAGGGGGCCGGTGCCACAGACCGGGTAACTGGTGTGTTATCTGTTGATCCTGCGTCTGCCATTTGCAGAAGGTGACGGCGATTGCATATATATTGGGCACTGCCTGAAGCTAACATGTAGCTCTTCAGTTGCGGGGCAATTTGGAGCAAAGTGGGAATTTGATGCAGTGGGCAAGAGGTGCTCTTTTGCTTTTTTGTTTCCAACTTTTCCATCTTAAGAAAGTGATCATGATTCTGCCCGGGTAGACCCCGAATGCCAGGGCACTGCCAAGTCATGCCCCTCACTGACTGGGGGCTATACTTACCGATACGCACCTGGCATGGTCATCACGATAGGTTTTCATTTTTGAAAACCAGCGGCTATTTACTCTGGTGTGACGTCATGCCGGCTGGGTGGGATGATACATTGAGGGCATAAGTAGCGTCGTTAATTGTCTTCAAATTTATTTTGAAATATGCTAATCAGGCTAGCGCCCTTCCTGGGGTGAGTCTGTTCCTGTCATCGAAGTGGGGCTGGGAAGATCGCGTTCTGAAATTCATCAGCAAAAATCCCGTTTTTGATCTCTCGTGAGATTTAGTAGCCATTACTTATGGCTAGCGCGAGCGTGAAATCACAGCCCATGGGTGGCATGTCCCCAATTTCCCAAAGTGCGCGTGTGCTGCACTAGAATTGCTGTATTGCTTCCAATATTTTGTGCTTTTAATGAGATAATAATGACCATACACACTTGATTGTATAATTCAAAGTTTAACATGAGAACCATTCTGGCCCCCTGGTGGCTGAAGTCTGTTTTTGGCTCCAACATACCTCATCAACGAGAGCTATGAGTCCTGAATTCTCTCTGTTGTTTGGTCCAACATGAGTATTTTTAACTTAAATAAGGGAATTTATGAGGGCATGAATGTAGTGATGGTAAAGTGAACTGGAAAATTAGGTTAAGGGATAGGCGGATAGAGATGCAGTGGCAGACATTAAAAAGGATATTTCAGAATACACAGTATCCAAAAAGAAAACAAATTCTGAGGGGGAGAACCGCAATCCGTGGTTAACTAAAATAGATAATGATAATATCAAACTTAAAGAAAAAGAAAAAAGAGAGATAGTAAGAGTTTCTATAATCAGCAAAATACTGTGGATGCTGGAATCTGAAACAAGGACAGAGAAAGCTGGGAAAACCCAGCAGGTCTGGCAGCATCTGAAGGGGGAGAAAACAGAGTTCACATTTTGAGTCCATTTGGCTCTGCATATGACCTGGGAGAGAGGGAAAATCTGTAGCATTTTAAACTGCAGCTGTGAGAGATAGCAACAAAAGTATAGCATTCTTAAGGGCAGGAGATAGATGACCAGGTGCGAGGGTGGGGGAGGGGGTAGGAGTGTTTTTGCATTGAGACAAAAATGTCTGTGGGTTTAAGATGGCAAAGAAAGGTCACAGTCTAAAGTTGTTGAACTCAATGTTGAGTCCTGAGGGCTGCAACATGCCCAATCGGAAGATGAGGTGCTGCTCCTCCAGTTTGCGCTGGGCTTCGCTGGACATGTAGGCATGCGAGCAAGGTGCTGAGTGAACATGGCATTCAATAGGAAGGTTGGAATCATGCGTGCAGACTGAGCTAAAATGGTTCGCAATGCAGTCACCCAGTCTGCGTTTAGTCTCCCCAGTATAGAGGAGACTGCATTGGGAGCAATGAATATAATAGACCAATTTGAAGGAGGTGTAAGTGAAATGCTGCTTTACCTGAATAGAGTGTTTTCGTCCTTGAATGGTGAGGAGGGAGGAGGTAAAGTGTCAGGTGTTGCTCCTTCTGCGTTTGCAAGGGAAGGTGTGTGGGAAAAGGATGGACAGTTTGGTGTGATGGAGGACTGGATCAGATTGTCATGGAGGAAGTGGTCCCTGCAGAATGCTGACAGGGGGATGAAGGGAAGATGCATTTCGTGGTGGCATCATGCTGGAGTTGGCGGAAATGGCGGAGGATGATCCTTTGAATGTGAAGGCCGGTGGGGGTGGAATGTGAGGACAAGAGGGACCCTATCATTGTTCTGGGAGGGGAAGGGATGAGGGCAGGGGTGTAGGAACTTGGTCAAACCTGGTTGAGTGCCCTGTCAACCACAGGTGGGGGGAAACATTGGTTAAGGAAAAAAATAGACATGTCGGAAGCACTATTTTTGAAGGTCACATCATTGGAACAGATCCGATGGAGGTGGAGAATCTGGAAGAATGGAATGGAGTCCTGACCGGAAGTGGAGTGTGAGGAGCTGCAGTTGAGATGGCTGAGGGAGTCGTTGAAATATTGGTGGTCAGTCATGAATATGTACTATGTACAAATAGTATATGAGTATAATCCAGAAATGGAGACATAGAGGTCAAGGAAGGGAAGAAAAGTGTTGGAGATGAACCATGTGCAGGTGAGAGAAGGTGGGAATTAGAAGCATAAGTAATATTTTTGCAGGTCCATGCGAGAGCATGAAGTGGCACCAATGTATTCATTGATGTAACAGGAAATGAGTGGCGGGAGCGGGCCTGAGTAGGATTGGAACAAGAAGTGTTCCATATAACCCACAAAAAGACAGGCTTAACTGGGGGCCATGTGGGGATCCATGGCCACACCTTCTATTTGCAGGAAGTGAGACAAGTTAAAGGAGAAATTATTTAGTGACAGAACAGGTTCAGTCAAGTGGAGGAAAGTAGTGGTGGATGGGGATTTATCAGGCCTCTGCTCAAGAAAGAGCTGTCAAACCCTCCTGGTGGGGTGGAGGTGTAGTGGAATTGGCCATCCACAGTGAAGAGGAGGCAGTTAGGGCCAGGGAACTGGAAATTGTTCATTTAATGTAGGGTGAGGAATCATGAGCATAGGTGGGAAGAGACTGGGCAAGGGGAGAGAGGATGGAGTCAAGCTCAGAAGAAACGTGTTCTGGGGGGCAGGAACAGGCTGATACGATGGGTCTACCAGGGATTTTCTATAACAGTTTAAAAAAAGAAAAGTTAACCAAATGAGCATTGGTCCTATAGGAAGTGAGCCTGAGGAGCTAATAATGGAAAATAAAAAGATAGCACATGAATTGAACAAGTATTTTGCATCAGTCTTTTGGTAGTGAATACAAGTAATGTCTTAGAAAACAAGGAAATGGAAGGGAGAGAGGGAAGAACTCAAGAAAATTACAATCGCCAGTGAAGTGGTATTAAGCAAATTGTTGGAGCTGTGGGCTGCCAGGTCCCCACGTCCTGATGGACTTCATCCTGGGGTCTTAAAAGAAGTGACTATGAAATAGTTGATGATTGATTTTGATTTCCCCAAATTCCTTAGATTCGGCAAAGGTTCAAATAGAATGGGAAAAATCGCTGAAAGACTTAGAACATAGAACATAGAACGATACAGCGCAGTACCGGCCCTTCGGCCCACGATGTTGCACCGAAACAAAAGCCATCTAACCTACACTATGCCATTAGCATCCATATGCTTATCCAATAAACTTTTAAATGCCCTCAATGTTGGCCGGTAGGGCATTCCATGGCCTCACCACTCTTTGCGTAAAGAACCTACCTCTGACCTCTGTCCTATATCTATTACCCCTCAGTTTAAAGCTATGTCCCCTCGTGCCAGCCATTTCCATCCGCGGGAGAAGGCTCTCACTGTCCACCCTATCTAACCCCCTGATCATTTTGTATGCCTCTATTAAGTCTCCTCTTAACCTTCTTCTCTCCAACGAAAACAACCTCAAGTCCATCAGCCTTTCCTCAGATTTTCCCTCCATACCAGGCAACATCCTGGTAAATCTCCTCTGCACCCGCTCCAAAGATTCCACGTCCTTCCTATAATGCGGTGACCAGAACTGTACGCAATACTCCAAAAGAGGCCGTACTAGAGTTTTGTACAGCTGCAACATGACCTCATGACTCCGGAACTCAATCCCTCTATCAATAAATGCCAACACTCCATAGGCCTTCTTCACAACCCTATCAACCTGGGTGGCAACTTTCAGGGATCTATGTACATGGACACCTAGATCCCTCTGCTCATCCACACTTCCAAGAACTTTACCATTAGTCAAATATTCTGCATTCCTGTTATTTCTTCCAAAGTGAATCACCTCACACTTCTCTACATTAAACTCCATTTGCCACCTCTCAGCCCAGCTCTGCAGCTTATCTATGTCCCTCTGTAACCTGCTACATCCTTCCTCACTGTCGACAACACCACCGACTTTAGTGTCGTCTGCAAATTTACTCACCCACCCTTCTGCGCCTTCCTCTAGGTCATTGATAAAAATGACAAACAGCAACGGCCCCAGAACAGATCCTTGTGGTACGCCACTTGTAACTGAACTCCATTCTGAACATTTGCCATCAACCACCACCCTCTGTCTTCTTTCAGCTAGCCAATTTCTGATCCACATCTCTAAATCACCCTCAATCCCCAGCCTCCGTATTTTCTGCAATAGCCTACCGTGGGGAACCTTATCAAACGCTTTACTGAAATCCATGTACACCACATCAACTGCTCTACCCTCGTCTACCTGTTCAGTCACCTTCTCAAAGAACTCGATAAGGTTTGTGAGGCATGACCTACCCTTTACAAAGCCATGCTGACTATCCCTGATCATATTATTCCTATCTAGATGATTGTAAATCTTGTCTCTTATAATCCCCTCCAAGACTTTACCCACTACAGACGTGAGGCTCACCGGTCTATAGTTGCCGGGGTTGTCTCTGCTCCCCTTTTTGAACAAAGGGACCACATTTGCTATCCTCCAGTCCTCTGGCACTATTCCTGTAGCCAATGATGACATAAAAATCAAAGCCAAAGGTCCAGCAATCTCTTCCCTGGCCTCCCAGAGAATCCTAGGATAAATCCCATCAGGCCCTGGGGACTTACCTATTTTCAGCCTGTCCAGAATTGCCAACACCTCTTCCCTACGTACCTCAATGCCATCTATTCTAATAGCCTGGGTCTCAGCATTCTCCTCCACAACATTATCTTTTTCCTGAGTGAATACTGACGAAAAATATTCATTTAGTATCTCGCCTATCTCTTCAGACTCCACACACAACTTCCCATCCCTGTCCTTGACTGGTCCTACTCTTACCCTAGTCATTCGCTTATTCCTGACATACCTATAGAAAGCTTTTGGGTTTTCCTTGATCCTACCTGCCAAATACTTCTCATGTCCCCTCCTTGCTCGTCTTAGCTCTCTCTTTAGATCCTTCCTCGCTATCTTGTAACTATCCATCGCCCCAACTGAAACTTCACACCTCATCTTCACATAGGCCTCCTTCTTCCTCTTAACACGAGATTCCACTTCTTTGGTAAACCACGGTTCCCTCGCTCGACGCCTTCCTCCCTGCCTGACTGGTACGTACTTATCAAGAACACACAGAGGCTGATCCTTGAACAAGCTCCACTTATCCAGTGTGCCCAACACTTGCAGTCTACTTCTCCAACCTATCCCCCCCCAAGTCACGTCTAATGGCATCATAATTGCCCTTCCCCCAGCTATAACTCTTGCCCTGCGGTGTATACTTATCCCTTTCCATCACTAGCGTAAACGTCACCGAATTGTGGTCACTGTCCCCAAAGTGCTCTCCAACCTCCAAATCCAACACCTGGCCAGGTTCATTACCCAAAACCAAATCCAACGTGGCCTCATCTCTTGTTGGCCTGTCAACATATTGTGTCAGGAAACCCTCCTGCACACACTGTACAAAAAACGACCCATCGAATATATTCGAACTATATCTTTTCCAGTCAATATTTGGAAAGTTAAAGTCTCCCATAATAACTACCCTGTTACTTTCGCTCTCATCCAGGATCATCCTCGCCATCCTTTCCTCTACATCCCTAGAACTATTTGGAGGCCTATAGAAAACTCCCAACAGGGTGACCTCTCCTTTCCTGTTTCTAACCTCAGCCCATACTACCTCGGAAGATGAGTCCCCATCTAGCATCCTCTCCTCCACCGTAATACTGCTCTTGACTAGCAGCGCCACACCTCCCCCTCTTTTGCCTCCTTCTCTGAGCTTACTAAAACACCAAAACCCCGGAACCTGCAACATCCATTCCTATCCCTGCTCCTATCCATGTCTCCGAAATGGCCACAACCTCGAAGTCACAGGTACCAACCCATGCTGCCAGTTCCCCTTCCTTATTTCGTATACTCCTGGCATTGAAGTAGACACACTTCAAACCACCTACCTGCACACTGGCCCCCTCCTGCGACGTCAAATCTGTGCTCCTGACCTCTATACTCTCATTCTCCCGTGCCCTAAAACTACAATCCAGGTTCCCATGCCCCTGCTGCATTAGTTTAAACCCCCCCAGAGAGCACTAACAAATCTCCCCCCCAGGATATTTGTGCCCCTCAGGTTCAGATGTAGACCATCCTGCCTGTAGAGGTCCCACCTTCCCCAGAAAGAGCCCCAGTTATCCAGAAATCTGAATCCCTCCCGCCTGCACCATCCCTGTAGCCACATGTTTAATTGCTCTCTCTCCCTATTCCTCATCTCATTATCACGTGGCACGGGCAACAACCCAGAGATAACAACTCTGTTTGTTCTAGTTCTGAGCTTCCATCCTAGCTCCCTGAAAGCCTGCCTGACATCCTTGTCCCCTTTCGTTAGTGCCAATGTGGACCACGACTTGGGGCTGCTCCCCCTCCCCCTTAAGGACCCGGAAAACACGATCCGAGACATCACGTACCCTTGCACCTGGGAGGCAACATACCAAACGTGAGTCTCTCCCACTCCCACAAAATCTCCTATCTGTGCCCCTGACTATCGAGTCCCCAATTACTAATGCTCTGCTCCTCTCCCCCCTTCCCTTCTGAGCAACAGGGACAGACTCCGTGCCAGAGGCCCGTACCCCATGGCTTACCCCTGGTAAGTCGTCCCCCCCACAAGTATCCAAAGCCGTATACTTGTTTCTCAGGGGAACGACCGCAGGGGATCCCTGCACTGACTTCTTCTTCCCAGTCCCTCTTACAGTTACCCATCTATCTCCAATCTTTGGTGTAACTAATTTCCTGAAGCTGCTATCTATGACCCCCTCTGCCTCCCGAATGATCGAAGTTCATCCAACTCCAGCTCCAGTTCCCTAACTCGGTCTTGGAGGAGCTGAAGATGGCAGCACTTCCTGCAGGTAAAATCAGCAGGGACACTAGCAGCATCCCTCACCTCAAACATCCTGCAGGAGGAACATTGCACTCCCTTCCCTGCCAGGAAGCGAAGCCTGCATCAATGGTGCCGAGGTGGAGATGGTTGACAGCTTCCAATTCCTAAGTGTATATATCACCAACAATCTGTCCTGGTACACCCACGCTGACGTTACGACCAAGCAAACACAACATGCGCTTATACTTCCTCAGGAAATTAAGGAAATTTGGCATGTCCACATTGACTCTTACCAACTTTTACAGATGCACCAGAGAAAACATCCTATCAGGCTGAATCACAGCCTGGTATGGCAATTGCTCAGCCCAAAACCGTAAGAAACTACAGAGAGTCGTGAACACAGCCCAGTCCATCACGCGAACTCGCCTCCATCCATTGACTCTGTCTAAATGTTCCTCTGCCTTGGGAAAGTGGGCAGCAGAATCAAAGACCCCTCCCACCTGTGTTGTCCTCTCATCCAACCGCTTCTATCAGACTAATACCAGGAATGTGTGTCAGAAAAGGTTGGACATTTATCTGCTGGAGTTTAGAAGAGTAAGAGGCAACTTGATTGAAACATAAGATCCTGGGCGCTCTGGCAGACTCCGCACAGACCCACGCCGGACATCGAACCTGGAACCCTGGAGCTGTGAAGCAACAGTGCTAACCACTGTGCTACCGTGCTATATAAATATAAATTGCTGCAGTTCGGTGAGTTATTGAACAGCCACTCAATGTGTTATCACTTCTTGCTGTAAGAGCCAGCTCCTGACAACTAGATAGTGGGCAGGCTGCAGACAGGCACTTGTTAGGGGTTGGTGGGGAGTACTAGACCATGATTACAGGAAGGGAGCAGGAATTTACAGGGGTGGGAGAGGATCAAAGCTCCCTTCTGTAGCTAGTGAAGCTCCCCCTGGTCCACAAGAAGTGTTAGAAATGCCCTTGGAGTCATGAACTCCTGCATCTATTCAATAATAATTTGCAGGAGTTTCCTCAGGATTCAAGCCTGAAGAAGCCTCTGTAGTTAAACTGAAATCAGATTCCCATGTGGTTGGCACTGCTGCTGACGTGTGGAGTTTGCACGTTCTCCCCATGTCTGCATGAGTTTCATCTGCGTGCTCCACTTTCCTTCCACTGTCCAAAGCTGTGCAGATCAGTTGGATTGGCCATGCTAAATTGCCCCTTAGTGTCCAAAAGGTTAGGTGGGGTTACGGGGATAGGGTGGTGGCATGGGCCTGGGTACGGTGCTCTTTCGGACGGTCCGTGCAGACATGATGGTCCGAATGGCCTCCTTCTGCACTGTGATGATTCTATGATTTTATGATTGCACTGTGGGACTTATTTAAATAGACCAATGAGGTGTCCTGCCTCTCTAAGAAAAGGCAGGCATATGCTTTGTTGCCGACTGCCTAAAAATAGCAACAGTTGTGAAGTGTTGGGTGCTCTGCCACACAGATGAACCAACACGGTTGTGAATGGTACAACATAGTTTTATTTCAAACATCTATTTACATTGGTAAACTGTTTACTGAGGTTTGATCATGACCCTTGATTCTGTGGACCTATTCCTAATTCTATCTTGTAGTGGCACTCAGCACATGGGGAATGTCTGAGTGGCCTGCAATGAGCTCTGTGCCCTGAGCCGTCTCCTGCTCGAGTGCCCAGGAAGTGTCGTGTTCCCTGTTTTGTACTGTGTATGCTCTGGCCTGTGATTGGCTGTTGTGTTGTGTGTGTTGATTGGTCCGTTGATCTGTCCATCAGTATGTGTGTATGTATGTGTTATGATGTTAACCTGAATATCATGACAAGTTGCATGTTCATTGGGAGTGGATTACGGTTTGTAGTTTCTGGTGTTTAATCACCCATCGTTCGAGTGGAATAATATCTGTGTGGAGTTTGCATGTTCTCCCCGAATCTGCTTGGGTTTCCTTCGAGTGCTCCGGTTTCCTCCCACAGTCCAGAGATGTGCAGGTTAGGTGTATTGGCCATGCTAACTTGCCCCCCCCCCTCCACCCACACACACAAATGTCTTAAAATGTGCAGGTTAAGTGGTGTTGTGGGAATGGGGCAGGGGAATGGGCCTGGGTGGAGTGCTCTTTCAGAGCGTCGGTGCAGACCCGATAGGACGAATGGCCTCTTTCTGTACTGTAGGAATTCTATGACTTTGTGGTCTATAACTAAGCACATCGTTCTAGTCGATGCCTGTTTTCCTGGCAGCCGGCAATATTCATTGATTCTGCAATCATTTGCTCTTCAATCAATCTTAAAGTCATTCATGCCAAGCCAGAGGGTGGATGCTGGGTGACAAGGGCTGTCTGCTGGCATCATGCGTACAGTGAAAACCATACAGCCAACTAATTACATTTATACATTCACTTAGTGTCAGTAATATGGGCGTAGCACCGTCAATATGACGCGAGGCAAGTTGAGGTAATGTCAATTGAAGGCTTTATTAAGCAGAACTTTATCCCCAGCAGCGTGGTTACAGAATGCAGCTGCTGAGGGAAATGGAGGGAAAAACTGGGTTCTTATACCGGCATTTCTGGGTGGAGTCCAGTAGGTTGGATTTTGGCGGGAGCGGTGTGCAAGGGCCTTCTGGGAGGTATGTTTTTACTTTAAAAACACTTACCTGGTCCCGATTCTGTTCTTCTTTTCTGTTTTTTTTTAAATATAAGGCGGGAACCGGAAGTTCGACCCGCGGACTTCTGGGAAGGCCCCCCCCAACCAATAAATTCTGGTGGAGAGGAAACCCGAGACACTACACGTGTAGTGTCTCCCACCCACCCTCCTCCTCTAACCTAATAATAAGACCCATTGGTGTGAGGTAAGTGCCATATTATTATTATATATATATTTTTAAAAATGTATTTCTTAACCAGATCTTGGTTGGAGGTTAGAGGGATGGCAGGGAAGGTAGTGCAATGTTCCTCCTGCAGGATGTTTGAGGTGAGGGATGCCGTTAGTGTCCGTGCTGATTTTACCCACAGGAAGTGCAGCCATCTTCAGCTCCTCCAAGACCGAGTTAGGGAACTGGAGCTGGAGTTGGATGAACTTCGGATCATTCGGGAGACAGAGGGGGGTCATAGATAGCAGCTTCAGGGAATTAGTTACACCAAAGATTGGAGATAGATGGGTAACTGTAAGAAGGACTGGGAAGAAGCAGTCAGTGCAGGGATCCCCTGCGGTCGTTCCCCTGAGTAACAAGTATACCGCTTTGGATACTTGTGGGGGAAACGACTTACCAGGGGTAAGCCATGGGGTACGGGCCACTGGCATGGAGTCTGTCCCTGTTGCTCAGAAGGGAAGGGGGGAGAGGAGCAGAGCATTAGTAATTGGGGACTCGATAGTCAGGGGCACAGATAGGAGATTTTGTGGGAGCGAAAGAGACTCACGATTGGTATGTTGCAAGGGTACGTGATGTCTCGGATCATGTTTTCCGGGTCCTTAAGGGGGAGGGGGAGCAGCCCCAAGTCGTGGTCCACATTGGCACTAACGACATAGGTAGGAAAGGGAACAAGGATGTCAGGCAGGCTTTCAGGGAGCTAGGATGGAAGCTCAGAACGAGAACAAACAGAGTTGTTATCTCTGGGTTGTTGCCCGTGCCACGTGATAATGAGATGAGGAATAGGGAGAGAGAGCAATTAAACACGTGGCTACAGGGATGGTGCAGGCGGGAGGGATTCAGATTTCTGGATAACTGGGGCTCTTTCTGGGGAAGGTGGGACCTCTACAGACAGGATGGTCTACATCTGAACCAGAGGGGCACAAATATCCTGGGGAGGAGATTTGCTAGTGTTCTAATGCAGCAGGGGCATGGGAACCTGGATTGTAGTTTTAGGGTACGAGAGATTGAGAGTATAGAGGTCAGGAGCACAGATTTGACTTCGCAGGAGGGAGCCAGAGTTCAGGTAGGTGGTTTGAAGTGTGTCTACTTCAATGCCAGGAGTATACGAAATAAGGTAGGGGAACTGGCAGCATGGGTTGGTACCTGGGCCTTCGATGCTGTGGCCATTCAGTGCCACTGCCGATCAGTGGCGGGGGGATGAGCAGTGGAGCGTGCAGAGAGCGAGCACCAGAGCGGAACACCAAACTGGAGCCACCACCATTAACATTGCGTACCCACCTGGCCACCCATCAGCCCCTGCCACCGCCTCCTCCCCTTGGCAGTTACCAGCACACACCCCAGCCTCGCCCAACCCCCTTGAACATCTCAGCCAATCGTGGACCGCCCGCGGCCAGCATTCTTAAAAGCCAGTGTTATGGGAGAGGCGTTTTCAGAAACACAAAATGTATCATGGAGTTCAACCAACCTCCCCCTTTAATGTATTTGTTGCTTTTCCGAGCACACGGCTTGTTCTCCAGTTGTGATATGACAATTGTGGACACGTGGGTTTTAAACGCAAAACAATGTTTATTCCATGAACACACCTGAACCTCTTAAATAAACATTGGATCTCTTAACACCCCTTACTTCAAAGAAAACCCCAAAAATATTACAACACTAAATAATTCTTCAATTATTCCTTTCAACATCCCAGAGACTTAACACCTTTAAACAGAAACACATCAGGTTAAAGGCTTTACTTTTATGAGTTTAAATCACCCAAATTATCCAGAAATAGTCTTTCATGGCAGAGACCACAGCAGATCCAGCTCACTGCAAACACAGACACACACCCAAGCTCTTCTCAAACTGAAACTAAACTGCAAAATGGCTGATCTAAAACCCAGCTCCACCCACACTCTGACATCACTGCATTTCTTAAAGGTACATTGCTTAACATCCATTTCTTAAAGGCACTCTCACATGACACCTCCCCCCAAGAAAAAAAAAACCATCAACTTCAAGATGGTTTCATTTTTCATTTTTGCACCATCCACTAAGAAATGCACACAGTAAATATACATTTTCATTCAAAGAAAACAACACACTCAAACAGGTATAATAATATAGTCCATGTTTCTTTGTTCTTCTTCCTTCAACCGAAAACCTTCTTGATTTATCACATTCTTGACAAAGCATCGGTTATCACATTTTCCCGTCCTGCCACATGTACTATTTTTAAATGAAATGGCTTTAACAATAAACTCCAGCGAAACATCCTTGCATTGTTATTCCAGAATCGCTCCAAAAACGTCAAAGGAATATGATCAGTATATATAATGGTGTCAGATGGATTGCTGGTTACATAAATGTGAAAATGTTGCAAAGACAGCACCAAACTCAAAGCCTCCTTCTCAATCGTTGAATACTTTTTCTGGTGAGAATTCAATTTCTTTGAAAAATAACCAACAGGCCGCTCTAGCTCTTCGTCGTCGTCTTGTAGAAGCACGCACCTACATCCACATCACTCGCATCAACAGCCACTTTGAAGGGTTTGGTATAATTTGGGATGACTAACACAGGAGCAGTGGTTAACACAGCCTTCAGGCCATCAAATGCCTGTTGACACTCAGCTGGCCACTGGAATTTGTTACGCTTCTTGAGCAAGTCCGTCAGTGGAGCGACCACACTGCTAAAATTGTTAAAAATGTCCGGTAAAATCGACTCATACCAAGAAATCGCATTATTTCCCGTCATGTCGAGGGTATCGGAAACTCCCCAATAAATTTCGTTTTCACATCCCGTGGGACCATGCGACCCTGTCCGATTGTATAGCCAAGGAGAGTGACTTGGGCTTCTCCAAATTCACTTTTGGCTAGGTTTATCACCAAACCCACCTCCTGAAGTCGATCAAATAACTCCCTCAGATGTTTCAAATGTTCTTTCCATGTCTGGAAGTTGGAAATAAAAGCAGATTGTCCCACCTTCTCAATGCAATCCTTCAAACGTGGGATAAGAACAGAGTCCGTTCTTGTAACTGTATTCACCTTTCGATAGTCCACACACAACCGTTGGGTACCGTCTGGTTTAGGTACCATCACTATGGGTGAGCTCTATTGGCTGCAACTCACTTCAATTATGCCATTTGTAAGCATACTCTCAATCTCTTTGTTAACCTGTGCCAATTTTAAAGGGTTAAGTCTATATGGATGTTGTTTGATCGGAATAGCATTTCCCACATCTACATCATGTATAGCCATTTTAGTACTTCCCAATTTATCACTACAAACTTGCCCATGTGATATCAATAACTCTTTCAGGTCAGTTTGTTTTTCCTCTGGAAGGTAACCTAACAATTCATCCCAATTTTTAAGAACATCCTCATTTTCCAATTTAATTTGAGGTATGTCAAATTCACAGTCATCTGGATTTGGTTCATCACTTTGAGTTAGAATCATTAAAACCTCCTTTTCCTCTCCTTCCCTTTCAAGCATATTCACATGACACACTCGGTGAGTCTTCTATCTGGTGTTTTTACCACATAATTCACCTCACTTAATTTCCTTTCAATCTGATACAGTCCACAAAACCTAGCTTTTAAAGGCTCCCCTACCACTGGTAACAACACTCCATGTTATCCCCACTGGCAAAACTATGAACTTTGGATTTCTTGTCCGCTACCCGTTTCATCACATTTTGTGCAACTTTCAAATGTTGTCTAGCCAATTCACCTGCTCTATTTAATCGTTCCCTAAAATTTGACACGTAATCCAATAGTGTAATTTCCGATTTCTCACCCACCAATTTTTCTTTAATCAATTTAAGTGGTCCTCTTACCTCATGACCATAAATTAGTTCAAAAGGACTACATTTGGTAGACTCATTAGGTGCATCCCTAATTTCAAACAATACGAATGGGATTCCTTTATCCCAATCCTCTGGATAATCTTGACAATATGCCCTCAACATTGTCTTTAATGTCTGATGCCACCTTTCTAATGCTCCCTGCGATTCTGGATGGTACGCAGTTGATTTAAATTGTTTTATTCCTAAGCTATCCATAACTTCTTTGAATAACTTTGAGGTAAAATTTGACCCTTGATCCGATTGAATTTCTGTGGGTAGTTCATATCTAGTAAAGAATTTAAGTAACCCCTCCACAATCCTTTTAGCTGTAATATTACGTACTGGAATGGCCTCTGGAAACCTAGTAGACACATCCATTATAGTCAAAAGATATTGATTCCCACTTTTTGTTTTAGGAAGCGGTCCTACACAATCAATTAGGACCCTTGTAAAAGGTTCCTCAAATGCTGGAATGGGTATTAAGGGTGCTGGTTTTATCACAGCTTGAGGTTTCCCTATCACTTGACATGTGTGACATGATTGACAAAATTTAACTACATCTTTATGTAGTCCAGGCCAATAAAAATGTTTCTGGATTTTAGCTTGAGTTTTCCTTATTCCCAAATGACCTCCCACTGGTACCTCATGTGCAACTCACAATACCTCCTTTCTATACCCTACTACTTGATGAACTTCTGCCCACTTTTCACCCGCCTGCATATGTACAGGTCTCCATTTTCTCATCAAGACATCACTTTTATGGTAATAACACTCTGGTATACTCTCAGATTCCTCTTCCGTATATGCTTTCTGATATATCCGTTTTATTTCTACATCTTGCTGTCGTAACTCCGCCAATTTTCCTGAACTAAAAATATCCGCCTCATCCTCCACCTGTTCTTGTTCTTTTTCAACCATCTGATCAAAAATCGTTTCTGATAATTGCACTTCAACTTCATCTTCACTCTTTGATTTCTCCTCTTGTCTTAACCTGTGACTTTGCGACCTTGTTACTACACAATCCAGTAAAATCCCAGAATATTCGTCCTTCAACACTTCAGTTGACTGATTTTCCACTGGCTTATCAACACACCACTGGCTTATCATCACTCCCATCTGCGATCCAGCTATATCATTACCCAAGATAAACTGTATTCCTGGACAAGATAGTTTCTCTATTACTCCTACTACCACTTCACCACTCTTCACTGGACTTTCCAACCTTACCTTATATAATGGAAGGCTACTCCTCTCGCCCTGAATTCCACATATCACCACCTTTTCTGGCAACATTCTTCCCAAACTACATAATTCCTCATCTCTTACCATTAAAGATTGACTAGTCCCTGCATCTCTTAAAATTGTGACTTCTTTGCCTGCTCCTCCTGATACACGAGTAAACTTTACCAACACAAGTAAATTCTTTCAAGACATCTGGCACCTTCTTCACAATTACTTCTTGAACAGGCTGTACAATCGTTTGCACCTCCTTCGCTTCCCTTGGGCTTTCCTTTACCACTCTAACTAATCCCACTGTTTTATCCTGTTTTACCACATCAGTCTTCCCAGTGCTTTTCTTCAACCACCAACACTGCGACTTTAAATGGCCTAGTTTATTACAGTGAAAACATTTGAAACTTTTCATCTCTTTTCCACCCTCCTGGATTTCTTTTTTAATCTGAGGTACACTCTCTTTCTTGTCTCCCATCAGATCACCTTTACCTTTACCACAAGTATTTCTCATGTCCCCAGTTTCTATCCCTCACCGGCTGAAACTGATGTTGTAAACCAATCTTTGATTTATGAACTAATTCATAATCATCTGCCATTCCTGCTGCTAATCTTGCAGTTTTAACCCTCTGTTCTTCCACATGAGTTCTCACTACATCAGGAATTGAATGTTTAAACTCCTCCAAAAGTATATTTTCTCTGAGAGCTTCATACGTTTGGTCTATTTTCAAAGCCCTTATCCACCTATCAAAATTACTCTGTTTGAGCCTTTCAAACTCCACGTATGTTGACCAAATTCTTTCCTTAAATTTCTAAACCTTTGTCTGTAAGTTTCAGGCACTAGCTCATATGCACTTAAGATGGATTTCTTTCTACTTCACTACTTCACTTCACTAGCACTACCTACCAGCTTTGTTTGAATCAGTAATACCCACATGTCGTGTGGCCATTTCATTTGTTTAGCTACCTTCTCAAATGAAATGAAAAAGGCTTACACTTCCTTCTCGTCAAACCTTGGCAATGCTTGGACATATTTGAATAGATTCCCACCAAGCCTTCGACTATGACGCTCTTTCTCACTGCCTCATCACTATCCTCCAACTGTTCGTTTCCCTTTACGTCTGCCAATTTTAACTGACTTTCATGTTTCATGGCCATTTTCTGAAGTTCAAACTCCCCCTCTTTATCTATTTCCCTGATCTGTATCTCTCTTTCTTTTTCTTTTTGTTCTGCTGGGGCTTATTCTTTCTTTTCTCCTTTCTTCTCTCTCTTTTCTTTTTCCTCTCTCTCACTCTCGTATTCAAGCCGCTTTAATTCTTTCTCATGTTCCATTTGTTTAATTTGCAACTGAATTTTTGCCATTTCCAATGAGTCAAACTCTATCTCAGGCAAATTTAAATGCTTAACCACTGCCATAATTACCTCATCTTTTTGCATTTTGTCAGGTAATGTTAACTGCAATATTTTTGCCAGACCCAACAGTCTGCGTTTAGTCTCTGTCTGTAAGGTACTGCGTGTGACAGTCTCCACCCCCAAAAACTTCTGAGCCTCTGAAAGAGCCATTGTCCACAACACTCTCCCCACTTAAACTAAAATACCACACCGGAGAAGCAATAATCCTTCACTGTCTTTAAGTTCACAAAAGCCAATCCAATAGATAGACTTTTATCCCCCTCGAGCCCCAAATTGTTATGGGAGAGGCGTTTTCAGAACCCCAAAATGTATCATGGAGTTCAACCAACCTCCCCCTTAAATGCACTTGTTGCTTTTCCGAGCAAACGGCTTGTTCTCCAGGTGTGATATGACAATTATGGACACGTGGGTTTTTGAACACAAAACAATGTTTATTCCATGAACTCAACTTAACCTCTTAAATAAACATTGAGACCTTACTTCAAAGATAACCTCGAAAATATTACAACACTAAATAATCCTTCAATTATTCCTTTCAACATCCCAGAGACTTAACACCTTTAAACAGAAACACATCAGGTTAAAGGCTTTACTTTTATGAGTTTAAATCACCCAAATGATCCAGAGATAGTCTTTCATGGCAGAGATCACAGCAGATCCAGCTCACTGCAAACACAGACATACACCCAAGCTCTTTTCAAACTGAAACTAAACTGCAAAATGGCTGATCTAAAACCCAGCTCCACCCACACTCTGACATCACTGCATTTCTTAAAGGTACATTGCTTAAACATCCATTTCTTAAAGGCACTCTCACATGACACCAGTCACAGCCATTGGACACTTCTTCCCATGATCGGGAATGCCGTGACTGATCACCCTGCGACCCTCCCGACACCTGCCCATAACCCGGGTGCGGGTCGTGACCGTGAGTTTGAAAATCCTTGATGTAAGATATTATGAGCAGTTTGAAAATGTTAGCTTACAATAAGCAGTTGAAGGGAAATATGCCTTAAGATATGAAAATCCCATGGCTTGATATGTTCCTTGTCATCGCTGGAGCATTGAAGATCAAGGGTGTGATCTACAGGCCGCTTTGCGCCCGAACAGGAGCGTGATGTGGCCGGTAGATTCCAGGAGATGCCTCCCGCTGGCTTCCCAACAGCCAATGAGATCTACCCAGGTCTTGCGAGGCGTCAAGATCAGAACCTCGCCACAATCGGCAGAACCAAGCCTCACACGCCTAAGTAGGTTTAGAACCTGTCTGGACATGCTCACCTGGATCTATCAGGCTCCTGGCATCTACTGGCTTTCCCAGAGAATCCCCAGCCAGGCGCTGTTCAGTACAAAATGTGAATCAGGCGGAATGGCACACCGGTTGGTCCCCCTGGCCATCGGAGGCCCTTGAGTCGTCAGGTCAGGATGCCCCCATGCCCTCCTCCTTGAATGCGGGCACCTTGGGGCTGCCAGCCTGGCACATTCGCACTGCCACTACGGCACTGCCGGGGTGGCTGAGTGGCACTGCAAAGCCGGCAGAAGCACTGCCAGGATGGCACTTTCACGGGTCATGCAGGTGGTATGAAGGGTGGTGGGGTGCAGGGTGGATATGAAGGGGCTTCTGGAAGGTTGGTGGGAATGAAAGGTAGGGGTCCTGGAAGGGGTAGGACCAAACGGGGGTGTGGTAAGGCCCGAAAAGAAGGGCCCTCAGCGACCCCATAGCAGGGTGTCATCACTTTGGCGGGTGTGGGGTAATGCCAATGTGTGTTGGGGGTGGCATTGCCCGTGGATGGAGGGTGTGTGGGGGACCATAAGACATAGGAGCAGAATTAGGCCACTCGATCCATCGAGTCTGCTCCGCCATTCAATCATGGCTGATATTTTTCTCATCCCCATTTTCCTGCCCTCTCCCCATAACACTTGGTTCCCTTATTAATCATGAACCTATCTATCTCTGTCTGAAAGATACTGTGATTTGGTCTCCACAGCCTTCTGCGGCAAAGAGTTCCACAGATTCACCATCCTCTGGCTGAAGAAATTCCTCCTCATCTCTGTTTTAAGGAGATCAGGGCAACCTTTCAAAATGGTGACTCGATCTCTGAGGAGCTGGTCTGGCCAGTGGGTTCAGCTCCCAGTGATGGAAATAATTCAATGGACTTGATTTACTGGAAAGGTTTCTAAGTGTGGTCATGAGCAGGAAATGCCACGAGCTTCCCAGTATCAAACGTTAATTGGTCTACTTAATGTGGCCCCATGGGTTTTACGCCGCAAGTTATGGTTGTGCCGACTGAGTCGCTGTGGGACCACATCCCCGCTGACAAGGGGGAGCTGCACTTACACTGAATCTGCAGATTAAACCCCACACAGCTTGCAGCCATGCCACGATTCAGGGTTACCGACCTGACCAGATTGTTGGATGTGGTTCCCATGAGGGGCTTGGAGGGTCAGCCACAGGGCACTCCCCTGTGTCACCAGGAAGACCAGCACCCAGTGCCGTAAGAAGATCAATGACCTCCATCGTGCCACATGGGTGGGTTCGTACCAGCCACTGACACCACCGGTGCCCGCCACCCTCCCCCCAAGACCATGCACCTGGCACCGCCCCCACTCAGCACCATACCATGTCCTGGCCCTTACCATGTCCAGCAGTTATTCCCAGACCCCTGCCGCACCCCCCCCCCCATCGCCCCCACATACATTCCATCCCCCAATACTCCCCCTCCCCCCGCACCCCCATGATGAATGAATCGTGCCCAGATGGGCAGTACAGTGTGGCGCTGGACATCAGAGTCCTCACCCCCTATGAGGAACGGGTCCTGGAGGCTGCGGGAGTGGCCAAGGTCAGATCAGTCACCGATGTAGAGGTTGCGGAACAGCTCAGAGGTGAGGTTACACCGGCCCAGATGACCAGTCACATGTGAGTTGTTCATGCCATGTATACCCATCCCTCCCACTGACCACATGTCCATTCTCCTGTAGAATCTGCATCCGAAGCTGCCAGCCCCTCCATGGTGAACCCCCCCATGCCTCCCATGAGAACACCTCGGAGGAGAGCTCCAAGGAGACCACCGTATTCTCAGCACCGCTGTCATCCCCATCCTTCACCAGCACAGAGACACACATCCCGGCTTGGGTCACTGTTTGTGTGGAGTCTGCACATTCTTTCCGTGTCTGTGTGGGCTTCCTCCGGGTGCTCCGGTTTCCTCCTCCAGTCCAAAGATGTGCAGGTTAGGTGGATTGGCTATGCTAAATTTCCCTTAGTGTCCAAAGAACGTTAGCTGGGGTAACGGGGATGTGGTGGAGGTGTGGGGATAGGGTGGAGGTATGGGCTAAGGTAGGGTGCTCTTTCCAAGGGCCGATGCAGACTCGATGGGCCTAATGGCCTCCTTCTGCACTGTTAATTCTATGATCTTGGTGGGTGACAGTAATGGTCAGGCTTCTGATGATCACCACACAGTTGCTGATGCACATCAGGTGGAGGCAGGAAGGCCCTGGTGAGACAGTAGGTCAATGGCCAATTGGAGGAATCCGAGAGGCAATGGGCGGAGGAGATAGCGTCGGCAATGTGTGGCACCGAGGCCAACGCTGCTAGGGTGCAGTGGAGAGCCTGTTGCGCAGCGGCAGCAGCATGAGTGGAGGTGTCCAAGGCGTGGCTCAGTCAGTGATGGCCATAAAAGCAAATTACTGCGGATGCTGGAATCTGAAACGAAAGAGAAAATGCTGGAAAATCTCAGCAGGTCTGGCAGCATCTGTAGGGAGAGAAAAGAGCTAATGTTTCAAGTCTGATGACTCTTGGTCAAAGCTCAGTGATGGCAATGGCAGAGTGCCTCGACAGCATGCCCCAGTTGCTGGGGGACGTGTCCCAGTCCCACATGGACCTTGATGAGGTGTTATGGAGCATGTCCCAGTCTCAGATGGGCATTGCTGAGGTTAGGTGGGGTTACTGGGTTGCAGGGATAGGGTGAAGGCGTGGGCTTATGTAGGGTGCTCTTTCCAAGGGCTGGTTCAGACCCAAAAGGCCAAATGGCGTCTTTCTGCACTGTAAATTCTATGATTCTATGAACTCCAGAGCATGTCGTGGTCACTGGGGGAGGTGTCCCAGACATGGGTGGGCATTGCCGGGGTGCTGCAGAGCATGTTCCAGTCACTGAGGAGCATCGCCAAAGGCGTCAACACCATGCTGCAGACATTGGGGAGCCGCCAGGGCTGGCAGAGCCAGATGACAGAGGGGCAGCCAGGGGTTGATCCAGCTGCCCCTCCGTCCTGAGGAGAAACCCAGGGCATTATGCCATATACCAGGAGGATGGAGCGCTGGGTTCCAACCCACAGCCACCCAACTACCAGGTCCCCCAAATTCCAGCCCTCTGAGAACGGCACGTCTCGGGGTCAGACCCCGGAACAGGTTGGCATGGCAGGCATATGCTGCCGGCAAGTTGCGCGGGGCCCTCTGGCCCTAGGAGATCCAGCCGCCAAGGGCACCAAAGGCCATGGGACGTGAGAGACAACAGATTGCCTCCACCACTGATGTGCATCCTGGGGACACACCTAGACGCAGTTGTAAAGCACGGAAGAGGTCGAGGATCACTGAGAGGTGAATGGGGGGAAGAGGGGTAAGGGTGGGGGAGGGTTGAGGGGGGAAGGACCACCTTCCCCCGAGCACAGGGGCTGGAACCCTAGAACCCCCGGCTCATTGCCTGGGATCGAAGATAGCTACTCACCTCCTCGCATTCCGCAGCAGCCATTCCGACACATTCACGATTTTAAAAGGTGTACTAATCGGCGCATGCGTGACAATGTGCTGGGGAGTTGGTTAGATCACGGGAGGCCGTTATATAAGGGATTGTTCCCATTGTATGGCCTTAAGTCGTGATTATTGGTTTCTGGCCACTCCAGGTTTGAGATTTTGCCAACGGGAGCGGGCCGGTTCGACCACAAGCCGATCAGCGCCCAGCGCAGTTCTCAATTATGGCCTCTCCCGCGTTCTAACGGCCTCATCACCCTCTCACTGAAGAGCAACATGGCCATTAAATCACACCCAAAGTGTGGGCTTGGCCGGGGAGAAACTCCCCAGGGCCCAAAATGTGACTAAGTGTGTTTAGATCGCGGTGGGGAACTTGCCATCGAAGCCGGACTGAAACTCTCAGCAAAGTCCGCCACAAATGACACTTAGAAACTGTTCCGTTAGATCGCGGCCGAAAGAGCAGAATCCATTGTAGCCAAAGAGCATGAACTTTGGTCACTTGATGATATGAAATGACACATGCACTTACAGCTTTTATATAACAGCTTAACTTCTGTTGTGTTGCCAAGGCAATCAAATGTTAAAAAAAGACTCCTTGTTGTATTTTTGTCTTTATTTTTCAAGGATGGCGTGAGGAGCTGTATTTGATAATGACATGCCACACGGTCAGATTATTGCTGATCATCCATCATCCAATATTTTACAGGTACCAATATCAAACATACAATGAGATTCCATTTCATTGTTAGAATATTATGAATTAATTCAGAAAAGAGTCAGAACAGATGCATTCAGTGTAACAAATTCATGTCAACTCGCAGTCGAGCAATCCGGTCAGTTTCATTCCCCTGTTTTATCCCCAGGGTCTGAGAAGTTTATTTCCCTCAAATGTCCATCCAATTTCCTTTCAAAATCATTGATTATTTCCATATCCACAACCCTCAAAGGCAACAAGTTCTTCCTCGCCTTTATCGCTTACCCAAACACTTAAATGTGTCTCTTTGTCCTTCTGTCATTAGCTTGTGGAAACAGTTTTTACTTGTTTACCTGACCCAAACCTCTTATAATCTGGAATTTCGAGTGATGAGGGGACATTAACCGAGATCAAAACAGAGGTAAAGTGACACAGCCTACTCACCACCCGATTTTCCCTTACTAATGATTATGCCCAAGCTCTGAACAATGTGATGGTTATTTAATTAGTTGTGATGAATGAAGTATATTATTACTCATAGAATCATAGGATTTACAGTGCAGAAGGAGGCTATTCGCCCATGGAGTCTGCACCGGCCCTTGGCAAGAGCACCCTATGTATTCCGATGCCTCCATCCTATCCTTGTAACTCTGTAACCCACCTAATATTTGGACACTAAGGGGCAATTTAGCATAGCCAATCCACCTAGCCTGCACATCTTTGGACTGTGGGAGGAAACCAGAGAACCGGGAGGAAACCCACGCAGAAAAGGAGAGAAAGTGCAAACTCCACACAGACAGTGACTCAAGGCCGGAATTGAACCCGGGACCCTGGAGCTGTGATGCAGCCGTGCTAACCACTGTGCCACCGTGCCGCCCTATTACTGTTGAAGTTTGTATGATTCATGTGGCAGTCCAGGCTATTTCCTGCATCCAGTTTAGGGCTGATAAACTCTTTGCTTTGAAATTGAAATTAAGCTTCAGCATATTGCGATAAGTCTATAGAATATGATTAATAACCAGGTTATTAGTCAAACAAAAGGTTGTGATCAAAAAGTCCGATCATATCTTGAGCAATGTGCCATGGTTTGCTGCTGAGAAACAAAGTGGTCAATCAAATGCTGGAATCCTGAGTGACAAACATTTGAGTTGTGAAGAAAAGCTGTACCACTGGGCTTTTTAGCCTGGAAAGTTGGCACTTAAGAACCAATCCTATAAATGCATTTGAAATAATGAAGGGAGTGGAAACAAAAGTGCAGAAAGCACTTTACAATAAATTTGAAGAGTAGAACAAGGGGACCCAGGTTCACACAAATAAAAGATAAAAGTGCGGCATAGTAGCACAGTGGTTAGTATTGATGCCTCACAGCGCCAGGGACCCGGATTCAATTCCGGTCTTGGGTAACTGTGTGGAGTTTGCACGTTCTCCCCTTGCCTGCGTGGGTTTCCTCTGGGTGGTCCTGTTCCTCACACTGTCCAAACATGTGTGGGTTAGATGGATTGACCATGCTAAATTGCCTCTTAGTGTCCAAAGATGTGCAGGTTAGGTTATGAGGATAGGCTGGGGTGGATGGTGGAGTGGACATGGGTAGCATATCCTTTTGGAGGGTCAGTGTAGATTTGATGGGCCAAATGGCCTCCTACTGCACTGTAGGGATTCTATGAAATTGAGGACTGATGTCTGAAAGATTTTCTTTAAGTCTGATCAACACTTGGACTGGGTTTTTCAATGGAGTTCTGGAGGCAAAATAATTTCAGAAACTGTTTTACAGTATCTCAGCGATGCACTTCAAAACAGACCTGCTGATTTTCTCCTCAAATATAAAAATAAATTTTGAATTATGAGCAATATCAGCTATCAAATATATAATAGTGGTTTAATTGTTGAAATATATCTTCACTTTCATTTGATACTAAAACCGATCTAAGCTATAAGGTTAGGCAAGCTAGAGGAAAGTCTCCCAGAGGGCAATTGCAGATTGACAGAGTAATCTGCAGATAAGTCCAACCTTACTGTCTGACTTTGGGAGACTCCATGAAGGAAAAAAACTAAACTAAATAAGCAGTCAAAAGAGTATTCTTCTGGTCCCTTCAGTGTTTCAAGTCACAGGCCACTTCTGGCTGACTAGGGCCATGTGAGAATTTGCTTCATTTTCCATACAAACTTGGGGCTGGCTTACAAACAATCAAACTAGCCTTTCAAGGCTGCAACAATGGAATGTACTTCATTGTTGGTGTTACTTAAACTACAGACGCCTGATTATTTGTATCAAGCTTGAGAGATTTAACATTCTGTTTGGAATCTTCAGGTGCATTGTTATCTTGTTTAGCAGCACAGAATACATCAACATCACCCAGAATCTCCTGGCTTGTATTTGTAGAGCCAGTATTTATTTGGGAATCCTTTGGTTTATTAACCCTGCTTGCATCATCTTGTGTTTTGATGCAGTGAAGGCCATCCTTGGCAGTCTGGTATCCACTGTTTTGAACAGAATATTGCTGAAAAATATAAATTATAAATTAATTTCAACACTTCTAATAGGTAATAAACCTAGGGCAGCTGAAATCATCAATTGCAAAAGTAATCAATACGTCATCCAGCCAGGAACATTTTTGGTAGGTTTTGTGTGTGTGTGTGTGTGTACCCCAACGCCCCATGGACAGTAAGTAATCTGCCTTGGTGGATTGCCCAGTCTTTATATAATTCACTTGGTTTTCATTCAGTCCATTTTAATCAGGCTGTTTCTATAAAGAAATCAAGCAATGCACAATTAAAACATCCAGGTCACACACATGCTCTGGCATTGTCCAGATCGCCACAAATATAACTTTTACATAGGCTTTTGTAAAACCACTCACTCAAAAGCCTTTTTAATATGCAATTTAGATCTAATGTTGTCATTGCCAAATGCAATTTTAACTCAGTCCTGATCACGAAAGCAGCTTTGGTTTTCCTACCAGAAGAAGACTGGGATGTGAAGAGGCCCTGAAATGTAAGTCTTTCAGTTTTCTTTGTGGGACCAGCAGGCATTCCTCTCGGTCTCATGGGGACATTTAGAGGCCTTTCCTCCTCCAGACTCCCCCATTTTCTCCTCATAAGATCCTCTCAGAGCCAATACGCCACTCCTGCACGTAGCTATTGATACTAAGAATAAAGAGTAATATGTTCTCACCTGGGGAATAACAACCAGTTGTTTTCTTCTATGCCTGAAATACAAGGTTACAAATGTAATACAATCAGTAATATTATTTCAAACTTGCCATAACTCAAGACTGACAAGGTGCAAAATTGGGATCATTAGCACCATTGTTTGGACATGGTTACTGTTGGGGGACTAAAGTAGGGACAAATGGACTGACACATTCTTATGCAATCTCACCAAGCACCATCCCGGTAAAAGAATAAGAAGTGATGCCTGTTATCCATGTCTAATGCAGCTGTTCATCCCCCTGCATTGGGAACTACAGGGCTTGCTTCTGACTGCTGCTGCACCTTGGTTTTCCCTGAGACCGCTGGTACCAATATTGATTGCCTCTTGAAGAAGCAAAGCTAAACATTACATAAGTTAAAACAAGGGTGAATATTTATCATAAGCACTGCTGCTCCCTCTCCCAATATGTCTGACTTCTCTCCTGATTCCAACAAAAACACATGAACCTCAACTTTAGGAGGCCTATAGCCTGCTCAATCATGGACTGGGTGGAAGCATGTGCATCATTGTAGCTCTCCTCAACAGCCCTCGTCAGATGGCAAACTAGCATCATCAACTGAAAGTATCTCTTGACCTGGAGGAGACAGCCTTGCAATCACTGACATCCTTCAAAAATCTGTGGCACTTGGGAATGGATCAGAACGTCGTCATTGAGTGCTCTCTGGGCACCGAGCACAATCATGCAGGATTTGCCTTCTATGATCACGTAACAGCTACATGTTCAACGAGTGGAATCCATTTCAATTGATTAATGTGACTGGCTGCTGCCAGGGTGGTCTCAAGGCCACATGTGTACAGTCAAGTCCACTCTACACTTGTGGGAAACCTGAGATTGCTGCAAATTCCAACACTCTTGCAACCTGGCTTTTAGGATCCAGGTGTAATTTGACATACTGTTGCACTCTCCCATGTGCACTTGTGTGTTGCTGACTGGGAGATGCCTCATGGATCTGTAGTGGTGGTGTGGAAGGATTCACTGGCAGTGACCTTCAATGCCACCAGCATAGGATTCCCTCCAAGACCTTGCAGCTGCAGTTCCTTATAGAGAAGCTGGCAGATGTGAGCAACCACATCTTGAAACACCCAAAGAAGCCTTCAGCATTACCTTTCACTCATTTGTAGCTACAGGTTGCAATACATCTGTGGTCGGGCCAATCGTCACCTTTGCAGTGGACTCTTGACCTTCTTGAAGCCTGCTGGCCCTTGCTCTTCCTGGCCCTGTGCCAACCTGAAATGGGCCCTCTTTCTCCACATCTGGTTGAAGATCAGTACAAAAACCACTGATCACTTGCCTACAGCCTGAATCATTAATATCTCAGTTGATCTGTGACTGCATTGAAGTAATACATTTAGAGAGAATATCCTTTACAGTTTTCCAACCATCTGAAATCCAGCAAGCCAGTTCCGGCCTTTGTCTAGGTGTGGCATTTCCACCCTATCCCTTCGCGGTGAAGGGCTTCCTGAAGAACTAGAGATCGGTATTCCTCCTCTTCATACATAACTGTGAATGGAGACATTGCTCTTTCATCAAGTTAATGAGAGTCATATATGAAGATCTTCCCTCTGATATTATTCCAGTTGTTTCCACTAGGCTTTAAACTGCATACTTTGTATATAATCTTTATTGTCACAAGTAGGCTTACATTAACACTGCAATGATGTTACTGTGAAAAGCACCTAGTTGCCACACTCCGACGCCTGAGGGAGGTACATTGAGGGAGAATTCAGAATATCCAATTCGCCTAACAGCACGTCTTTCGGGACTTGTGGGAGGAACCCACAGAGACGATTCCTTGGTGTCACAGAAAGACTAAATGCATGAACCCTTGTCAGGCATGGTCATCCGCCTGGGAGGGTGGAGGGTTGGGGTCACGGGTTGGCTGCTCCTTGGAGGCATCCAGCTCTCTCCTTCCCTTCATCTCTGCCTCTGACAGCAGCAGTTAGAAAATCACACAGAAATGCATGGCAGCTCCACATCTTACTAGGACCTCAATGTTATCAGGCTCATGATCAGGGAACAACTTGTTGTCATGTGGGCTTTACCAGAGAGAATCATCGAGTTATAGAATTCTTAGCACTGCTGCCTCACAGTGCCAGGAACGTGGGTTTGATTCCGACCTTGGGTGTGTCGTATTGGGTGTTCCGATGCACAAATGATCCAACACGGCTGTAGATGGTACAACTCTGTTTTATTGTCTTAAACAATAACAACTACTAACTGCTGGCTGAGGTTCGTGCTTCACCAGCTAACCTGTGGACCCAGCCCTATCACTTTCTTGGTGAGGCACTCAGCACATGGTCCATGTCTGAGTGGCACGCTGTGAGCTCTGTGCTATCTCCTGGTAGAATGAGCGGGAACTGTGGTGCTCCCTGTTTTATAGTGCGTGTGCTCTCACTGGTGATTGGCTGCGATGTTGTGTGTGTGTTGGTTGGTCCAACTACCTGTCCATCAGTGTGTGTGTGATTGCACCATGATATGCCGATGTGGATATCATGACAGGGTGGCTGTCTGTGTGGAGTTTGCACGTTCTCCCCGTGTCTGTGTGGGTTTCTTCTGGGAACTCCAGTTTCCTCGCACAGTCCAAAGATGTGCAGGTTAGGTGGATTGGTCATGATAACTTGCCCCTTGGTGTTCAAAGATTGGAAAGGATTGCGTTTTTGTGGCGGGGCTGGTGCAGACTTGATGGGCTGAATGGCCTCCTTCTGCACTGTAGGAATTCCATATTTCTATGATTCTAATTGCACAGATATGTCCTGTCCATAAAAAACAGGACAAATCCAAGTCCGTGGAATTATTGAACCATCAGTTTACTCTCAGCTATCAGCAAGGTGCTGTCAAATAGCAATTACCCGCCCAACATAGCTCAATTTGGTATCTGCCAACATTATTCAGCTCCTAACCTCATTACAGACTTAGTCCAAATGTGACTAAAGAGCTGGATTCCAGAGGTGACGTGAGAGTGGCTGCCTTGACATAAAATTCAACATTTCAATAAGTGTAGCATCAAGAAGCCCAACCAAAATTGAAGTCAGTGGAGATCAGAGGGAAAACTCTCCAATGGGTGAAATCACCTAGCATAAAGGAAGATGTTTGTGGCGGTTGTTGATCCATCATATTAGCTCCAGGATATTGCTGAAGGAGTTCCTCAGGGTCATGTCCTAGGCCCAACCATCTTCAGATGATACATCTTTGATCTTCCTTCCATCATAAGGTCAGAAGTGGGTATGTTTGCTGATGATTGCTCAATGTTCAGCACCATTTGTGACTCCTCAGATAATGAAGCCCATTAGATTCAGATTCAACATTTAGATTTGGGCTGATAAGTGACAAGTCACATTTGTGCCAAATGACCATCTCCAACAAGGGAGATTCTCACCATCTCCCCTTGGCATTCAACGGAACTGTTATCACTAAATTAACCTCCTCACTCCCCAAATCATGTCCATCATCTACAAGGAACAAATCAGGTTTATTTTATTCATTCATGGGATGTAGGTGTTTCTGGCTGGGCCATTCACTGCCTATCACTGATTGCTCTTTCTTGAACTGAGTAGCTTGCTAGGCCATTTCAGAGTCAACCACATTACTATGGGTCTGGAGTCACATGCAGGCCAGAATAGGTTAAGATGTGCAGCATGGTAGCACAGTGGTTAGCACAGTTGCTTCACAGCTCCAGGGTCCCAGGTTCAATTCCCAGCTTGGGTCACTGTCTGTGCGGTGTTCTCTCTGTGTCTGCGTGGGTTTCCTCCAGGTGCTCCGGTTTCCTCCCGCAGTCCAAAGATATGCGTGTTAGGTGGATTGGCCGTACTAAATTGCCCTCAGCTTCCAAAAAGGTTAAAGTGGGGTTACTGGTTATGGGGATAGGATGGAGGTGTGGGATTGGGTAGGGTGCTTTTCCCAAGAGCCGGAGCAGACTCGATGGGCCGTATGACCTCCTTCTGCACTGTAAATTCTATGAGGGCAGATTTCCTTCCCTAAAGAACATCAGTGAACCAGATAGGTTTTTGTGACAATTGACAATGGTTTCATGGTCATCGTTAAACTGTTAATTCCTGATTTTCATTGAATTTAAATTTCACCAGAACCAGAGTCCACAGGGTCCACAGAATCCCTGGATCTCTGGATTACTAGCCTAGTGACAATACCACTATGGCATCACCTCCCCATGATTATGAAGGAATTCTCTCCAATTACCTGAATGAGTGTAGCTCCAAAAACACTCACAAACTTGAAACATGCAAGATAAAGCAGCCTGCTCGACTGAAATCCATATACACCACATCAACTGCTCTACCCTCGTCTACCTGTTCAGTCACCTTCTCAAAAAACTCAATAAGGTATGTGAGGAATGTCCTACCCTTCACAAAGCCATGCTGACTATCCCTAATCATATTATTCCTATCTAGATGATTATAAATCTTGTCTCTTATAATCCCCTCCAAGACTTTACCCACAACAGACGTGAGGCTCACCGGTCTATAGTTGCCGGGGTTGTCTCTACTCCCCTTCTTGAACAACAGGACCACATTTGCTATCCTCCAGTCCTCTGGCACTATTCCTGTAGCCAATGATGACATAAAAATCAAAGCCATAGGCCCAGCAATCTCTTCCCTGGCTTCCCAGAGAATCCTAGGATAAATCCCATCAGGCCCCGGGGACTTATCTATTTTCAGCCTGTCCACGAATTGCCAACACCTCTTCCCTACGTACCTCAATGCCATCTATTCTAATAGCCTGGGTCTCAGCATTCTCCTCCACAACATTATCTTTTTCCTGAGTGAATACTGACGAAAAATATTCATTTAGTATCTCGCCTATCTCTTCAGACTCCACACACAACTTCCCATCCCTGTCGTTGACTGGTCCTACTCTTTCCCAAGTCATTCGCTTATTCCTGACATACCTATAGAAAGCTTTTGGATTTTCCTTGATCCTACCTGCCAAATACTTTTCATGTCCCCTCCTTGCTCGTCTTAGCTCTCTCTTTAGATCCTTCCTCGCTACCTTGTAACTATCAAGCGCCCCCAACTGAAACTTCACTCCTCATCTTTACATAGGCCTCCTTCTTCCTCTTAACAAGAGATTCCACTTCTTTGGTAAACCACGGTTCCCTCGCTCGACGCCTTCCTCCCTGCCTGACCGGTACGTACTTATCAAGAACACGCAGTAGCTGTTCCATAAACCAGCTCCACATATCCAGTGTGCCCAACACTTGCAGCCTACTTCTCCAACCTATCCCCCCCAAGTCATGTCTAATGGCATCATAATTGCCCTTCCCCCAGCTATAACTCTTGCCCTGCGGGGTATACTTATCCCTTTCCATCACTAACGTAAACATCACCGAATTGTGGTCACTGTCCCCAAAGTGCTCACCTACCTCCAAATCTAACACCTGGCCTGGTTCATTACCCAAAACCAAATCCAATGTGGCCTCTCCTCTTGTTGGCCTGTCAACATATTGAGTCAGGAAACCCTCCTGCACACAATGTACAAAAAACGACCCATCTAATGTACTCGAACTATATATTTTCCAGTCAATGTTTGGAAAGTTAAAGTCTCCCATAATAACTACCCTGTTACTTTCACTCTTATCCAGAATCATCTTCACCATCCTTTCCTCTACATCCCTAGAACTATTTGGAGGCCCATAGAAAACTCCCAACAGGGTGACCTCTCCTTTCCTGTTTCTAACCTCAGCCCATACTACCTCGGAAGAAGAGTCCCCATCTAGCATCCTCTCCGCCACCGTAATACTGTTTTTGACTAGCAGCGCCACACCTCCCCCTCTTTTGCCTCCTTCTCTGAGCTTACTAAAACACCTAAACCCCGGAACCTGCAACAACCATTCCTGTCCCTGCTCTATCCATGTCTCCGAAATGGCCACAACATCGAAGCCCCAGGTACCAACCCATGCTGCCAGTTCCCCTGCCTTATTTCGTATACTCCTGGCATTGAAGTAGTCACACTTCAAACCACCTACCTGAACACTGGCCCCCTCCTGCGAAGTCAATTCTGTGCTCCTGATCTCTATACTCTCAATCTCTCGTACTCTAAAACTACAATCCAGGTTCCCATGCCCCTGCTGTATTAGTTTAAACCCCCCCAAAGAGCACTAACAAATCTCCCCCCCAGGATATTTATGCCCCTCAGGTTCAGATGTAGACCATCCTGTCTGTAGAGGTCCCACCTTCCCCAGAAAGAGCCCCAGTTATCCAGAAATCTGAATCCCTCCCGCCTGCACCATCCCTGTAGCCACGTGTTTAATTTCTCTCTCTCCCTATTCCTCATCTCATTATCACGTGGCACGGGCAACAACCCAGAGATAACAACTCTGTTTGTTCTCGTTCTGAGCTTCCATCCTAGCTCCCTGAAAGCCTGCCTGACATCCTTGTCCCCTTTCCTACCTATGTCGTTAGTGCCAATGTGGACCACGACTTGGGGCTGCTCCCCCTCCCCCTTAAGGACCCGGAAAACACGATCCGAGACATCACGTACCCTTGCACCTGGGAGGCAACATACCAAACGTGAGTCTCTCTCGCTCCCACAAAATCTCCTATCTGTGCCCCTGACTATCGAGTCCCCAATTACTAATGCTCTGCTCCTCTCCCCCCTTCCCTTCTGAGCAACAGGGACAGACTCCATGCCAGTGGCCCGTACCCCATGGCTTACCTCTGGTAAGTCGTTTCCCCCACAAGTATCAAAAGCGGTATACTTGTTACTCAGGGGAACGACCGCAGGGGATCCCTGCACTGACTGCTTCTTCCCAGTCCCTCTTACAGTTACCCATCTATCTCCAATCTTTGGTGTAACTAATTCCCTGAAGCTGCTATCTATGACCCCCTCTGCCTCCCGAATGATCCGAAGTTCATCCAACTCCAGCTCCAGTTCCCTAACTCGGTCTTGGAGGAGCTGGAGATGGCTGCACTTCCTGCAGGTAAAATCAGCAGGGACACTTACGGCATCCCTCACCTCAAACATCCTGCAGGAGGAACATTGCACTACCTTCCCTGCCATCCCTCTAACCTCCAACCAAGAACTGGTTAATAAATAAATAAAAATTTAAAAAATATAATAATAATATGGCACTTACCTCACACCAATGGGTCTTAATATTAGGTTAGAGGAGGAGGGTGGGTGGGAGACACTACACGTGTAGTGTCTCGGGTTTCCTCTCCACCAGAATTTATTGGTTGGGGGGGGGCGGCCTTCTCAGAAGTCCGCGGTCGAACTTCCGGTTCCCGCCTTATATTAAAAAAAAAACAGAAAAGAAGAACAGAAACGGGACCAGGTAAGTGTTTTTAAAGTAAAAACTTACCTCCCAGAAGTCCCTTGCGCTCCGCTCCCGCAGAAATCCAAAGTGCTGCTCCTGCAAAGGTAAGGGTTTTTAAAGTAAAAACTTACCTCCCAGAAGTCCCTTGCGCACCGCTCCCGCCGAAATCCAAAGTGCTGCCCCTGCAAAGGTAAGGGTTTTTAAAGTAAAAATTTACCTCCCAGAAGTCCCTTGCGCACCGCTCCCGCCGAAATCCAAAGTGCTGCTCCTGCAAAGGTAAGGGTTTTTAAAGTAAAAACTTACCTCCCAGACGTCCCTTGCGCACCGCTCCCGCCGAAATCCAAAGTCATTGGCACCCTGCACACTGGCAAAGCATGCAGTCTTTGCAAACCCTTGTGCTTGCTCACTTGCTTGTCTTTATAACAGGGAAGCTGTGTCTCTGTTACGTGAGCCTTTGTGATATCCCTCAGCAGACTGGAAGGAGCCAAAACCATAAATGTTAAGACTCTGGTTACTCAATAACCACAGGCAATGTAGTCCTTGCTTTATTTTGGTTGCAGCTGTGCATGGAATAGTTGCTAGGTTTTATTCACAACCTCTTTTGTAAAACAAAGATACATCAAGTATTGTCCTTGCCAGAGTTGAGGTAAATGAATTTTTCTCTAACCTTCAACGGATATGACCAACTACTGAAAGCCCTTCTTAATGTCCACCTCCCACTTTGAGCAGCTTTTCTGCTCTGCAAACCTCTCCTCATTCTCCGAATGATGATTGATTCCCAGAGGAAGCCATGTCTCTTGCGTGCTCATCTTGTTGGCTGGGATGGGGTGTGTGTGTGGAGTGGACTGTATATATGTAGCTGCAACTTGTCAACCTCCTGGGTGTCAAACGCAAATCTGGCGCATCTGGGGCTGTTTCTCATTGGAACCGATTGTGTTCCACGTGGCGTCGGTGCTAGGTCCTTATCAGTCGCTGAATCGGTCCAGGTGCGGCACCAGTTTTGCTGTCATGGATCCAAAAATCCTGCCCCGGCATCGACACTAAGGGCACAATTCTCCAGCCGCGCTGTGCTCTCGCATGAGACTCTCTTGGGATTATCCGAAGTCCTGCGAGAGATCGGAGTCGGAGCCCCGCTCCAAATGGGCGGTACCAAATGACGCTCACGGAAGTAGGTTGTAATCCTACTTATGATCTACCTGCCCAGGATACACTGGCCTCCTGCAGTTCTCCCCGGGGAGGCTGCAGCTGGGCGCCGATCAATGCTGGTCCACACAAATGTGGACCAGGTGGAACAGCACCTGGACCACCGGAGACCCCAGGGTGGTCAGAGTAAGTGTAGGGTGGCTCCCTGGCCCTCATCCTGGCAGTGCCAAGGTGCCCGATGGCATTGCCAAGCCAGCAGGTGTCTTGCCAGGGTGGCAGTGCAAGGATGCCCGAGTGTCAGGGTGGCACTGCCAAGGGGCATGGGGAGCCATGCATGAAACGAGGGTGGCGGGGGGTTTGAAGGGTGGGGGATTGCAGAGCAGGTAAATATGGGCCTCCGGGAGGTTAGGTGAGTGATGGGTGGGGAGGGGGTACTGTAAGGGAGCTTGGGGGGCCTGAAGAGGGGGGTCCCCAGGGACCCCATAGACGGGTGTTCTCACTTGGGGGGTGTGGGGTAGTGTACATGTATGTGGGGTGTGACATTGCCCATGGGTGGGGGTGTGTGGGGGACCCACAAGCACTTGCAGATCTGGGCACCCTTTCAAAATTCTCAGTGTGGGCTAAACCGGTGAGAAATTCCCCAGGGCCCAAAAAAGTGGCTAACTGTCATTGAATAGCGGTGGGAAACTCTCTGGCATAGCCGGCGGGAAACTCGCTGAAAGACCCGTCACAAATTAACTATGAAACTTTTTGGCAGAGTCCTGCCCTGAGTCTTAGGAACAGAGGATCCAGCCGCATGGCCCCCACTTTCTAATGCAACAACCTAAAAGAAAATCAAACCTGGTATTATACGGTTGGAAATTGAAATATGTAACGAGGTACACAGGCTCTTTCCTCAATCTGTACTCCTCTCTCTAATACTTATAAAATTTATCTCCATTTAAATAATGACTGCACCTAAAAATAGTCAATGTTGGTGTACAGCACCTTGGGACATTTCTCAGAGATGTTCAAATGTGCGAGAGTGGAAATTCCTTCCTTCCTGCTCCTATCCTTCTTTCATTTGTTTCTTCTCCTTTTCCTTTCTTTTTCACCTTTACTTTCCTCTCCACCTTGTCCCATCTGCAAGATAGGCCTCTTCTCTCAACAAATTGAAGTGCATCGATTATTTTTTATCACAACAGGAAATAATTCCCAAGCTGGCCAGTTTGATTTAACCGGAACCTTTCTGCTCTGTAGTGAAACAATGAAGGAAAGAGATGGTTGAAGACCAGCGATACACAGACAGCTTTTTTTTGAACTTGTGCTTCGCAAGCCATGAATGCATATCCGGAATTGAGGCAGCTGGACATCCGCCCTTGAGCTTCTACGATATGCTTCGGACTCACGAAGCTCAGTTTCCGGACTTGAATTCTTATATTTGAAAAATGTGCACTATTACCAAACTCAGCAGTAGCTTGTTCTGTAATTGGTCTGCCAGGAACAAAGGATGTGCAATATAGGCAATTGAAATAATGATGTGATTCCAATTAGTTTGCTAAACTATATACAAATAGAAGTTAACTCAAATGACTTAATTAGTGCACTTCAACAATGGTTAATCTGATACATGTGAGTAACTGGAGCGAGTGAGCATGAGTATCAGAAAGGTTACAAAAAAAGTGTTGCTTTATATGTTTTTATAAATCGCTATTAAGTTTTTAGTTTGTCTAATAAATAGAAGCATGACAGGGAGCCTGAGTCCTATACAATCCTTTGATATGTGGACATTCAGGGTGCTTCTCATGCCCTGGACAATTACGTGTGTAGAAAGTGTTGTCAGGAGGGAGTTCGAGTTGCAGGTCTTGGAGCTTGAGAGACAGCTGCAACTGCAAGGTTAGAAGTTGCATAGATTGCATGCTTTTGGATGAGGTCACCCTGCAGCAGAAAGGTGTGCAGGCAGAGAGGGAATGGGTGACCATCAGGCAGTCAAGGAGGAGCAGGCAGGTAGTGAAGGAGTCCTCTGGGCAAGTCTTTCTTTCCAATCAGTATTCAGCTCTGAATCCTGGTGACAGCAAATATTCCACACAAGGCAGCCCACATTCTGTCAATTCATTTTAGTGAATAATCTTGAGCTACTTTATTGTGTGGGTTCTTGATTTCCTAATGTTCTCTCTGCAGATGAGAAACTGACCAATCAGAAAATTGACTGAAATGTCAGCTCTTTGAACTTCTGGTCGAATCTGTGTGTATTGAATGTCAACAATTTGCTTTTCCACATGTGCAACAGACAGATGTTAAAACAGTTACCACTAACAGCCGCACTTCAATGCAGATGTGACATACTGAGCTCAATGCTTGTGTAACAGCCCGACACACCTACTGTTAATGAGTATACACAGTCTGAGGTCATCTGTTCCTGTTTTTATTATTCTCTTTGATCTTAGATGGCCTGTTTTGGAATTTGGAACAGGTTACTGGTTATAGATCAAAGCATACAAAAGCTGTCAGCATTTTCAGTAGCTTTAAGGGCTAATTGCAGACTCCTGCGCTGCCAACAAGGGATGATTCTCATAGGAAGAGCCTGGCGGGATTCCACAGCTTCACAGCCTGTGATTTTCAGCTCATTAAATTCAAGGAATGTAAAGTCAGGGGCTGCATGCCTCAATTTCTAGCCTTATGACCTCCCGAGTGCTGCTTCCTGTTGGCAGCTCAAGAACTCGATTCAATCCTCCAGTTCATCATTTAGCCTTGATGCCCTCACTGTAGCCATAGGGCTGAGATATACTCACCCTCAGTGATTTAAGGACCGATTTTAAACACAGCTCTGTGAATTTTCCCATCTCCCAATGGGAGATGATCTCTAAAAACTCAGGGAATTTCCCAATATGTCATGTCACTGGACCAGGCTTACTTCAGGAGCGTATTCAGCAAATAACCCCCCAGCAGAGGGAGATGGTATTTTGTGGGCATTGCACAGGCTGTGGGTCAGCCCAATAGCCTCAATTCTAATGAACTTTTTGAAGGGATATTTGAAGTTAATAGAATAAATGTGTGACAATTTAGACTGCTGCCAGTTCCATAAATCTGAATTTAAACCTACTTACCATCTCAAAACATAGCAAAAACAGGTACTTGCTGCGAAGATCACACATACTGCTATTAGCGCAGCTCTTGTAGGAAACCCTGTAATAATAAATCACAATCACTAAATCCTTCATCCACAGCACTTCATTTATTTGCCTTAATTGATTTCAAGTTTTTTTTAGTAACACAGGCATTAAAATCCTCTTTTCTATCATTTACCACTGTAGCAGCCTCCCCGAACAGGCGCCGGAATGTGGTGGCTAGGGGTTTTTCACAGTAACTTCATTTGAAGCCTACTTGTGACATAAACAATTTAATTCTTTCATTCAAAGGGTCATTACTTTCGCCCATTCAATCAATAAAGGCTAAGAGCCACAGATTTCTGCAATGTGATTTTGTCCCCTCCTGATACACATGAGTAAACTTTACCCACACAAGTAAATTCTTTAAAGACATCTGGCACCTTCTTATCAATCACCTCTTGATCAGGCTGTACAATCTTTTGCACCTCCTTCGCTTCACTTGGGCTTTCCTTTACCACTTTAACAAACCCCACTGTCTGATCCTGTTTTACCACATCAGCCTTCCTAGTGCTTTTCTTCATCCACCAACACTGTGACTTTACATGGCCTAGTTTATTACAGTGAAAACATTTGAAACTTTTCATTTCCGTACCGCCTTCCTGGATTTCTTTTTTAATCTGAGGTGTACTCTCCTTATTGTCTCCTATCAGATCACCTTTGCCTCTACCACTTGAGTATTTCTCATGTCTCCAGTTTCTATCCCTCACAGGCTGAAACTGATGTCAGAAACCAAGCTTTGATTTATGAACTAATTCATAATCATCTGCCATTTCTGCCGCTAACCTCACAGTTTTAACCCTCTGCTCTTCCACATGAATTCTCACTACATCAGGAATTAAATTTTTAAACTCCTCCAAAAGTATAATTTCTTTGAGAGCTTCATGCGTTTGGTCTATTTTCAAAGCCCTTATCAACCTATCAAAATTACTCTGTTTGATCCTTTCAAACGCTATGTATATTTGACCAAATTCTTTCCTTAAATTTCTAAACCTTTGTCTGTAAGCTTCAGGCACTAGTTCATATGCACCTAAGATGGATTTTTTCACCTCCTCATACGTCCCAGATACCTCCTCCGGTAGTGATGCAAACACTTCACTAGCCCTACCTACCAGCTTTGTTTGAATCAGTGATACCCACATGTCCTGTGGCCATTTCATTTGTTTAGCCACCTTCTCAGATGAAATGAAAAAGGCTTCTACCTCCTTCTCGTCAAACCTTTGCAATGCTTGGACAGATTTAAATAGATCCCCACCAAGCCTTCGACTTTGACGCTCTTCTCACTATCCTCATCTCTCTCCTCAAACTGTACATTTCCCTTTAAATCCACCAATTTTAACTGACTGTCATGTTTCATGGCCATTTTCTGAAGTTCAAACTCTGTCTCTCTTTCTTTTTCCTCTCTCTCTCTTTCTTTTTCCTCTCTATCTCTTTCGTATTCAACTGCTTTAATTCTTTCTCATGTTCAAGTTGCATGATCTGTAACTGAAGTTTTGCCATTTCCAATGAGTCAGACTGTATCTCAGGCAATTTTAAATGCTTAGCCTCCGCTATAATTACCTCATCTTTTCGCACTTTGTCAGGTAATGTCAACTGCAATGTTTTTGCCAAATCTAACAGTTTGCTTTTAGCCTCTGTCCGTAAGGTACTGCTTGTGACCTTCTCCACCCCCAAAAATGTCAGAGCCTCTGAAAGAGCCATTGTCCACAACACACTCCCTACTTAAACTGGAATACCACACCTGAAAAGCAACCACAATATGCTCACCCCTCACTGTCTTTAAGTTCACTAAGCCAATCCAATAGATAGACTTTTATCCCGGACGAGCCCCCAATTTGTTATGGGCCAGGGTTTAGAGAACCCCAAGGTTTATCATGGAGTTCACCTGACCCACAACTTTTAATAGATTCTGGTATGGGGAGCACACGGCCTACTCTACAGGTGTGATGCAGCAGACATCTAACAGTATTTTTTAAGCAAAACAATGTTTATTCTATGAACTCAAGTTAACCTTTTTAAAACATACAGTCAACATCTTAGCAACCATCAATTCAAATACAACCCCCAAAGAATATAACAGTAAGTAATCCTTACTTTCTTTTCAACATCCATAAGATTTTTTAAGAAAACCTTTTCACAGAAGCACATCAGGTTTAAATTCACTACTGAGAACAGTTGTCTTTACATGGTAGAGAGACCAACATTACACCTTCTGTGGCTGACTGCAGCTCCAACACTGAAACAAAACCAAAAAAACACAGACACACCCAAACTTTTCTCAATGTGAAACTAAAAACTGACAGACAGCACAGCTCCACCCACACTCTGACATCACTGCAGTAATAAACACCCATTTCTTAAAGGTACACCCACTACAGTTACTCTATAAAAAAACACCATTTCTTAAAGGTACTCTCACATGACAATGGCCTCCTTAGGCCAGATATCCTGGCCCAGATTGATGGTGATGTAGTCCGATGCCCAGGCGCATAGGGCATCCATCACAGTGTGGATGCACCTGTGCAAGATTCCACACAGGTGCCCGCTGAAGCCCTGGAATAAGCCAGAGGCATAAAAGTTCAGGGCCTTGATGGTCACCGGAAGGGAATGTCCTCCTCCATACCTCTGTGGTGCCAGGTACACCACAGGTGTATGGTGGGGATGGTCAATGCATGCTGCTAGTCGCCTCCATGCTAAGAAGCTTGTGTATGGTCTGGTCCTCCAGCTGCAGGTGACTGAGAGAGGTGTTCATTTGCTAAAAGCTCAGCTGCAGTGTGATGTGGGGCCTTGGTGTGACACACAAACGGTGACAGAGAACTGGTCAGCTTTCCTAGTGGGGGCAGAATTAATGGGAGCTAGGGTGCAGTGGACAGCAGGGTTTGCAGTCAGCTCATCATCCTGAGGGGTGGGCTAGCTGATCATGTCACTGGTGAGGCCTCTACCCGGAGAGGGGTATTGGGCTAGGGAGGATGCCAAAGGCCATGGTGCAGGTGTCCTTTGGTTAGGATGACCTCTGCTAATCTCCTGCTTCCTCTGCATTAGGGCTGCGCTTCTGAGGTTGCATTGAGGAGTGTCAACACCTGGTGGGCCAGCAACTGAGCATGACCATGCCCATCCCTTTGATGATACTGCTGGGCTATGAGGATTTCCGGAAGGGCGGGCTGGGTGGGTTCCCACATGACCAGAAACTCTCTGAGCATTTACAGCATACAGTGAGCATTCAGCGGTTGGAACAGCCAGGGGCCTGTAAGTTGCACCAAAGGGGTGCATTTAAATCACTGCAACATTGCTGATCTGTGACACCCAGATCTCGAGGGGAACACCCATGCATGAAAAAAGGCCTTGAACAGTGGAATTTTTAATCTGGGCAATGAGGTATGGATGCATGCTTGGCTGAGGGCCCAGACTTCCATTAGTTCATTGAAAAACACAAGGGGAAATTAGACTGACAGTTTATCTGAGATTTATTTTCTCAATGGCTCAGTATTTATTTATACCAGATAAAGAGATGTCAAGTGCTTATCGTTTCTGCTGTTGATACTTAAAATGTCTGGCTGATTGACAAATTTATAGGTTTGTAGTTACAGAAGTTTTTTAAAAATACAGTTTGAATGGCTGTTCTTCAATGCTTGCCATCAATACTATAGAGTTCATTTGTTTTGTAAAATGTATACTGGGTGAATGAGCATGGAAATGCTATGAGTTGGCATGGAGTGCATGAGGGGCCATTGGGGGCGGGTTGAGGGCATCGGTTTGCATGGAGGTTATGAGAGGCCATTGGGAGAGAGGAATGGAGATATTGATTGTCATGGACGGAAATGGGAAAACATTTTGACGTTATCTTTCAACACGCTCCCACATTATCGGCTACAGTTCATGACACTTCTGAGGGGCCATGAAACACATCCTTTAGTACCTGCCCTACAACGCAATGAAAATTATGGGGAGCTAGGAGATTCCACTCGCAATGGAGCTAGCCTGGTCAGAAATGAAGGGTGCGGGCTCGCTGCCTACACTCCTCCCAAATTATCCAAAATTGGGGCTGCCGGGAATGGTGTCACGTGAGAGTACCTTTAAGAAATGATGTTTCAGCAATGTACCTTTAAGAAATGGAGCTGATCATATTACTGAAGTGATGTCAGAGGGTGGGGGAGCTGAGCTCACTTCTGCTTTTTTGAGTTTCCGTTTGAGAAGGCAGCTGGGAGTGTCTGTATGTTTTGCTCAGAGCTGCAGGAAGAAAGAGAGCTGGTCTGTTGATGTCTGCAAATCCAAAGACTATAAATATATTGAATGTAACCTCATGTCTGTTTTTGAAAACTTGAGGTCTTTTGGATGTTTAAAGATCAGTTTGAAGGATTATTTAGTGTTGTAACTTTTGGGGTTATCTTTGAAGTAATGGGTGTTAAGATATTCAATGTTTGTTTTTTAAAGGTTAAATTGAGTTCATTGGATAAACATTGTTTTGTTTTAAAAACCATTTGTCCATAATTGCTGTATCACACCTGGAGAGTACGCCGTGTGCTTCCCACACCATAATCTATTAAAAGTTGTGGGTCGGTTGAACTCTGTAAACCTGGACCCATAACAATTGGGGGCTCGAGGGGAATAGAAGTCTATCTATTGGATTGGCTTAGTGAACTTAAAGACAGTGAGGGGTGAGCATATTGTGGTTGCTTTTCCGGTGTGGTATTTTAGTTTAAGTGGGGTGTGTGTTGTGGACAATGGCTCTTTCAGAGGCTCAGAAGTTTTTGGCGGTGGAGATGGTCACATGCAGTACCTTACAGACAGAGACTAAAAGCAGACTGGTAGATTTGGCAAAAACATTGCAGTTAACATTACCTGACAAAATGCGAAAAGATGAGGTAATTATGGCGGTGGCTAAGCATTTAAAGTTGCCTGAGATACAGTCTGACTCATTAGAAATGGCAAAGATCCAGTTGCAGATTAAGCAACTTGAACATGAGGAAGAATTAAAGCAGCTTGAATGCGAAAGAGAGAGCGGAAAAAGAAAGAGCGAGAGAGGAAAAAGAAAGAGAGAGAGAGGAAGAAGAAAAGGAAAGAGAAGAAATGAGAAAAGAAAGAATAACCCTAGCAGAACAAAAAGAAAAAGAAAGGGAGATACAGATCAGGGAATAAGACCAAGAGAGAGAGTTTGAACTTCAAAAAATGGCCATGAAACATGACAGTCAGTTAAAATTGGCAGATGTAAAGGGTAATGTACAGTTGGATGATAGTGATGAGAATAGTGAGAAAGAGCATCATAGTGGAAGGCTTGGTGGGAATCTATTTAAATATGTCCAAGCATTCTCAAGGTTTGACGAGAAGGAGGTAGAAGCCTTTTTCATTACATTTGAGAAGGTAGGTAAACAAATGAAATAGCCACAGGACATGTGGGTATTACTGATTCAAACAAAGCTGGTAGATAGAGCTAGTGAAGTGTTTGCATCACTACCGGAGGAGGTATCTGGGACGTATGAGGAGGTAAAAAAATCCACCTTAGGTGCATATGAACTAGTGTCTGAGGCTTATAGACAAAGGTTTAGATATTTAAGGAAAGAATTTGGTCAAACATACATAGCGTTTGAAAGGATCAAACAGAGTAATTTCGATAGGTGGATAAGGGCTTTGAAAAAAGATCAAACGTATGAAGCTCTCAGACAAATTATACTTTTGGAGGAGTTTAAACATTCAATTCCTGATGCAGTGAGAACTCATATGGAAGAGCAGACGGTTAAAACTCCGTGGTTAGCAGCAGAAATGGCAGACGATTCTGAATTAGTTCATAAATCAAAGCTTGGTTTCCGACATCAGTTTCAGCCGGTGAGGGATAGAAACTGGGGACATGAGAAATACTCAAGTGGTAAAGGTAAAGGTGATCTGATGAGAGATAATAAAGAACGTGTACCTCAGATTAAAACAGAAATCCAGGAGGGTGGAAGAGAAATGAAAAGTTTCAAATGTTTTCACTGTAATAAACCATGGTGGTTGAAGAAAAGCACTGGGAAGGCTGATGTGGTAAAACATGATAAGACAGTGGGGTTTGTTAAAATGGTAAAGGAAAGCGCAAGTGAAGCGAAGGAGGTGCAAAAGATTGTACAGCCTGATCAAGAGGTGATTGATAAGAAGGTGCCAGATGTCTTGAAAGAATTTATTTGTGTGGGTAAAGTTTACTCATGTGTATCAGGAGGAGTAGGTAAAGAAGTCACAATTTTAAGAGATACAGGAGCTAGTCTATCTTTAATGGTAAGAGATGAGGAATTATGTAGTTTGGGAAGAATGTTGCCAGAAAAGGTGGTGATATGTGGAATTCAGGGTGAGAGGAGTAGCACTCCATTATATAAGGTAAGGTTGGAAAGTCCAGTGAAGAGTGGTGAAGTGGTAGTAGGAGTAATAGAGAAACTATCTTGTCCAGGAATACAGTTTATCTTGGGTAATGATATAGCTGGATCGCAGGTGGGAGTGATGCCTACTGTGGTTGATAAGCCAGTGGAAGATCAGACAACTGAAGTGTTGAAGGACGAATATCCTGGGGTTTTTCCGGATTGTGTAGTAACAAGGTTGCAAAGTCACAGGTTAAGACAAGAGGAGAAATCAAAGAGTGAAGATGAAGGTGAAGTGCAATTATCAGAAACGATTTTTGATCAGATGGTTGAAAAAGAACAAGAACAGGTGGAGGATGAGGCGGATATTTTTAGTTCAGGAAAATTGGCGGAGTTACAACAGAAAGATGGAGAAATAAAACGGATATATCAGAAAGCATGTAAGGAAGAGGAATCCGAGAGTATACCAGAGTGTTATTACCATAAAAGTGATGTCTTGATGAGAAAATGGAGACCTGTACATATGCAGGCGGGTGAAAAGTGGGCAGAAGTTCATCAAGTAGTATTGCCAGTAGGGTATAGAAAGGAGGTGTTGCGAGTGGCACATGAGGTACCAGTGGGAGGTCATTTGGGGATAAGGAAAACTCAAGTGAACATCCAGAAACATTTTTATTGGTCTGGACTACATAAAGATGTAGTTAAATTTTGTCAATCATGTCACACATGTCAAGTGATGGGGAAACCTCAAGCAGTGATAAAACCAGCACCCTTAATACCCATTCCAGCATTTGAGGAACCTTTTACAAGGGTCCTAATTGATTGTGTAGGACCGCGTCCTAAAGCAAAAAGTGGGAATTGATATCTTTTGACTATAATGGAGTGTCTACTAGGTTTCCAGAGGCCATTCCAGTACGTAATATTACAGCTAAAAAGATTGTGGAGGAGTTACTTAAATTCTTTACTGGATATGGACTACCCACAGAAATTCAATCGGATCAAGGATAAAATTTTACCTCAAAGTTATTCAAAGAAGTTATGGATAGCTTAGGAATAAAACAATTTAAATCAACTGCGTACCATCCAGAATTGCAGTGAGCGTTAGAAAGCTGGCATCAGACATTAAAGACAATGTTGAGGGCTTATTGTCACGATTATCCAGAGGATTGGGATAAAGGAATTCCATTCGTATTGTTTGCAATTAGGGATGCACCTAATGAGTCAACCAAATTTAATCCTTTTGAACTAATTTTTGGTCATGAGTTAAGAGGACCACTTAAATTGATTAAGAAAAATTGGTGGGTGAGAAATCGTAAGTTACACAATTGGATTACGTGTCAAATTTTAGCGAACGATTAAATAGAGCAGGTGAATTGGCTAGACAACATTTGAAAGTTGCACAAAATGTGATGAAACGGGTCGCGAACAAGAAATCCAAAGTTCGTAGTTTTGCCAGTGGAGATAAAGTTTTAGTGTTGTTACCAGTGGTAGGTGAACCTTTAAAAGCTAGGTTTTGTGGACCGTAGCAGATTGAAAGGAAATTAAGTGAGGTGAATTATGTGGTAACAACACCAGATAGAAGGAAGACTCACCGAGTGTGTCATGTGAATATGCTTAAAAGGTACTTTGAACGGGAAGGAGAGAAAAAGGAGGAGGTTTTAATGATTCTAACTCAAAGTGACAAAGCAAATCCAGATGACGTGTGAATTTGATATACCTCAAATTAAATTGGAAAATGAGGATGTTCTTAAAAATTGGGATAAATTGTTGAGTTATCTTCCAGAGAAAAAACGAACGGACCTGAAAGAGTTATTGATATCACATGGGCAGGTTTGTGGAGATAAACTGGGAAGTACTAAAATGGCTATACATGATGTAGATGTGGGAAATGCTGTTCCAATCAAACAACATCCATATAGACTTAATCCTTTAAAATTGGCACAGGTTAACAAAGAGATTGAGAGTATGCTTAAAAATGGCATAATTGAAGTGGGTTGCAGCCCATGGAGCTCACCCATAGTGATGGTACCTAAACCAGGTGGTACCCAAAGGTTGTGTGTGGACTATAGAAAGGTTAATGCAGTTACAAGAATGGACTCTTATCCAATACCACGTTTGGAGGATTGCATTGAGAAAGTGGGACAATCCGTTTTTATTTCCAAATTGGATTTACTTAAAGGTTACTGGCAGGTACCCTTATCCGAAAGGGCGAAGGAGATTTCAGCTTTTGTGACTCCAGATGGTATATACCAATTCAAAGTTATGCCATTTGGCAAGAAAAACGCCCCAGCCACATTTCAACAGGTAACTAACACCGTTGTTTCAGGATTACCCAATTGTGCGGTGTACATCGACGATCTGGTAGTTTTCTGCCAGACATGGAAAGAACATGTAAAACATGTGATGGAGTTATTCGATCGACTTCAGGTAGCCAGTTTGGTGATAAACCTAGCCAGAAATGAATTTGGAAAAGCCCAAATCACTTTCCCTGAGGAGTTTCCGATACCCTCAAGATGAAGGGAAATAATGCGATTTCTTGGCATGAGTGGATTTTATTGAACCTTTGTGCAAAAGATTTGTAGCGTGATTGCTCCACTGCTGGACTTGCTGATGAAATGTATTTAAAAATTTCAATGGACAGCGGAGTTTCAACATGCATTTGACTGCCTGAAAGCTGTGGTAACCGATACTCCTGTATTGGAGAATTGCAAGGGACTCTGTGATCAGGTTGAACTGAAGTACCTAACTTTAAAGAGAAATGCCGAGGCATAGAGGAATGGATGGATCGTGCAGAGACTTTCTTGTTCAAAGAGACTGTCAATCAGGAAGGATTTCGTTTGGAGGAAGAAGAACGGAAAAACAAAAAATGGACTATATTATTGTACCTGTTTGCGTGTGTTGCTTTTTTGAACCGGTAAAGTGTTTTTACTGTGTGCATTTCTTAATTGATGGAGCAAAGGTGAAAAATGAAACCATCTTGAAGTTGATGGTTTATTTCTTTTTCTTGGGGTGGGGGGGGGGGAGGTGTCATGTGAGAGTATCTTTAAGAAATGGATGTTTAAGCAATGTACCTTTAAGAAATGGAGCTGATCATATTACTGAAGTGATGTCAGAGTGTGGGGGGAGCTGAGCTCACTTCTGCTTTTGGTTTCAGTTTGAGGAAGAAAGCTGGGAGTGTCTGTGTGTTTTGCCGAGAGCTGCAGGAAGAAAACACAGAGTTGCTGAGAGCTGCAGGGAGAAACAGAGCTGGTTTGTTGATGTCTGCAAATCCAAAGACTATAAATATATTGAATGTAACCTCATGTCTGTTTTTGAAGGCTTGAAGTCTTTTGGATGTTTAAAGGAACAGTTTGAAGGATTATTTAGTGTTGTAGTCTTTTGGGGTTATCTTTGAAGTAATGGGTGTTAAGATATTCAATGTTTGTTTTCTAAAGGTTAAATTGAGTTCATAGAATAAACATTGTTTCGTTTGAAAAAACATTTGTCCATAAATGCTGTATCACACCTGGAGAGTACGCCGTGTGCTTCCCACACCACAATCTATTAAAAGTTGTGGGTCAGTTGAACTCCATGAAACACTTTGGGGATCTGTAAACCCAGACTCATAAGAATGGAGACAGGAAACTCTGACGAATTGTGTGTCATCCACCATTTTTAAAGGTTTGCAGACCCAACTCTGCAAAAATCTGGCCCTTTATGTCAACAGTAATCCATACTATAACAATGTTAGTATGACTAATTTCAATATTCAATTGCATTATCTGATAGCATTTGTGTAAATTGACAACTGGCAAACAAATGCAAAATCGATCGAGAAACCTTGGGCGGGATTCTCCGACCCCCTGCCGGGTGGGAGATTCGCCGGGGGTCAGCGTGCATCCCGCCCCTGCTGTCCTCCCGATTCTTCCACTCCCCAAAAACTGGCCCAGCGTGAATCACACAGCCCATCTCTGAGAATTGCGGGGTCCCGCACGACTCAATGGGCGCCGGAATCAGAGTAGGTCCCTGACCGTCAGGATCTGGCGGCGCGGGCGGGCTCCGTGGTCCCTGGGGGGTCGTGCTCTGGGACGTGCCTCCACGTTGGCCTTACTGAGGCCCACCGATCCGTGGGCGGACCTGTGCTGTGGGGACACTCTATTACTCCTCATCGGCCATTGTGGTCCTCCGCGAAGGCTGATCCAGAGATGAACCCTCCCGCGCATGCGCGGGGATGACGTCAGTAATTGCTGGTGCTCCCCCGCATGCGCCGACTCGCGCCGGCTGGCGGAGGCCCTACGGCACCGGTTGGCGTGGCGCCAAACCCCTATCCCGCCGGCCGGCGGGGCGCCAACCACTCCGGGGAGGGCCTAGCCCCTGAAGGTGCGGAGGATTCCGCACCTTTGGGGCGGCCCGACACCCGAATGGTTCACGGCACTCCGTCCCGCTCCAACCCCCCCGCCCCGTCGGGTGCGGGAGAATCCCGCCCTTCTGTCAACATTGAAATCTGACTTCTCGGAGTGTTGCCTTTTTCACTCCTCCAGATATATAACTTAAGGTTTATGCATAATTATGCTGTAAGTACAATATCAAGCTGTCTTATAGAACTAGATCAATTCATCTGTGTGTCCCAAACCCCTATGATGTTTCTCAAAGCCAAACTAAGCCAAAGCACGATTGTTCTTAGTAAAATGTAAATACGTACATTTATTTTTATCTGAAGTAATCTCAATTTTCCAATGTGCTTCCTTCTTCCAGTGTAGATAGGATGCTACACACCTATATATGCCAGCATAATGTTCTTTCATAGGTCCCTTGAATTGGAGGCGATTTTTGACCAGTTCAATGCCTTCAGGAAGTGAGTCATTTTGTCTTGGAAAATAATAGATAATGATTCAAATTAGTTTAAATTAAAAGATACTTTGCAAATATATATTTCAGATTCCGTTGCAAACTATTTGAGATAATGTTGAATATATATATTTTGATTAATGCTACTGCTAGAAAAATGATTTGCTTTCAATCTTATCATAGATTATCATAGAATTTACAGTGCAGAAGGAGGCCATTCGGCCCATCTAACCCTGGTTAGACCACACTTGGAATATTGTGTCCAGTTCTGGCCGCCTCATTATAGGAAGGAAGTGGATGCTTTGGAGAAAGGTTGAGCGAGCTAGGGCTTTTGTCACTGGAGTGAAGAAGGAAGGTGTGCAAGGTGATGAGAGGCATGGATAGAGTGGATAGCCAGAGACTTTTCCCCAGGGCGGAAATGGCTGTCACGAGGGGACATAATTTTAAGGTGTTGGAGGAACGTATAGGGGAGATGTCAGAGGTAGGTTCTTTACACAGAGAGTGGTGGGTGTGTGGAATGCACTGCCAGCAGAAGTGGTGGAGTCAGAGTTATTTGGGACATTTAAGTGACTCTTCGACAGGCACATGGACAGCAGCAAACTGAAGGGTGTAACATAGAAACTTAGAAAATAGAAGCAGGAAGAGGCCATTTGGCCCTTCAAGCCAGCTCCACCATTCATTATGATCATGGCTGATCATCAAGTTCAAGAACATAGAACATACAGTGCAGAAGGAGGCCAGTCAGCCCATCAAGTCTGCACCGACCCACTTAAGCCCTCACTTCCACCCTATCCCCATAAACGAATAACCCTCCTAACCTTTTTGGACACTAAGGGCAAGTTAGCATGGCCAGTCCACCTAACCTGCACATCTTTGGACTGTGGGTGGAAACCAGAACACCCGGAGGAAACCCACGCAGACACGGGGAGAATGTGTAGACTCCGCACAGACAGTGACCCAGTGGGGAATCGAACCTGGGACCCTGGTGCTGTGAAGCCACAGTGCTAGCCACTTGTGCTACCGTGCTGCCCAATCCTACCTTCCCCCCCATATCCCTTGACCCCTTTAGCCTCAAGAGCTATATCTAATTCCTTCTTGAAATTACACAATGTTTTGGCCTCAACTACTTCCTGTGGCAGTGAATTCCACAAATTCTGCACTCTCTGGGTAAAGAAATTTCTCCTAACCTCAGTCCCAAAAGGTTTACCCCTTATCCTCAAACTATGACTCCTAGTTCTAGACTCCCCCACCATTGGGAACATTCTTTCTGAATCTACCCTGTCTAATCCTGTTAGAATTTTGTATGTTTCTATGAGATCCCCCAAGACCATAAGACATAGGAGCAGATTTAGGCCACTTGGCCCATCGAGTCTGCTCCGCCATTCAATCATGGCTGATATTTTTCTCATCCCCATTCTCCTGCCTTCTCCCCGTAACCCTTAATCCCTTTATTAATCAATAGTTTCTATGTTTCTATGTATCACGGAGGGGGTTGCAGGCTGGTGGGTGGCCAGGGGGGAGAGTGAGGGGGTGGGTTGCAGTGCCCGTTCCCCTGGCCTGTCCCCTCCCTCCACCACCCCACCCCGCCGCTTCCAGTTGGTGAACCTGGAGGCACCTTGGCTTCCTGTGCTTACCTGGGCCCCACATCCTGCCCATCCTCACCCTCCTCTGCATCCTCCTCATTGGCTGAGGCCTGGCGTTTTCCTCCTCCAGCACGTCACCCCTCTGCTGAGTGATGTTGTGGAGGATTCAGTAGGCCACCACGATGTGGACGGCCCTCACAGCATCATACTGGAGGGCCCCTCCAGAGCGGTCCAGGCACCTGAACCACATCTTCAGGATGCTGAAGCACTGCTCGATCCATTGTAGCGGGTCTTCACGTTGGTCTGTGCCCTTCTGATCACTCGGCCTGTTCGCCCATCACCCTCCACACCCAGCCCTGGCAGGGGTCCCCACTTCAGCCAGCCCGGCCATTGTCCGCCCCCACTTGCTCCTCTCTGGGTCCTACCTCCTCTCTCTCCCTCAGAAGCCACCACGCTGGTTTCATGATTTTTAAAAGCACAAGTGAACCGCACTGTCGGGAACTCGGCCCATTGAAGGAGTAGAATCATGGAAACCCCAGCGAATACCGGGTCAGGCTCGCTAACGATATGCAAATGGTGTTTACTGTACGTGCGTTCCGGTATGCATTGACGCCGCTGTCGAGGTGACGTAAAATCGCGATTTAGCGTCAAATCACCACCCGCCATGATTTGGCTTTGGAACCGATTCTCCACTCAATCACGTTTCGCGATTTTGGCGGAGAATCCTGCCCACAGACTTTTTGGAGGAAAACTGGGAGTGGAAAGTAGAGTGGGTCTTCTCCCTTTGCTGCCAAATGAAACTGAAAGCTCCTGAGGTCTCTGGACCATTTCAATGGAACAGATCCCATCATCACCTGGCATAGCACAGCCTTTTGGGCCTCTTCGTTGGCTATCAGCCAAATCAATCAAACTGAGACTTAGCCAAGCTCTTTCATCGGTGGCAGTCAGCTCACGGCTCCAGTCCAAACCTGGACAGGCTTCCGCTTGAATTAAAGGCACAGGCCATTACTTTCTTGTCCTTGAATTAAAGATACAGGCTGCCATCAAGACACATGTTCATAAATGTTCATAAATGATCCATGGATCAAAAATGTAATGGCAAAAATAAACAAAAGGGGAAATAAGGGAACAAACGAGAAGGACATAACACTTATTGTACACCTTATAGAAGACAGGAAAAAGGGACTAGTCATCAGCAAATTGGGCTTCAGTGGGAATGGAGGAGAACATGAACCCAGGTAGCGCAGTACTAACTGCTGTGGAGAGGAGACAGCAAGGAGAGTGAAGTGGTGCCTCTCTTCCCAGTGCATACAAGGCATCCTCCTCCATAGAACTCGTCCTCAGATCCTCCAGTGGTATATGTGAAAACAATTGCTCACTGTCCCTCAGTCTCTAAACCATCCTGCAACCTATTTATGTGTGCCAGACCTTCAGTGGAAGTTGGTGCAGGGAACCCACATAGACTGCTCCATGAAGATTGTTCTAATAAGCACTTGAATGAAAAGGTTGCATTAGCACCTTCAGTCAAGTTCAATTTATGATAATTAGCAATTAGGACTAAAATTGTATGCTAAATCCAGACTATCAAACAGGCACATCTGATTAGCATAGCACTCATTTGCATCTACTTTAATACTTTCACCAAACTTACTCCCATTTACTCATATTATGAAGTAAGTTTTATTCAAATATTAAAAACCATAGTCACACTCAATGCTTCGACAAACACAGCTGATTCCATGGAGCAGATTTTAACCTATTTGACAAAACAGATGGTCAGCAAGCTGAGAATGGGGGTTGCTGGGGAACAGTTAATATATTTCATCCATTTGTACCTCAACATTTCAATTAGCACTCTCCGGAGGTCATAGAAACACAATATGTGTATTAAAATGTGGCCTCATTGAAGCAGGCCGGTGTTCCATCTGCTCTAGAAGTATCATAGTAAACGGGATATTCGACCATAAGACATAGGAGCATAATTAGGCCACTCGGCCGGTCGAGTCTGCTCCGCCATTCAATCATTCCTGTTTTTTTTCTCATCCCCATTCTCCTACCTTCTCCCCATAACCCCTGATCCCCTTATTAATCAAGAACCTATATATCTCTGTCATAAAGACTCAGTCATTTGGCCTCCACAGCCTTCTGCAGCAAAAAGTTCCACAGATTCACCACCTTCTAGATGAAGAAATTCCTCCTTATCTCTGTTTTATAGGATCGTCCCTTTAGTTTGAGATTGTGTCCTCTGCTTCTAGTTTCTCCTACAAGTGGAAACATCCGCTCCACGTCCACTCTATCCAGGCCTCGCAGTATCCTGTAAGTTTCAATCAGATCATCCCTCATTCTTCCCAACTCCAACGAGTACAGACCCATAGTCCTCAACTGTTCCTCATACGACAGGCTCTTCATTCCAGGGACCATTCTACTTAATCCCATTTTCAGGCTTGTTTAATGTGTACTACAGTTAAATGGCCACACGTTTTTGAGAAAGATTAGCATTACTTGGAATGTTTGTACAAAGAAGCAAACTGATTTGAATTCAATAATTAACAGGTTAACTTCTGATGTAACTATTTTCACAATTCAAATGTGCAATAACTGTGTGATGATTAATTATTTGCCAATTATTGATATAATTGACCTGCATCAGTTTAAAAGAAACAGTACATCTGTACACCTCTTTATTGTCCCTCTTTTACACACACAAACACATATGTGTGCATACATACGTACAACAGGAAGGAAGGAATGGAAAAAGATAGTACCTAATTTTCACCTCCCGAGCTGAATTTTGTTTCTAGCTCCAGGATAATGCATGGATATGGCTCCTGCTTTCCCTTCACACTCTGCTAAAGGTCCAGACCAATTTTCCTGAATTGGGATTCACTGACCATGCAAGGTGTGCACCCAGCTGGACTTCTGTCATCAACTTGAATCCTGCTGGGGCAGTAGGAAAACTCAACTAGTGTAGCAGCAGTGACACATTCTCCCCGTGTCTGCATGGGTTTCCTCCGGGTGCTCCGGTTTCCTCCCATAGCCCAAAGATGTGAAGATTATGGAGTTACGGGGAATGGGTGAGGAGTGGGCATGGGTAGGGTGCTCTTGGTAGGGGCGGTGCAGACATGATGGGCCAAATGGCCTCATTCTGCACTGCAGGGATTCTGTGGATTCTATGCAAAGTCAGGAGATCATTGGGAAAATGAATTATCTCTTCGGGGTGCTCCCTCTCTTTCTCTCTCTCTCTTTCTCACTCTCCATCTCACTCTCTCTTGGCTTCTCTTTTGAATAGTTTATTTCGAACATACAAGGCAGGGGATGGATGGGGTGAAGACTGCGATTTGTATTGAGGTCTGCAGAACAACTTTTTCATTACTGAAAACTACTTAAGATAATACCACTCGGGGCTTTTCACAGTAACTTCATTGAAGTCTACTTGTGACAATAAGCGATTATTATTATATTATTATTATTACTGTGAAGTTTGATTTTAATTTAGCAATGTAAGAAATTACTTATAGGTAAATATATAGAAAATAAATCCGCATTTGCGTTGCAGAATATATAATCCATAGCTGCACGGAATACAATACCACTATTTTTCACCAGAGGCTGAATCTAAGTGCCATAAAGCAGAAACAACACTTAGATTGTCACCTGTATGTGTTATTAATGCTTAGTCAAAAGCAGCAGTACGCATTAACCCCCAGTAAGTATTGATTGCCACGGTAGTTTGGCAGTGATATGTAATAACAGTACATATTTGCTGTGCAGTGCTCATAGTTTTCAGCCCATTACTTTTAATGGGCAGCTGAAGTATTGTATTTTTCAAGTATTTAGCTTTCAGTCTGCAAACTATACCATGAATCCTCCGTATTGCAAATACGTTTGAATCTTTCTAAGTTCAGTTTTAGTGCGATAACATGAAGTAAAAGTTCATAAATGCATTACCTAAATGTATCAATTCACTACTTCCACTTACTTTGAACATTCTAAATTAACCTGCTTCACAAAACCAGTTATGTTAAACTGAATGATTTGCTCATGGTCCACAGTGCTGAAGATACATTTCTTCTTCTTCATCCCGAAAGAACACTGATCTCTCTTTCCAATTTTAATGTCAAAAGGACCTGTGAAAGAAAGGATTCATCAATCAATACAAACACTTCAACCAAACAACAAAGTATGCATGGGTGGATGATAAGCCTTCACATCAGAAATTAAGCACACATCTCTCATTTACTCTAGTCACACACAGTGTCAGCTGGCCCTGCATCATGGAATCTCATTCTGGCAAGAACAAGGACATAGAAATTGCCAGATGAGTACTTACCGATGTTCATCAAGGTCAATGTCTACCATACTTGCAGTCACACATTAGAACAATAAAGGTTGTTGACTACTCATGACATTAAATCCCTATTGATAAGTCTACAGCAGACTATTGTGAGATGAGGAAAGCCTCTGTGGTTGAGAGCTTGTGAAACCATAAATCCCACATAATCTGTTTCTTCCAAACATGTTAAACCACAAGCCACCTCATTTGCATTTGAATCCTTTGTTACGTGATGAGCATCACTGGCAAAGCCAGCATTTATTGCCCATCCCTTATTGCCCTTGAACTAAGTGGCTTTCTGGGCCATTTCAGAAGGCAGTTAAGAGTCAACAACATTGCTGTGGATCTGGGGGGTCACATATAGGCATGACCAGGTAAGGATGGCAAACTTCCTTCCCTAGAGGGCATTAGTGAACCAGATGGGTTTTTAGAATAATCAACGATATTCTCAGTAATGGTGACTGTCAAACTGAGATTTATATTCCAGATTTATTAACTGAATTCAAATTCCACCGGCTGCCATGGTGGGATTTGAACCCATGTCCTAGGAGCATTAGCCCTGACCTCTGGATTATTAGTCCAGTGTCATGACCACTTTGTTATCATCTTCCCCAGAATGAATTAATGATACCTGTTTCCACCATCTGGACACTATTCCATATATTTGCTCACTGAAATATTTGCACAAGACACAGTCATGTACCTCAGACATTTGGAACATCATTAGATGAGCAAGTGATGGAAAAGAAGCAGAAAGTCCTTCACTGACAGTGAAACCATCTTCCTTCCCAGCAGATGACACCATGAATCCTCATGTGCAAGGATCAAGTTTTCAAAGAAAAAATGTTTTCTAATATGAGTAGCAACATGGATACAAAAAAGGCTAAATATTAGGAAGCACAGAATAACGCCCAATGGGTATAGGTTTGTAGTGGAGTATCCCAGGGGTCAGTATTGGGACCCTTGCTTTTCTTGATATGTATTAATGATCTAGATAAGGTGTACCTGGGCCAATTTTCAAAGTTTGCAGACCAGAAAAACTCAGGACAGTGTAGAACTTCAAAAGAATATAAACAGGTTGGTGGAGTGGGCAGACATGTGGCAGATGAAATTCAATCAGGAGAAGTGTGAAGTGATGCATTTTGATAGGAAGAACATGGAGAAACAACAATAAATAAGGGGTTAAATTCTTTCTTTTCAGAAAACATTTTATTGAAACATTTAAACATTCTAAACAACAGAGCAGTCCGACACACGCAACAACATCACGATAATATACCCAACTTCCCCCCCGTATATTAGATTCCCGATCGTTATTCTGCAATGCCATGCCTCCCTTTCCCCCCCACCCTCCCCCGCCCCCTCTACCCCCCCCCCCCCCCTTCTGCTGATGGTCAGTTTTCCTTAAAGAAGTCGATGAATGGCTACCACCTCCAAGCGAACTCCTGAATTGAACCTCTTAAGGCGAACTTAATCTTCTCCAGCCTGACCAACCCTGCCATGTTGCTGACTCACACCCCTGACTTTGGAGGCTCCAAGTCCCTCCATCCCAGCAAAATCCGTTTCCGGGCCACCAGGGAGGCAAAAGCCAAAACATTGGCCTCTCTCCCCTCCTGGGCCACCGGATCTTCCGACACCCCAAATATTGCCATCTCTGGACTCGGAGAAGCCCCCCTTCCAGGACCTCTGACATGACATCCGCAAATCCCTGCCAGAATCCCCTCAGCTAAGTGCACGCCCAAAACATGTGTATGTAATTTGCCGGGCTTCCCTCACACCGCCCACACCTTTCCTCCACCTCCTCGAAAAACCTACTCATCCGGACTATAGTTAGATGAGCCCTTTGGACCACCTTGAACTGGATCAGGCTAAGTCTGGCACATGACGAGGATGAATTGACTCTTCTCAAGGCCTTTCCCACAGTCGGACTTCCAACTCCCCTCCGAACTCTTCCTCCCACTTCCTCTTCACCTCCCCGATTGGGACCCATTCCCACTCCATCAATTCTTTATATATTTCTGAGACCCGACCCTCCCCACCCCCTGTTTTTGAAATCCTGCAATTCCCTTAGAGGGAGGCGAGGGAAGCTTGGAAAACCTGCCCCCGGACCAAGTCCCGTACCTGTAGGTACCAAAATCCGTTCCCACCTGACAACTCAAACTCCTCCTCTAATCTCTCTTGGGAAACCCTCTTCAATGAAGAGATCACCAAATCTCTCAATCCCTGCCCGCTGCCACCTCTTAAAGCCCCCGTCCAGCCCTCCCGAAACAAAATGGTGGTATTCACAGATCGGTGGCCACACCAATGCCGTCTTCAGTCTCATGTGCTGCCTCCATTACCCCCACACCCTCAGGGCTGGTGGAGTACAGAGCCGGCGAGAACGGCAGAGGTGCCATCAACAAAGCATCCAAACCCGTATCCTTACAGGACGCCACCTCCGCTCGCTCCCGCACCGACCCCTTCCCCACTACCCACTTCCTAACCATCGATATATTCGCTGCACAATAATACGAAGAAGAACAAAGAACAAACAAATGTACAGCACAGGAACAGGCCCTTCGGCCATCCAAGCCCGTGCCGACCATGCTGCCCGGCTAAACTACAATCTTCTACACTTCCTGGGTCCGTATCCCTCTATTCCCATCCTATTCATGTATTTGTCAAGATGCCCCTTAAATGTCACTATCGTCCCTGCTTCCACCACCTCCCCCGGTAGCGAGTTCCAGGCACCCACTACCCTCTGCGTAAAAAACTTGCCTCGTACATCTACTCTAAACCTTGCCCCTCTCACCTTAAACCTATGCCCCCTAGTAATTGACCCCTCTACCCCGGGGAAAAGCCTCTGACTATCCACTCTGTCTATGCCCCTCATAATTTTGTAGACCTCTATCAGGTCGCCCCTCAACCTCCTTCGTTCCAGTGAGAACAAACCAAGTTTATTCAACCGCTCCTCATAGCTAATTCCCTCCATACCAGGCAATATTCTGGTGAATCTCTTCTGCACCCTCTCTAAAGCCTCCACATCCTTCTGGTTGTGTGGCGACCAGAATTGAACACTATACTCCAAGTGTGGCCTAACTAAAGTTCTATACAGCTGCAACATGACTGCCATTCTTATACTCAATGCCCCGGCCAATGAAAGCAAGCATGCCGTATGCCTTCTTGACTACCTTCTCCACCTGTGTTGCCCCTTTCAGTGACCTGTGGACCTGTACTCCTAGATCTCTTTGACTTTCAATACTCTTGAGGGTTCTACCATTCACTGTCTATTCCCTACCTGCATTAGACCTTCCAAAATGCATTACCTCACATTTGTCCGGATTAAACTCCATCTGCCATCACTCCGCCCAAGTCTCCAAACAATCTAAATCCTGCTGTATCCTCTGACAGTCCTCATCGCTATCCGCAATTCCACCAACCTTTGTGTCGTCTGCAAACTTACTAATCAGACCAGTTACATTTTCCTCCAAATCATTTATATATACTACAAACAGCAAAGGTCCCAGCACTGATCCCTGTGGAACACCACTGGTCACAGCCCTCCAATTAGAAAAGCATCCTTCCATTGCTACTCTCTGCCTTCTATGACCTAGCCAGTTCTGTATCCACCTTGCCAGCTCACCCCTGATCCCGTGTGACTTCACCTTTTGTACTAGTCTACCATGAGGGACCTTGTCAAAGGCCTTACTGAAGTCCATATAGACAACATCCACTGCCCTACCTGCATCAATCATCTTAGTGACCTCCTCGAAAAACTCTATCAAGTTAGTGAGACACAACCTCCCCTTCACAAAACCATGCTGCCTCTCACTAATACGTCCATTTGCTTCCAAATGGGAGTAGATCCTGTCTCGAAGAATTCGCTCCAGTAATTTCCCTACCACTGAAGTAAGGCTCACCGGCCTGTAGTTCCCTGGATTATCCTTGCTACCCTTCTTAAACAGAGGAACAACATTGGCTATTCTCCAGTCCTCTGGGACATCCCCTGAAGACAGTGAGGATCCAAAGATTTCTGTCAAGGCCTCAGCAATTTCCTCTCCAGCCTCTATTATTTTATTAATAATTAATAAAATTCAGAAGGGCCAAGCCCCCCACCCCGCGGCCCGCTCAAGAAGGACCATCTTCACCCTCGGGGCCTTACCAGCCCATGCAATACCCACGGTATTGCACGGTAGCATTGTGGATAGCACAATTGCTTCACAGCTCCAGGGTCCCAGGTTCAATTCCGGCTTGGGTCATTGTCTGTGCGGAGTCTGCACATCCTCCCCGTGTGTGCGTGGGTTTTCTCCGGGTGCTCCGGTTTCCTCCCACAGTCCAAAGATGTGCAGGTTAGGTGGATTGGCCATGCTAAATTGCCCTTAGTGTTGGGTGGGGTTACTGGGTTATGGGGATAGGGTGGAGATGTTGACCTTGGGTAAGGTGCTCTTTCCAAGAGCCGGTGCAGACTCGATGGGCCGAATGGCCTCCTTCTGCACTGTAAATTCTATAATAATCATCGCGTTCCTCTTCCTGAAAAATGCCTTAGTGATAAAAATTGGAAGACATTGAAACACAAATAGCAATCTCGGGAGGACTGTCATCTTTACAGTCTGTACCCTCCCTGCCAATGACAGCGGGAGCATGTCCCACCTGCGGAAGTCCCCTTTCATTTGCTCAACTGCCCTGTCCAAATTTAACTTATGGAGCTGACTCCAGTCCCTTGCCACCTGAATCCCCAGGTACCTAAAACTTCTTCCCACCACTTTAAACGGTAACTCCCTCAGTCTCCTCTCCTTCCCCCATGCCTGGATCGCGAACACCTAGCTCTTACCCAAGTTTAATTTGAGACCCGGAAACCGACCAAATTCCTCCAATATCTCCATAATACCAGCCACCCCTCCTCCACCAAAGGGTCTGTTATATAAATGAGCAAGTCGTCCGCATAGAACGAAACCCTATGCTCCAACCCCCCTCTCACTATCCCCTGCCAGGTGTTCGATGACCTAAGCGCCATTGCCAAGGGTTCTATGGCCAGGGCAAACAGTAGTGGGGAGAGCGGATACCACTGTCTTGTCCCCCTACACAAACTAAAATATTCTGACTGGAACTGGTTGGCCCTTACATTCGCCACCGGTGCCTGATATAATAGCCGGATCCAGTCGACGAATCCTTGCCCGAACCCAAACCTTCCCAGGACATCCCAAAGGTACTTCCACTCTACCCGATCAAAGGCCTTTTCTGCATCCATGGCTACCACCACCTCAACCTCGCGCCCCTCCGCAGGCATCAGTATCACATTTGAGAGCCATCTAATGTTGGACGTCAGATGACGTCCTTTCACAAACCCCGTCTGGTCCTCCCCTATCACCTCCGGGACACAGTCCTCGAGACGTGTAAGATCGTTGCCAACAATTTCGCATCCACATTTAAAAGAGAGATTGGCCTATACGATCTACAGTTCTCTGGATCCTTATCCTGCTTCAGAATAAGGGAAATCGATGCCTGCGATAACGTTGGGGGAGCATTCCCAGTTCCTTGGACTCATTACAAGCCTTTAGCAGGAGCGGCCCCAGCAGCCCAGAAAACCCTTTGTAGAACTCGACCAGGTATCCATCAGGTCCCGGAGCCTTACCCGATCGCATCGCCCCCAGTCCATCTATCACCTCGCCAAGCCCGATTGGGCCTCCCAAACCTTCCACCACCTCCTCATCTATCCTCGGGAACTCCAACCCCCCCAAGAATCGCTTCATACCCTCCTCCCCGGCTGGAGGTTCCGATTTGTATAATCTACTATAAAATTCCCGAAACGCATCATTCATCTCCGCCAGATCCACAACCATCTTCCCCCGATATCCTTTAATTTCCCAATTTCTCTAACCGTCTCCTGCTTCCTCAGCTGATGCGCCAACATCCTGCTGGCTTTTTCCCCATATTTTCACACTGCCCGCTTTGCCCTCCTCAGCTGCCCCTCCGCCATACCTGTGGACAGGACCCCAGATTCCATTTGCAGTCTCTGATGCTCCTTCAGAAGCCCTTCATCCGGAGACTCCGCATACCTCCTGTCCACCTGTAAAAGTTCGCCTACCAGCCTGTCCAACTCCGCACATTCAGCCTTCTCCTTATGGGCCCTAATCAAAATGAGTTCCCCCCGATAACCCCTTCAGTGCCTCCCACACCACCCCTGCCGAGGTCTCACCCATATCATTGATCCTTATGTATCCCCGAATGGTCTCCCTCACCCGCTCACACATCTCGGCCTCCGCTAGCAGCCCTACATCTAACCTCCATTGCGGTGCTGGGCCTTTCTTTTGCTCACTTGCAGATCTACCCAGTGTGGGCTGTGGCCTGACACCACAATAGCTGAATATTCAGTATCCACCGCCTCATAGAACATAGAACATTACAGCGCAGTACAGGCCCTTCGGCCCTCGATGTTGCGCCGACCTGTGAAACCACTCTAAAGCCCATCTACACGATTCCCTTATCATCCATATGTCTATCCAATGACCATTTGAATGCCCTTAGTGTTGGCAGGTCCACTACTGTTGCAGGCAGGGCATTCCACGCCCCTACTACTCTCTGAGTAAAGAACCTACCTCTGACATCTGTCCTATATCTATCTCCCCTCAATTTAAAGCTATGTCCCCTCGTGTTAGACATCACTATCTGAGGAAAAAGGCTCTCACTGTCCACCCTATCTAATCCTCTGATCATCTTGTATGCCTTAATTAAGTCACCTCTTAACCTTCTTCTCGCGAACAAAAACAGCCTCAAGTCCCTCAGCCTTCCCTCAAAATATCTTCCCTCCATTCCAGGCAACATTCTGGTAAATCTCCTCTGCACCCTTTCCAATGCTTCCACATCCTTCCTATAATGCGGCGACCAGAATTGCACACAATACTCCAAATGCGGCCGCACCAGAGTTTTGTCCAGCTGCAACATGACCTCATGGCTCTGAAACTCAATCCCTCTACCAATAAAAGCTAACACACTGTACGCCTTCTTAACAACCCTCTCAACCTGGGTGGCAACTTTCAGGGATCTATGTACATGGACACCGAGATCTCTCTGCTCATCCACACTACCAAGAATCTTACCATTAGCACAGTACTCTGTCTTCCTGTTATTCCTTCCAAAATGAATCACCTCACACTTTTCTGCATTAAACTCCATTTGCCACCTCTCAGCCAGGCTCTGCAGCTTATCTATGTCCCTCTGTAACTTGTAACATCCTTCCGCACTGTCCACAACTCCACCGACTTTAGTGTCATCTGCAAATTTACTCACCCATCCTTCTACACCCTCCTGCAGGTCATTTATAAAAATGACAAACAGCAATGGCCCTAAAACAGATCCTTGTGGTACACCACTAGTAACTGGACTCCAAGGTGAACATTTCCCATCAACCACCACCCTTTGTCTTCTTCCAGCGAGCCAATTTCTGATCCAAACTGCTAAATCACCCTGAATCCCATGCCTCCATATTTTCTGCAATAGCATACCATGGGGAACCTTATCAAACATAGATAGATAGAATTTACAGTGTAGAAGGAGGCCATTCAGCCCATCGAGTCTGCACCGGCTCTTGGAATGAGCACCCTACCCAAGCCCACACCCCCACCCTATCCCCATAACCCAGTAACCCCACCCAACACTAAGAGCAATTTTGGACACTAAGGGCAATTGTAGCATGGCCAATCCACCTAACCTGCACATCTTTGGACTGAAATCCATATACACCACATCAACTGCTTTACCCTCATCCACCCTCATCCACCTGCTTGGTCACCTTCTCAAAGAACTCAATAAGGTTTGTGAGACATGACCTACCCTTCACAAAACCGTGTTGACTATCTGTAATCAAATTATTCCTTTCCAGATGATTATACATCCTATCTCCAATAAACCTTTCCAAGACTTTGCCCACAACAGAAGTAAGGCTCATTGGTCTATAGTTACTGGGATTGTCTCTACTCCCCTTCTTGAACAAGGGGACAACATTTGCTATCCTCCAGTCTTCTGGCACTATTCCTGTAGACAAAGATGACTTAAAGATCAAAGCCAAAGGCTCAGCAATCTCCTCCCTAGCTTCCCAGAGAATCCTAGGATAAATCCCATGCGGTCCAGGGGACTTATCTATTTTCACACTTTCCAGAATTGCTAACACCTCCTCCTTATGAACCTCAAGCCCTTCTAGTCTAGTAGCCTGTATCTCAGTAATCTCCTCGAAAACATTGACTTTTTCCTGTGTGAGTACTGACAAAAAATATTCATTTAACACCTCTCCTATCTCCTCGGACTCCACACACAACTTCCCACTACTGTCCTTGGCTGGCCGTACTCTTACCCTAGTCATTCTTTTATTCCTGACATATCTATAGAAAGCTTCAGGGTTATCCTTGATCCTACCTTCCAAAGACTTCTCATGTCCCCTCCTGGCTCTTCTTAGCTCTCTCTTTAGGTCCTTCCTAGCTAACTTGTAACTCTCGAGCCCCCTAACTGAACCTTCACGTCTCATCTTTACGTAGGCCTCCTTCTTCCTCTTGACAAGTGTTTCAACTGTTTTAGTAAACCACGGTTCCCTCGCTCGACCACTTCCTCCCTGCCTGACAGGTACATACTTCTCAAGGACACGCAGTGGCTGTTCCTTGAACAAGCTCCACATTTCCATTGTGCCCATCCCCTGCAGTTTTCCTCTCCATCCGATGCATCCTAAGTCTTGCTTCATCGCATCATAATTGCCTTTCCCCCCAGATATAACTCTTGCCCTGCGGTATATATTCTTCAATCACTGAAGTATACGTAATCGAATTGCGGTCACTATCACCAAAGTGCTCACCTACCTCCAAATCTAACAACTGTCCTGGTTCATTACCCAGTACCAAATCCAATATGGCTTCGCCTCTCGTTGGCCTATCTACATACTGTGTCAGGAAACCCTCCTGCACACATTGGACAAAAACAGACCCATCTAAAGTACTCGTTTCCAGTCAATATTTGGAAGTCCCCCATAACAACTACCCTGTTACTTTCGCTCCTATCCAGAATCATCTTTGCAATCCTTTCCTCTACATCTCTGGAACTTTTCGGAGGCCTATAGAAAACCGCTAACAGGGTGAGCTCTCCTTTCCTGTTTCTAACCTCAGCCCATACTACCTCAGTAGACGAGTCCTCATCAAACGTCCTTTCTGCCACCATAATACTGTCCTTGACTAACAATGCCACCCCTCCCCCTCTTTTACCACCTTCCCTGAGCTTACTGAAATATCTAAACCCCGGCACCTGCAACAACCATTCCTGTCCCTGCTCTATCCATGTCTCTGAAATGGCCACAACTTCGAAGTCCCAGGTACCAACCCATGCCCCAAGTTCACCCACCATATTCCGGGAGCGAGCCAGCAGCGTTTTGTCCGGCACAAAGAAACCCTTCCGGGAGTACACCTCATGCACATGGAAGTAGAATGAAAATGTCTTACTCCTTGGCCTCCCAATTCTCAATGGGTCCACCCCTCCCATGCGCTCCATAAACCCCCGTAGCTCTTTTGCCATAGCTGACACCTTTCCGGACCTAGGACTCGACAGGTCCAGTCTCGGATCCAGGACCATGTTAACGTCTCCCCCATAATCAGTCAATGTGAATCCAGGTCCGGGATCTTCCATAGCACCCTCCTAACAAACTCGACATCATCCCAGTTTGGGGCATATATATTCACCAATACCATGGCCATTCCCTCCAGCTTCCCACTAACCATGATGAATCTACCCCCCCGGGTCCGCCTCTATCTTCCCCACCTCAAATGCCACCCTTTTATTGCCCAGGATTGCCACCCCCCTCGTTTTAAAGTCCAATCCTGAATGGAACACCCGTCCGGCCCATCCCTTCCTCAACCTAACCTGATCCCCACCCTCAAGTATGTCTCCTGCAACATGGCTACGTCCGCCTTCAGTTGCCTCAAATGTGCGAACGCACAGGTCCTTTTGACCGGCCCATTTTGCCTGCGAACGTTCCAAGTGACCAGCCTAGTCAGGGGACACCCCACCGCCACCCAGCCATAACCTCTCCTAGGCCAGTCCTTGGCCCATGTCCCGCACCTCACCTGGTCAGCCCCCAGGTAGCTACCACCATCAACTCTCCTCCTCCACCAACTTAAAACTCCCGTCCCCGTCAGCAGTCTAACCTCCTCCCCCTTCCACCTCCCCCCGACATTGGTCTTCAGCTCACCCCCCACTTTGCTTCTGTGAACTAGCCCTCCCAGCTAGCCTAGCAGCTCCCTCCCCTGGTGCCTAGCATCTTCCCCTGGATAGTCCCCCCCCCCCCAACTCGCAGTGCAATCAGTCAAAACAATGGCAAGAAGCAAAAACAAACAAACAGTCCCGAGCACAAAGGCCCATCCCTCCCTTAAGAAAGTATTATCTGTTAACTTCATCCCAAACTTCTTATTTGGGAAGCTCACCAACTGGTCCGTCGACCACTGACAGGGCCGGACCCTGCGCATCCGCCATTGCCACGCTCGGAATTTGGTCCTCACTCGCCACCAACCTCTGATTCCTCCTTCTCCGATTTGTCCTGAGGCGCAGCTCCATAAACTGGAGGTCCCCTCCTTCTGTTCCTGCTTCTACACCTTTACTTTACAAAATTCCTGCAACAATCCGGCGTAAAAGCCACAAAAAGACCACCATGAGCGGGAGCTGCCAAATGTGCAACCTTTCACTCCATAGCCGCCACTGGAATTCAGGGGTTAAATTCTTAAAGGAATGCAGGAGCAGAGGGACCAGGGTGCATAAGATCAGCTATCACAAGAATGATCCCTGAAATGAAGGACTTGTCATATGAAGAGCGGTTGAAGATTCTGGGTCTCTACTCGGTAGAGTTTAGAAGGATGAGGGGCGATCTCATTGAAACGTACAGATTACTCAGAGGCCTAGATAATGTGGACGTTAGAGGATATTTCCACGAGGAGGAGAAACTAGAACCCGAGGGCACAGCCTCAGACTAAGGGGGCGATCCTTCAAAACACATGAAGAGGAATTTCTTCAGCCAGAAGGTGGTGAATCTGTGGAACTGATTGCCGCAGAAGGCTGTAGAGGGCAAATCACTGAGTGTCTTTAAGACAGAGATAGACAGTGTCATGATATTCAGGTAAACATCATGGTGCAAACATACATACATACTGATGGACAGATCAATGGACCACACACAACACCACAGCCAATCACAGGCAAGAGCATACACACTATAAAACAGGGAACACGACACTTCCTGCTCATGCCAGCAGGAGACAGCTCAGGCCACAGAGCTCACAGCAAGCCACTCAGACATCCACCATGTGCTGAGTGCCACTCCAAGATAGTGTTAGGAATAGGTCCACAGATTCAAGGGTTATGATCGAACCCCAGTAACCAGTTTACCACTGCAAATATATGATAGTACTAAAACTGAGTTGTACCATTCGCAACCGTGTTGGTTTGTCTGTGCAGCAGAGTACCCAACACATCAGACAGGTTCTTGATTAATAAGGGGATCAGGGGTTATAGGGAGAAGGCAGGAGAGTGTGGATGAGAAACATATCAGCCATGATTGAATGGCAGAGCTTTCTCAATGGGCCGAGTGGCCTAATTCTGCTCTTATATCTTATGATCTTATGGTTTAAGGTGGCAGGACAGATGGAGAGAGCAGTTAATAACACAAAGTAATCTAGGCTTTATTAAGAGGGGGATATAATACAAGAGCAAGAAAGATATGCTGAACGTATACAAGGCCCGTGTGCAGCACGGTAGCATAGTGGATACCACTGTTGCTTCACAGCACCAGGGTCACAGGTTCGATTCCCAGCTTGGGTCACTGTCTGTGCGGAGTCTGCACGTTCTCCCTGTGTCTGCGTGGGTTTCCTCCGGGTGCTCCGGTTTCCTCCCACAAGTCCCGAAAGACATGCTGTTTGGTAATTTGGATATTCTGAATTCTCCCTCTGTGGACCCGAACAGGCGCCAGAATGTGGCGACTAGGTGCTTTCACTGTAACTTCACAGTAACTTCATAGCACTTTCGGAAGAATGTGAACGCATTGGAGATAATTCAGAAGAGGTTTACAAGAATAGTTCCAGGGATGAGAAACTTCAGTTATGAGGAAAGATTGGAGATATTGGGCCTGTTGTCCTTGGAGAGAGCAAAGCTAAGAGGAGATTTGATAGCGCGGTGGCACAGTGGTTAGCATTGCTGCCTCACAGCGTCAAGGACATCAGGTGACTGTGTGGAGTTCGCCCCATGATTGCTTGGGTTGCTTCCGGGTGCTGCAGTTTCCTCCCACAGTCAAAAGATGTTTTGATTAGGTGGATTAGCCATAGAACATAGGAATATGGTAGGGGATTGGGTGGTCTTTCTGAGGGTCGGTACAGACGTGATGGGCAGAATCCTTCTTCACTCTAGGGACTCTATTGTCATAATATACACCAGTATATCTTGGTGCAGACACACACTGATGGACACACAGTGGGACCAATCAACATACACAACACCGCAGCCAATCACCAGTGAGAGCACACACACTATAAAGACAGAGGACATCAGAGTTCCTGCTCATTCGAGTAGCAGCTAGCTGGGAGCACAGAGCTCACAGCCTGCAACACAGACATTCACCATGTGCTGAGTGCATCAACTGATTAGGACAAGGCAAAGATCTTTAGTTAAAGCTGGCATCGTATTTACCCACAGTTCAAGTATGTTTAAATAGTTAACCTTTTAATAAAATAGTGTTGCACTACTTCAAGTGTTGGTGATCCAGAATACACATCACATCATGATACCAGGAGTGCTTGCATACTAGCACTTCTTAGACCTACCTGCAAGTGATTTGCCTTCCGCCAGCATTCCGTCATTCTGCAACATGGACAACATCAGCCCGCCGCCGCCGCTCCGCATCGCCGGCAACCTCGGGGCCAACTGGAAGATTTTCAAACAGCACTTCCAGCTCTACCTCGAAGCCACGGACAGGGAGGGCGCTTCGGACACCAGAAAGATTGCTCTTCTCCTCTCCACGTCCGGGGACCATGCCATCCATATTTTCAACTCTCTCACCTTTGCAGATGACGAAGAGAAAACAAAGTTCAAGACGGTTCTCCTCAAATTTGACACTCACTGCAGCGTAGAGGTGAATGAAAGTTTCAAACGTGTTCCAGCAGCGTTTGCAGGGTAAGGACGAACCTTTCCAATCCTTTTTAACGCATCTCTGCATCCTTGCGCAATCTTGCAGCTACGGGCCCACCTCCGACTCCATGATACGCAACCAGATCGTTTTCGGTGTTCAGTCGGACCCCCTACGTCAGCAGCTCCTCAAAGTAAAGCAACTCACCCTAGCGACCGCCATCGAGACCTGTGTCCTACATGAAAATGCCACCAGTCGGTACTCCCATATACAAGCGGCTGAAATGGCACGGCAAGGTCCCCACGAGGTGGAACGGGCCCAAGTGATTGAACACCTCCAGGGCCTCAGCCTGGATGAGGGTGGCCATTTTGCGCGCTTTTCGCGGACTCCCGCGCTTGTACGCACCAAAAGAGGAGACGTCGACATGGAGGAACGTAATGCGCAGGCGTGCACCACGTAGGACCGCACCACGCATGCGCGGTGGGAGCAGCAAACGTGCTGACGTCACGACGTGCGCCAACTGTGGCTCCGCCCATTTAAAGCGGCAATGCCCCTCAAAATCTCGACAATGCCTACGATGTGGAAGACTTGGCCACTATGCTGCCTGCTGTTGAGCAGCTCAGCCTTCCAATTCATATCGCTTCAGCCAGCCTCGCAGGAATGTTTGGGCAATTCAACCCACGGTCACCGAGTCCGATTCCGACCTCCCACACAGCAGTGACACCGAGGACCCGAAGGCGCCTTTTCGAGTCGGTGTCGTAACGAAAAACAGGCTGTCCCCGAAGCAAACACACCAGCCGCTGTCGGTATACAGCATCGATCCAGACGATGAGTGGTGTGCCACCCTGATGGTCAACCGGTCCCAAATACGATTCCGCCTGGATACTGGTGCCTCCGCCAACCTCATGGCGTGGTCTGCTTTCCAAAGCTTTCGTGTCAAACCAGCCATCCTGCCATCGGCCTGCCAGCTTTTGGACTACAATGGCAACATCATTCCTGCTACTGGCTCATGCCAACTCAAAGTGACACACAAGTCACGAAAAGCCATCCTTCCTTTCGAGATCGTGGGCTCCTCGAAGGACTCTCTGCTTGGCGCACAGGCGTGCAAATTGCTGAACTTCGTTCAAAGAGTTCACTCTCTCTCTCCTGATGACACATCTGCCTTCCAGGATGCTGACTTCAGGGCACAAATCAACACCATCATCGACCAGCACCGCGACTTCTTCGAAGGCATGGGCACGCTCCCATATACTTACAAGATCATACTCAAACAGACCGCCACGCCTGTGGTGCATGCACCTCGCAGAGTCCCAGCCCCCCTTCAAGGACCGCCTCAAGAAGCAGCTGCAGGACCTCCAAGACCAAGGAGTGATCTCCAGAGTTATGGAACCAACCGACTGGGTCAGTTCCATGGTCTGCGTAAAGAAGCCTTCCGGCGAGCCCAGAATCTGCATTGATCCAAAGGATCTGAATCGCAACATATTGAGGGAGCATTACCCAATCCCCAAGCGTGAAGAGATCACATGCGAGATGGCTCGGGCCAAGCTTTTCACCAAACTTGACGCCTCAAAAGGATTCTGGCAAATTCAACTAGACAGGTCCAGCAGGAAACTCCTTTAACACCTCTTTTGGCAGATATCGTTACAGCAGGATGCCGTTTGGGTTCATATCGGTGCCAGATGTATTCCACAGGATCATGGAACAAATGATGGGAGGCATTGAAGGTGTTCGCGTCTATGTTGACGACATAATCATTTGGTCCATATGCAGGAGCATATCAGTCGCCTCCAGCGCGTGTTCAAACGCATACGGGAGCAGGGCCTACGCCTCAACAGAGCCAAATGCTCCTTCGGCCAGACGGAACTCAAGTTCCTAGGGGACCACATCTCCCAGTTGGGCGTGCGGCCGGATGCGGACAAGGTGGCTGCCATCACAGCCATGAAAAAGCCAGAGGGCAAGAAGGCGGTCCTCCGATTTCTGGGCATGGTCAACTTCCAAGGGAAGTTCATCCCTAACCTCGCCTCTCATACCACAGCTCTCAGGAACCTGGTCAGGAAGACGATAGACTTCCAATGGCTTCCTGCCCACGAGAGCGAATAGACAGAACTTAAAACCAAACTTACCACGGCCCCGGTATTGGCCTTTTTTGATCCAGCAAAAAATTTTGACCGGTGCCAGCCAATCTGGCATTGGGGTAGTGCTCCTGCAACGCGATGAGGCCTCATCATGGGCCCCCGTTGCATATGCGTCACGCGCCATGACCCCCACGGAACAGCGCTATGCGCAGATAGAAAAGGAGTACCTGGGCCTGTTGACCTGTTTCGTCCAATTTAATGATTATGTGTACGGCCTTCCCCAATTCACCGCCAAGACCGACCATCGCCCGCTGGTCAATATAATACAAAAAGACTTGAACGACATGACGCCTCGCCTCCAGCGCATTCTGCTCAAACTCCGGCGATACGACTTTCAGCTCGTATACACCCCGGGCAAAGACCTGATCATAGCCGACGCTCTGTCCAGGGCAGTCAACACCCCGTGTGACCCAGCGGGATTCGTCTGCTGGGTTGACGCCCATGTGGCCTTCGTTGCCTCCAATCTACCGGCCACGGATGAACGCCTCGTCCAAATTCGCCGCGAGACTGCGGCTGACCCCCTGCTACAGCGTGTCATGCACCACCTAACAGACAGGTGGCTCAAGGGCCAATGCCCGCAGTTCTACAACATCAGAGACGATCTGGCGGTAGTCGATGGTGTCCTCCAATGCTGGACCGCATTGTTATCCCGCACAGCATGCGCCAGCTCGTCTTGGAACAGCTACACGAGGGCCATCTTGGCGTGGAGAGGTGCCACCGATGGGCCCAAGAGGCAGTGTACTGGCCCGGCATCAATGACGACATCGCCAACACAGTGCTCAGCTGCCTCACCTTTCAGCGGTTCCAGCCGGCCCAACCACGTGAAACCCTACAGCCCCATGAGTTGGTCACGTCCCCTTGGTCCAAGGTCGGCATCGACCTGTTCCACGCGCTGGGCAGGGACTATGTTCTGATTGTAGACTATTTTTCAAACTACCCGGAGGTGGTACGTTTGCACAACATCACATCGTCTGCAGTCATCCGTGCCTGTAAGGACACCTTTGCTCGTCACGGCATCCCACTCACTGTGATGTCGGACAATGGCCCCTGCTTCGCAAGCCAGGAATGGTCCAACTTTGCCAGGAGGTACAACTTTGTGCATGTGACATCCAGTCCCCTGTACCCCCAATCCAATGGCAAAGCTGAGAAGGGCGTCCACATAGTCAAACGGCTCCTCTGCAAGGCTGCCGATGCGGGATCCGACTTCTACCTCGCTTACCTCGATACTGGCCAATCGCTCGGCCCCACTGTCCACTGGCCTGTCGCCAGCCCAGTTGCTCATGGGTCGCACCCTGAGGACGACGGTGCCATCCATTCACGTCCCAGACCTCGACCACGCTCTGGTCCTTCAATGAATGCAACTGTCTCGTGCACAGCACAAGGCGGCTCATGACTCCCGTGCAGCTGATCTCCCTGCTCTGGCTCCAGATGACAACGTCCGCATCCATCTTCCGGATGGTGGCTGGTCTGCAACTGCTGTGGTTTTTCGGCAGGTGGCACCCTGCTCGTTCCTGGTTCGTCGACCGGATGGTTCCATTCTGCGCCGTAACCGGTGGTGCCCTTCGTTTCGCGCTCGCTACGTGATCCTCCGCCAGTGCCACGCCCTCCTGTTGTCCCTGACCTGGACTATGCAGAGATTCCGGTTACTCTGCATCCTCCTCACTCTGACGCAGTCCAGCCCGCTCCTCAGCAGGTGGCTCCTGACCCACCCTTGAGGCGGTCAACCAGAATTCGTCGCCCACCTCAGAGACTTAATTTGTGAACTTTGCACTAATGGACTCTCTGGTCTGTTCTGTTCTTCCGTTTAATCATTCAAGTGGTTTGTATATAGTGTTCATCTCGTTATTTGGGTGACACACTGTTTTTTTCCGCACCAGGCACCTTCCCATGTAAATAGCTTAGTTTTATGTACATAGTCCTGTAAATATTTCACACACACATTGTCAGGAACATTCACCATACACTATTTATTGTCACGCAGGCACATTTTTTAATATAAAAGGGGGATGTCATAATATACACCTGTATATCATGGTGCAGACACACACTGATGGACACACAGTGGGACCAATCAACATACACAACACCGCAGCCAATCACCAGTGAGAGCACATGCACTATAAAGACAGGGGACATCAGAGTTCCCGCTCATTCGAGTAGCAGCTGGCTAGGAGCACAGAGCTCACAGCCTGCAACACAGACATTCACCATGTGCTGAGTGCATCAACTGGTTAGGACAAGGCAAAGGTCTTTAGTTAAAGCTGGTATTGAATTTACCCACATTTCAAGTATGTTTAAATAGTTAACCTTTTAATAAAATAGTGTTGCACTACTTCAAGTGTTGGTGACCTGTATGTGATCCAGAATACTCAACACATCATCTATGATTCTAAATCCAGGGCTGGACAGAGCAGATAGGGAGATATTGTTCCTGCTCATAATAGGATCAAGAATGAGAGGGCACAGATTTAAGGTGATTTGCAAAAGAAGCAGATGTGAGGAAAGATTTTTTCACACAATGAGTGGTTTGAGTCTGAAATGCACAGCCTGTGGTTGTGGCATGTTCAATCAAAGGTAGTCATCTCAGGATCACTGCCAGTGCCACTGGCTAGTCAGAACAGACTGCAGGAATACGTGGCTGAAGACATAGAACATAGAACATAGAACATAGAAAAATACAGCACAGAACAGGCCCTTCAGCCCACGATGTTGTGCCGAACCTTTGTCCTAGATTAATCATAGATTATCATTGAATTTACAGTGCAGAAGGAGGCCATTCGGCCCATTGAGTCTGCACCAGCTCTTGGAAAAAGCACCCTACCCAAAGTCAACACCTCCACCCAACACTAAGGGCAATTTTGGACACTAAGGGCAATTTATCATGGCCAATCCACTTAACCTGCACATCTTTGGACCGTGGGAGGAAACCGGAGCACCCGGAGGACCCACGCAGACACAGGGAGGATGTGCAGACTCCGCACAGACAGTGACCCAAGCCGGAATCGAACCGGGGACCCTGGAGCTGTGAAGCAATTGAGCTATCCACAATGCTACCGTGCTGCCCTTAAGAACAAATAAATCTACACTATATCATCTTACCGTAATCCATGTACCTATCCAATAGCTGCTTGAAGGTCCCTAATGTTTCCGACTCAACTACATCCACAGGCAGTGCATTCCATGCCCCCACTACTCTCTGGGTAAAGAACCTACCTCTGACATCCCCCCTATATCTTCCACCATTCACCTTAAATTTATGTCCCCTTGTAATGGTTTGTTCCACCCGAGGAAAAAGTCTCTGACTGTCTACTCTATCTATTCCCCTGATCATCTTATAAACCTCTATCAAGTCACCCCTCATCCTTCTCCGTTCTAATGAGAAAAGGCCGAGCACCCTCAACCTTTCCTCGTAAGACCTACTCTCCATTCCAGGCAACATCCTGGTAAATCTCCTTTGCATCTTTTCCAAAGCTTCCACATCCTTCCTAAAATGAGGCGACCAGAACTGTACAGAGTACTCCAAATGTTGCCTTACCAAAGTTTTGTACAGCTGCATCATCACCTCACGGCTCTTAAATTCAATCCCTCTGTTAATGAACGCTAGCACACCATAGACCTTCTTCACAGCTCTATCCACTTGAGTGGCAACTTTCAAAGATGTATGAACATAGGCCCCAAGATCTCTCTGCTCCTCCACATTGCCAAGAACTCTGCTGTTAACCCTGTATTCCACAATCATATTTGTCCTTCCAAAATGGACAACCTCACACTTTTCAGGGTTAACCTCCATCTGCCACTTCTCAGCCCAGTTCTGCATCCTATCTATGTCTCTTTGCAGCCGACAACAGCCCTCCTCACTATCCACAACTCCACCAATCTTCGTATGGTCTGCAAATATACTGACCCACCCTTCAACTCCCTCATCCAAGTCATTAATGAAAATCACAAACAGCAGAGGACCCAGAACTGATCCCTGCGGTATGCCACTGGTAACTGGGATCCAGGCTGAATATTTGCCATCCACCACCACTCTCTGACTTCTATCGGTTAGCCAGTTTGTTATCCAACTGGCCAAATTTCCCACTATCCCATGCCTCCTTACTTTCTGCAGACGCCTACCATGGGGAACCTTAACAAATGCCTTACTAAAATCCATGTACACTACATCCACTGCTTTACCTTCATCCACATGCTTGGTCACCTCCTCAAAGAATTCAATAAGACTTGTAAGGCAAGACCTACCCTTCACAAATCCGTGCTGACTATCCCTAATCAAGCAGTGTCTTTCCAGATGCTCAGAAATCCTATCCTTCAGTACCCTTTCCATGACTTTGCCACCACCGAAGTAAGACTTCGGTGGTAGGCAAAGTCAGGTCCAGAATTCTCATCATTCCTTAATGAGAATTGTTTTAGATGGCATTACCAAGTTGCCAATATCATGTTTAGAACATAGAACATAGAAAAATACAGCACAGAACCGGCCCTTCGGCCCACGATGTTGTGCCGAAGCTTTGTCCTAAATTAAGAACAAATTAATCTACACCCCATCATTCTACAGTAATCCATGTACCTATCCATTGGCTGCTTGAAGGTCCCTAATGTTTCCAACTCATCCACTTCCACAGGCAGTGCATTCCATGCCCCCACTACTCTCTGGGTAAAGAACCTACCTCTGACATCGCCCTGATATCTTCCACCATTCACCTTAAATTGATGTCCCCTTGTAATGGTTTGTTCCACCTGGGGAAAAAGTCTCTGACTGTCTACTCTATCTATTCCCCGATCATCTTATAAACCTCTATCAAGTCGCCCCTCATCCTTCTCCGTTCTAATGAGAAAAGGCCTAGCACCCTGAACCTTTCCTCGTAAGACCTACTCTCCATTCCAGGCAACATCCTGGTAAATCTCCTTTGCACCTTTTCCAAAGCTTCCACATCCTTCCTAAAATGAGGCGACCAGAACTGTACAGAGTACTCCAAATGTGGCCTTACCAAAGTTTAGTACAGCTGCATCATCACCTCACGGCTCTTAAATTCAATCCCTCTGTGAATGAACGCTAGCACACCTTGGCCTTCTTCACAGCTCTATCCACTTGAGTGGTAACTTTCAAAGATGTATGAACATAGACCCCAAGATCTCTCTGCTCCTCCACATTGCCAAGAACTCTACTGTTAACCCTGTATTCCGCAATCATATTTGTTCTTCCAAAATGGACAACCTCACACTTTTCAGGGTTAAACTCCATCTGCCACTTCTCAGCCCAGTTCTGCATCCTATCTATGTCTCTTTGCAGCGGATAACCGCCCTCCTCACTATCCACAAGTCCACCAATCTTCGTATCGTCTGCAAATTTACTGGCCCACACTTCAACTCCTTCATCCAAGTCATTAATGAAAATCACAAACAGCAGAGGACCCAGAACTGATCCCTGCGGTACGCCACTGGTGACTGGGATCCAGGCTGAATATTTGCCGTCCACCACCACTCTCTGACTTCTATCAGTTAGCCAGTTTGTTATCCAACTGGCCAAATTTCCCACTATCCCATGCCTCCTTACTTTCTGCAGAAGCCTACCATGGGGAACCTTATCAAATGCCTTACTAAAATCCATGTATACTACATCCACTGCTTTACCTTCATCCACATGCTTGGTCACCTCCTCAAAGAATTCAATAAGATTTGTAAGGCAAGACCTACCCCTCACAAATCCGTGCTGACTATCCCTAATCAAGCAGTGTCTTTCCAGATGCTCAGAAATCCTATCCTTCAGTACCCTTTCCATGACTTTGCCTACCACCAAAGTAAGACTAACTGGCCTGTAATTCCCAGGGTTATCCCTATTCCCTTTTTTGAACAGGGGCCCGACATTCGCCACTCTCCAATCCCCTGGTACCACCCCTGTTGGCAGTGAGGACGAAAAGATCATTGCCAACGGCTGTGCAATTTCATCTCTTGCTTCCCATAGAATCCTTGGATATATCACGTCAGGCCCGGGGGACTTGTCTTTCCTCAAGTTTTTCAAAACTCAGTGCAGGAAGGATGATCCTGATGGTGGGGGATTCTAGATCCAGGGTCACAATTGAGGATACGAAGTAAACCATTTGGGGCTGAAATGAGGAAAGATTTCTTCACCCAGAGAGTGATGAGCCTTCACAAACTGCTTCCATTGAAAGCAGTTGAGGCTAAAACATCATATTTTTTCAGGAAGGAGTTGGATGTAGATCTTGGGGCTAAAGGGATCAAAGGATATGGTGAGAAAGTGGAAACTGGTTACTCAGGTGGAAGATCAGTCATGGTCATAATGAATGATGGAATAAGATAAAAGGGCCAAATGGCCTACTCCTGCTCCTATTTTCGATGCTCCCGTGGCGGTAATTTTGAGCCCACGTTAGCTGTTGGTGAGGCCTGCTGTGTTCAACAACTTGGCACTGCAGAGGGGAGTCTAGGTGGAACAGGAGGAAGATGGTAGCATAGTGGTATTTCCACTGGACTTGTAAATCAGAGACCTAGTGTAATGCTCTGGCGATCCAAGTTGAAATCCCGCCACTGCAGATGGTAAAGTTTGAATTCAATAACAATCTGGAATTAAAAGTCCAATGAAGACCATGAAACCATTGTCGATTGTCGTAAAATCCCATCTGGTTCACTCATGGCCTTTAGGGAACAAAATCTGCCGTCTTTACCTGGTGTGGTCTACATGTGACTCCAGACGCACAATGTGGTTGACTGTTAACTGCCCCCTCAAGGGCAATTAGGGATGGGCAATAAATGCTGATGCAGCCTGCGACGCCCACCCATGAACTATTTAAAAAAAGATGGGAGAAGGCCACATCTCCTCAGATGAGGAGGAGGTATGGCGCAGTGGTCCATGTGAAGTTTGCACATTTTCCCCGTGTCTGCGTGGGTCTCACCCCCACAACCCAAAGATATGCAGGGTCGGTGGATTGGCCATGCTGAATTGCCCATTAATTGGAAAGATAAAAGAATTGGGTACTCTAAATGTTTTTAAAAATTGAAAAAAAAAGATGAGGAGGAGTTTGAGGCAGGCAACAAGGGACCACCTGCAGAGGAGGAGGAAGAACCTCAGGCTATGCCCAGGGCCCAGATGGACCGAAGAGCTCGGGATGTCCTCATAGCCTCTTGGTTTGAGGATGAACAGGACTGAGGAGCAAAGAGCTTTCCCATTGTGGGGTGTGACATCACATCAGTATTGTGGTGTCAGGGGTGGGAACTCGTGATGATGACCAAGTTCATGATAATGGCACTAAAACCATTGGCTGGACTCTGCAGGAGAACGATGATGACTTACATTGAGGACTGAGTGGTGCTCCTCTCAACCTCAGCGATATATCTGACTCCTGTCTGACAGAGAGCTGAAATTATCCTGCCAATGAACAGGCTTGTCATGGGGTTCATAAATGCTGGATAGCCTCATAATCTTTTGCAGCCACCTCCAAGGTCAGGTGTCCTGGTGTTTTTCGACAACTAAAATGTGGCTAGCCTGATTACACTTTGTCAGCTCATGGCCTCCTCATCACGAAGGAAGACTGGCAGAAATGAGAGACCTGAGTGTTGATGCTGTGGGGAGCAGGGAGGGCAATGCGTCTTTGTTCTTATTCAGCTCTCTTAAAAATCTGCGGTGAGAATCAACACCAGATCAAATCAGGAAGCACTTCAGAGTTAATGGGCCATGAAGAGCTATGAAAACAAACAAAGCTAATCTCGCCAATGAAGTAGCCTGGGCCTGTCAATCAAGAGGCTTGTAAAAGGTAATGGACAGTGAAACTGACTGATTTTCAAAGTTACAGAGGGAAGATCTGCTACACGACCCCTATCCCAGGAAAAACCCCTGACCTGAGCCCTTCCAGCCCAGCCCAAGTCCCCTCGACCTTCACCTCCCATGAAGGACCCCTCTCGACTCCCTGGAGGTAAGTATAGAGAGGGTACTCACCCCATTTCTCCCCCTTGGTGTTCATGGCACCTCTAGTCCCCGCTTTTAGGGACCAGTAATGATTTGCACCCAGGTGACTTCCAGCTGGGAGGGCGATGGCATTTCGGGAGGCTAGAGCATTCTGCTTCAATCCTGCCAATTACAATCCTGCCAATGAATGGTAAGTTGTTTAGATCAGGTTCTCGGTCTCTTTGGGAGGGTACCTCATCTCTCCCAGGGGAACGGGCCGGAAGACACGTTCCCCTGGGCGAGACTCCAATGGGTTTGAGGTCCGGCGAGAATCCCGATTTGGCCCTGATGCCTGATTTAACAGGCCATCGGGAATCCCACCTGGGTCTAACAGCCCCTGAGAATCGCCCCCATAATTCTGAGTATAACTCATGATAATGGTGCTATGTTCACACATTTCTCAGCCAAACTGCTGGCGAAATCATTCCCACTCCATGAAATAATATAAAATAACAGATTCTAAAACTGTACTCACATCTTACAAACAGTTCCACTGGTGCAGAAAAGGTTGGATGATTTGTCAGGCAGGAAACATTCATCAAGTTGTTGTTGTGTTGTGGTAGCTTATAGTTGCTGCTAACTGTCCTGATTAGATTTTGTTTTTTTGCCTGTTTTCTTTCTGTCTTTTTAATCTTCGAGGGCAACCATTTAATATTGGGTGCCAGGCCACCTCCAGCATCACTGCACACTCTCGCAAGTAGATCCTTTCTTCTAACATTCAGAGGAGCTAGAGAAACCAATTATTTATCATTTAGAACAATATGAAGATTATAACAGCATTCCAGGATTAAGCATTTTATTACATCCCTGTATTTAGTTTTCTGTCAAAGGTATTGCTTAATTTCTAATTAGCATTTTAAATCCATTTAAATGTATAGTTCCAGTGATCTGATTTATCTTGACATTATTGTTACTATTCAGAAATACTCATATATTATCCAGAAAATATTCACATCTTATTCACGAATATGCAATGTTCCAATGTCTTCTTTAAACTTCAAAATATTTCAAACATGTTTTATCATACAGCTAGTTCAAAGTTACATAGCAAGGGAGATAATCAGCAAGTAATCCCCTGCTACATGTATCATCCACTGGGTTATACAACTGAAGCCCAGCAGGTTCTCATTCCTTTCACAGTGTTACTTACTTATTGCATCAAACTTAAAAGTGAACCAAAGTTTCTGGAACTATTGATGGATTCTACAAGTGGAATGATAAGAGATCACGGTAAATCCATATCTCCAGGCCTTGCTAGTGAAGTTTTAAACTTTAAGATTAGGTTCTGCAGCCATGACACTTCATTTATCATACTTGGCAAACACATAGAAACTAAGTGTTTACTTTTTTTTGTGGGATCTGGCCCCACCTATTGTCCTTCTTTGGTTGAAAATGTGATGGTGAGCTGCTTTCTTGTACTGCTGTAATCCCTGAGGTATAGAATCATCCACAGTGATGTTAGGCAGGGAATTCCAGGACTTTGACCCAGCAACAGTCCAGGAACGATGATATATTTCCAAGTCAGGAAGGTAAGCAACTGTCGGCCTGGGTTTCTTCTGGGTGCTCTGGTTTCCCCCCACAGTTCAAATATGTGCAGGTTAGGTGGACCGGCCACACAAAGTTGCCCCTTAGTGTCCAAAGCTGTGCAGGTTAGGTGGGGTTACAGGGATAAGGTGGGGAGAGGGTTCAGGCAAGGTTCTCTTTCGGAGGGTTGGTACAAACTCGATGGGCCAAATGGCCTCCTTCTGCACTGAAGGGATTCTATAGAGGGTGACTTCCAGGTGGTGTTGTTCCGATGTGTCTACTTCCCTAGTTCATGTGGAACAGGGCTTTTAAAAGTGTGGGTCGCGACCAGTGGGTGGATTGCGGGCGGGTGTCTGAAGGGTCACGGAGCAAAGAGCCGCAGTGTACTCAAAAATAAAATTTAAAAATTTCAGCTGCCTTCTCATCTAGGACCATGTGAGAAATGTCTAATGCTACAGGTAGATTGAATCTATCCTACAGTGTGGTGGATTTTCTATTTAGTGGCACAGTGGTTTGCACTGCTACCTCACAACGGCAAGAACCTGGGTTCAATTTCGTTCTCAGGTGGCTGTCTGTGTGAAGTTGGCACATTCTGCCCATGTCTCCATGGATTTCAAAGAACAAAGAATACAGCACAGGAACAAGCCCTTCGGCCCTCCAAGCCTGTACCAGTCATGATACCACACTTGGCCAAAACCCTCAGCACTTACTGTTGCTGTATCCCTCTATACCCATCCTATTCATGTATTAGTAGAGATGCCTTTTGAACGTTAATGTATCTGTTTCCACAACTTCCCATGGCAGTGCATTCCAGGCAGTCACCACCCTCTGCGTAAAAAACCTGCCTTGCACATTTCTATGACCTTAAACCTATGCCCTCAAGTGACTGACCCCTCCACACTGGGAAAGAGTGTCTGCCCATCCACTCTATCCATGCCTCTCATAATCTTGTAGACCTCTATCAGGTCGCTCCTCAACATCCGTTGTTCTAATGAAAAAGGTCCGAGTCTATTCAGTCTCTCCACATAGCTAACATCCTCCAGACCAGGCAACATGCTGGTAAACCGCCTTTGCACCCTCTCCAAAGCCTTCACATCCTTCTGGTAGTGTCATGACCAGAATTGTGCGCAATATTCCAAGTGTGGCCTTACCAAGGTTCCATACAACTGTAGCTTGATTTGCCAGTTTTTATACTTGATGCCCCGTCCAATGAAGGCAAGCATTCCATATGCTTTCTTGACTACCTTGTTCACTTGTGCTGCCAATTTCAAAGGTCTGTGGACCTGTATACCCTATACAAAGAACAAAGAAAAGTACAGCATAGTAACAGGCCCTTCGGCCCTCCAAGCCTGTGACGACCATGCTGCCCGTCTCAACTAAAATCTTCTACACTTCCTGGGTCCATATCCCTCTATTCCCATCCTATTCATGTATTTGTCAAGATGCCCCTTAAATGTCACTATCGCCCCTGCTTCCACCACCTCCTCCGGTAGCGAGTTCCAGGCACCCACTACCCTCTGTGTAAAAAACTTGCCTCGTACATCTCCTCTAAACCTTGCCCCTCGCACCTTAAACCTATGCCCCCTAGTAATTGACCCCTCTACCCCGGGAAAAGCCTCTGACTATCCACTCTGTCTCTGCCCTTCATAATTTTGTAGGCCTCTATCAGGTCGCCCCTCAACCTCCGTTGTTCCAGTGAGAAGAAACCGAGTTTATACAACCGCTCCTCATAGCTAATGCCCTCCATACCAGGCAACATCCTGGTAAATCTCTGCTGCACCCTCTCTAAAGCCTCCTCATCCTTCTGGTAGTATGGCGACAAGAATTGAACACAATACTCCAAGTGTGGCCTAACTAAGGTTCTATACAGCTGCAACATGACTTGCCAATTCTTATACTCAATGACCCGGCCAATAGAGGCAAGCATATTGTATGCCTTCTTGACTACCTTCTCCACCTTTCTGTGACCTGTGGACCTGTACACCTAGATCTCTCTGACTTTCAATACTCTTGAGGGTTCTACCATTCACTGTATAATCCCTACCTGCAATAGACCTTCCAAAATGCATTACCTCACATTTGTCCGGATTAAACTCCATCTGACATCTCCCCGCCCAAGTCTCCACACGATCTAAATCCTGCTGTATCCTCTGACAGTCCTCATCGCTATCCACAATTCCACCAACCTTTGTGTCATCTGCAAACTTACTAATCAGACCAAATTTAGAGTACCCAATTCATTTTTTCCAATCAAGGGGCAATTTTAGCATGTTCAATCCACCTACCTTGCACATCTTTGGGTTGTGGGGGCGAAACCCACACAAACACGGGGAGAATGTGCAAACTCCACACGGACAGTGACCCAGAGCCAGGATCGAACCTGGGACCTCGGCGCCGTGAGACTGCAGTGCTACCACTGCACCACCGTGCTGCCCTCTCAAAATCATTTACATATAGAGATTTATAGACAGAGTGAGAATTTGGTAATTTGGTGCAGTGAGGTAACCAGGAAAGGTAAGTGGTTAATCTAATTGTGCTGTTTTTCAGTTAAAAGTGCAGTGTAGATTAGTGTCTGATTGGCTGAAGCTGCCCCCACCCTAATTGCTGAGAGGCAGTTATCTGGCAGTCACCTGAGGCCTGTTAAGGGGCACAAAGGTACACATTGTATTCTTCTCTTTGAAGTTTTAGTGTGAGTCATCCCAAAGTCTGGATAAAAGACATACAGAAAGCGCACTTAGTAAGCGTTGCGCAGGTCAAAGGGACACAGCCTGAGTGAGTGAGACACAGACAGAGTGAGAATTTGGTAATTTGGTGCAGTGAGGTAATTCGGTGAAGAGTGGGAGAAGGTGCTTTTTCCCGACTATTTTGTTCTCTCTCTTTCTTCGGGCCTAATTTTGGGAGCCGTTCGGAGTAGGAGGAGCAGTCTCTGTGAGTATAAAAACCTAACGGTAACTTCCTGTTTTCCAGTTGTTGTTTTTTTCCAAAAGTGATGTCAGAGGGAAGCTGTGATCTGATTGGTTAATAGCAAATCTGCCCCAAATTTTTTTAAAAGCGCAGCTAAACTCGTAAACTTAAATTAAAATAATTAATTAATTAGTGATGGCTGGTCAGGTGATGTGCTTGAGCTGCATGATGTGGGAGCTGGCAGATCCCATTGCGAGCTGCAGCGACCACATCTACAGTAAGTGTTGGCTGCTCGAAGAGCTCCGGCTCAGAGTTGATGAGCGGGAGTCTGAACTTCAAACACTGAGGCACATCCGGGAGGGGGAGACTTACCTGGACACTGTGTTTCAGGAGGCAGTCACACCTGTCAGAGTAAGTATTTTAAATCCTGCCAGTGGCCAGGGACAGCAGGGTGTGACTGCAAGTCAGGCAGGTAAAGGGAACCAGCAGTCAGGAACACAGGAGCCTCAGCCCTTGACCCTGTCCAACAGGTATGAGGCACTTGCTCCCTGTGTGGATGGCGAACAGGGCTGCAGGAAGGATGAGTCAGCTGACCAAGGCACCATGGTTCAGCAGGCCATTCAAGGGGAGGGAGTAAAGAGGCAAGTTGTAGTTGTAGGGGATTCTATTATCAGGGGGATAGATAGTATCCTTCGTGAGCAGGATAAAGAGAGGCAGTTATGTTGCCTGCTCGGTGCTAGGGTGCGGGACATCTCTGACCGGCTTGAAAGGATACTGGAGAGAGAGGGGGAGGATCCAGTTGTTGTGGTCCATGTCGGTACCAACAACATAGGCAAGTCTAGAAAAGAGGACCTGTTTAGAGATTGTAAAGAGCTAGGATTCAAATAAAAAAAACAGGTCCTCAAGGGTCATAATCTCCGGATTACTGCCCGAGCCACGTGCAAATTGGCATAGGGGGGCAAGAATAAGGGAAGTTAACACGTGGCTAAAAGAGTGGTGTGGGAAAGAGGGGTTCCTTTTCATGGGACACTGGCATCAGTTTTGGGACAGGGGGGACCTATACCGTTGGGATGGTCTCCACCTGAACCGAGCTGGGACCAGTGTTCTGGCGAAAAGAGTAAATAGGGTGGTCAATAGGACTTTAAACTAAAGATTGGGGGGGAAGGGAAAGTCAGGGAACCAAGAGGTGAAGTAGTCCGTGGGAAGCGTAGCTGCTTAGGAATACAAAAAAGCACGAAAAGACAAAATTCAGGAGAGGTTACGATAGTCTCCATCCCACAAAATATGACACAGTGTATGGAAAGGCTCAGTAAACCAAGGTCCACCACACTAAGAAGACAAAAAGGGACGGTCAATAGAGAATTAAAGGTGCTATATTTAAATGCGTGCAGTGTACGGAACAAGGTAGATGAGCTTGTGGCCCAGATTGTGACTGGCAGGTATGATGTGGTAGGCATCACAGAGAGTTGCAGGGGGTTCAGGACTGGCATTTAAACATTCAGGGATTCACAACCTATCGAAAAGACAGAGAGGTGGGCAGAGGGGGCGGGGTTGCCTTGTTAATTAGGAATGAAATTAAATCAATAGCACTAAACGACATAGGGTCAGATGATGTGGAGTCTGTGTGGGTAGAGTTGAGGAACTACAAAGGCAAAAAAACCATAATGGGAGTGAGGTACCCTCAATAATGACGCTTAGAGATTAAACTGTAAAGAAGGCTTTATTAGACTAATAACTATACTACAGCTAGAGACGAGAGCTGACTGTTACACAGACCATGAGGCAGGCCTTTATGTATGGCTCCCAGATGGGCGGAGCCAGAGGCGGAGTCCCCAGGGTTCCAAGCCCGACCTTAAAGGGGACATCACCTTACATGATGATAAGGCAGTAACCGTTCATCACATTCACCCCCTGTTTAAAAAGGAGTCCGGCGGGGGTGAAGTGCCATCATAGGTCCATCCCTCTCGGTGGCCGGATCGTCCTCCTCGACCTCCTCAATTCGGGCGGTGGTGCGGCGGGCACGGACGTCCCGGTTGAAGGCACATCCGGGAGCACAGCGGTTGGAGCTTCGGTCCGGGTCGGGGCAGAGGAACTAGGCAGGGCCGGGGGTAGCGGAGCCGGCGCCGGCGGGGTGTGTAAAGGGGGGTAGGGCCGGAAGGGGGTGTGTTGTAGGGGGCGACAGGTCCTGCAGGGGCGCGGCGCGGGAAGGGGCGTCTGTGGTGGAGGATCCAGCGGGTGCCAGATCCCGGAGGATAACCGTATCTTGCCTGCCGTCGGAGTACTCCACGTAGGCGTAACTGGGGTTGGCGTGGAGCAGTCGGACCTTTTCAAATTGGGGGTCCGTTTTATGGCTCCTCGCGTGCCTCCAGAGAAGAACAGGTCCCGGAGCCATCAGCCAAGGTGGAAGCGAGACCCCGGAGGTAGACTTCCTGGGGAAGAGAAACAATCGGTCGTGAGGGGTCTCATTCATGGCCGTGCAGTGGAGTGACCTAATGGAGTGTAGGGCATCAGGTAGGACCTCCTGCCAGCGGGTGGTTGGGAGATTTCTCGACCGCAGGGCCAGAAGGACAGCCTTCCACACGGTCGCGTTCTCCCTCTCCACCTGCCCGTTTCCCCGTGGGTTATAACTGGTCGTTCAGCTCGAGGCGATGCCTTTGCTGAGCAGATACTGACGCAGTTCATCGCTAATGAACGATGTACCCCGGTCGCTGTGGATATAAGCAGGGAAACCGAACAGGGTGAAGATGCTGTGCAGTGCCTTAATCACAGTAGCTGAGGTCATGTCGGTGCAGGGAATGGCGAATGGGAAACGGGAGAACTCATCGATCACGGTGAGGAAATAGGCATAACGGTTGGTGGATGGGAGGGGCCCCTTGAAGTCCACGCTCAGTCGCTCAAAGGGGCCCGAGGCCTTCACGAGCCGAACCTTGTCTAGCCGATAGAAGTGCGGTTTGCACTCCGCACAGACTTGGCAGGTCCTGACCATGGCCTTGACCTCCTTGGTTGAGTAAGGTAGGTTGCGGGACTTGATGAAATGGACGAGCCGGGTAACCCCCGGGAGGCAGAGGTCATTGTGGATGGCTTGCAGGCGGTCCTCCTGCGCGTTGGCGCATGTGCTGCGGGACAGGGCATCTGGGGGCTCGTTGAGCTCCCCTGGACGATACTTGATATCGTACGAGTAGGTGGAGAGTTCGATCCTCCACCTCAAAATTTTATCGTTTTTTATTTTGCCCCGTTGCGTGTTATCGAACATATAGGCGACCGACCGTTGGTCGGTGACGAGGGTAAACCTCCTACCGGCGAGGTTGTGTCTCCAGCACCGCACAGCCTCCACAATGGCTTGTGCCTCCTTTTCGACTGCAGAGTGTCGAACCTCGGAGGCGGTGAGGGTTCGGGAGAAGAACGCTACTGGTCTGCCTCCTTGATTGAGGGTAGCAGCCAGGGCGATGTCTGATGCATCGCTCTCTACCTGAAAAGGGATGGTTTCGTCCACCGCGTGCATGGCGGCCTTGATGATGTCAGCCTTGATGCAGTTGAAGGCCAATTGAGCCTCAGCCGAGAGGGGAAAAGTGGTGGTCTTTATGAGTGGGCGGGCTTTGTCCGCATACTGGGGACCCACTGGGCGTAATAGGAGAAAAGCCCCAAGCACCGTTTGAGGGCCATGAGGCTGCGGGGGAGAGGGAGTTCCTTAAGGGGGCGCATGCGGTCGGGGTCGGGACCTAGGACCCCGTCTTCCACGACATAGCCGAGGATGGCCAGCCGGGTGGTGTGGAAAACGCATTTGCCCTCGTTATAGGTCAGGTTAAGGGCTCGAGCAGTCTGGAGGAACTTTTTGAGGTTAGCGTCATGGTCCTGCTGATCATGGCCGCAGATGGTGACATTGTCCAAGTACGGGTATGTAGCCCGCAAACCGTACTGGTCCACCATTTGGTCCATCGCCCTTTGAAAGACGGAGACCCCATTTGTGACACCAAAGGGGACCCTGAGGAAGTGGAAGAGCCGGCCGGCTGCTTCGAAGGCAGTATAGGGGCGGTCTTTTGGTCGGATGGGGAGCTGGTGGTAGGCAGATTTGAGGTCGACCGTGGAAAAGACTCGGTATTGGGCGATCCGATTTACCATTTCCGCGATGCGAGGAAGGGGGTACGCATCAAGCTGCGTGAATCGGTTTATGGTCTGGCTATAATCCACGACCATCCGTTACTTCTCCCCGGACTGGACTACCACCACTTGCGCTCTCCAAGGGCTGTTGCTAGCCTCGATGACCCCCTCTCCCAGTAAACGCTGGACCTCTGACTTGATAAAAGCCATATCTTGGGCAGTGTAGCGCCGGCTCCTGGTGGCGACAGGCTTACAGTCAGGAGTGAGGTTAGCGAATAGCGAGGGGGGTGCGACTTTCCGAGTCGCAAGGCAGCACACCGTGAGGGGGGCAAGGGTCCGCCGAACTTCAGTGTCAGGCTTCGGTGGCTGCACTGGAAATCCAGTCCGAGCAGCAGGAGGGCACAGAGGTGAGGGAGGATATAAAATTTGAAACGGGTGTATTTGGCACCCTGGATCGAGAGATCCGCAATACAGTACCCCGTGATTTGTACCGAGTTGGACCCAGATGCGAGGGCTATGGTTTGGGATGCGGGATGGGTGCGTAGGGAGCAGCGCCTTACCGTTTCAGGGTGGATAAAGCTCTCTGTGCTCCCGGAGTCGAAGAGGCATGCAGTGTCGTGCCCGTTGACCTGGACCTGCATCATGGAGTTCTGCAGGTGTTTTGGCCGAGTTTGATCGAGGGTGATCGCACCCAATCGCGGGTAGTCGGAGTCGTCAGCCGAGTCGGACTCGTAAAATGGGCGCTGCCGTCGGTCGCACGTGTCGGGTCGAGAAGATGGCCGTCGACCAGATGGCTGCTCCCATGATTCGCACGAGGCTGATGACGCATCAGAAGGGGGCGTGTCGGGTCGGTGTGCAGCAGCATTGCGAGGCCTGCGGGCCTGAGAGCCTGATTTTCGGGCCGGCTGTTCTTTGTTTTTCTGGCCCCTTGGTCTGGCCAGGCAGACCCTCGCAAAGTGCCCTTTCTTCCTTCAGTCGCTGCAGATCGCGGAGAGGGCTGGGCAGCGTGGGCATGGGTGCTGGCCCTGCCCGCAGAAGTAGCATGGTGTTCCCCCATGGTGAGCGGGTCGCCGCGTGGCGCAGGCCTGTAATACGGTTGAGTCTGAGGAAGTCCGGGGGGGGGGCTGTACCCAAGTTATGTCAGGCCAGCTCCAGCGAGGAGGCGAGCATTAGCGTCTACTGGAGGTCTTTTGCCCCGTTTTCGAGCAGCCACTGCCGGATGTAGGTCGAGCGGATGCCAGACACGAAAGCATCCCTGATGTGCAGGTTCATATGGACTTCCCCTGTCACATCCTGATGGTCACAGTCCCTGGCAAGCGCAGTGAGTTTTTCAACAAACTCGTCGAGCGATTCCCCCGAGCGCTGCCGGCAGGTAGAGAGCAGATGCCGGGCGTGCACCTCATTGACGGGTTTGACAAACCGCTTGCGGAGCAACTCAATCGCTTCCTCATAAGTCGTCGCCTTTTCGAGCGTGGCGGAGATTCTGTGACTCACCCGGGCATAGAGTAGACGCAGCTTGCGTGGCCCTAGGATGGGAGTCTCTGCGGAGTCCAGGTAGGCCTCGAAGCACCGCAGCCAGTATTTAAAAATTTCCTTTGCCTCCGGCGTTCGTGCTTCCAGGTTGAGCTTCTCTGGTTTTAGGCCTGCGTCCATCCTGAATCTAGTTTCGTCTAATAAATTGAGGTACCCTCAATAATGACGCTTGGAGATTAAACTGTAAAGAAGGCTTTATTAGACTAATAACTATACTACAGCTAGAGACGAGAGCTGACTGTTACACAGACCATGAGGCAGGCCTTTATGTATGGCTCCCAGATGGGCGGAGCCAGAGGCGGAGACCCCAGGGTTCCAAGCCCGGTCTTAAAGGGGACATCACCTTACATAATGATAAGGCAGTAACCGTTCATCACAGGGAGTTATGTACAAGTCTCCTAACAGTGTTCAGGACCGGGGGCACAAAATGCACCACGAAATAGAAAGTGCATGTCAGAAAGGCAAGGTCACAGTGATCATGGGGGACTTCAATATGCAGGTGGACTGGGTAAATAATGCTGCCAGTGGACCCAAGGAAAGGGAATTCATTGAATGTTTACAGGAGGGCTTTTTGGAACAGCTTGTGATGGAGCCCACGAGGGAACAGGCCATTCTGGACTTAGTGTTATGTAATGAGCCAGACTTGATTAAAGATCTTAAAGTAAGGGAGCACTTAGGAGGCAGTGATCATAATATGGTAGAATTCAATCTCCAATTTGAAAGAAAGAAGGTAGAATCAGATGTAAAGGTGTTACAGTTAAATAAAGGTAACTACAGGGGCATGAGGGAGGAACTGACGAAAATAGACTGGGAGCAGAGCCCAGTGGGAAAGACAGTAGAACAGCAATGGGTAGGAGTTTCTGGGAGTAATTGAGGACACAGTACAGAGGTTCATCCCAAAGAAAAGAAAGGTTATCAGAGGGGGGATTAGGCAGCCATGGCTGACAAAGGAAGTTAGGGAATGCATCAAAGCAAAAGAGAAAGCCTATAATGTGGCAAAGAGTAGTGGGAAGTCAGAAGATTGGGAAGGCTACAAAAACAAACAGAGGATAACAAAGAGAGAAATAAGGAAAGAGAGGATCAAATATGAAGGTAGGCTAGCCAGTAACATTAGGAATGATAGTAAAAGTTTCTTTAAATACATTAAAAACAAATGGGAGGCAAAAGTTGACATTGGGCCGCTCCAAAATGACACTGGTAATCTGGTGATGGGAGACAAGGAAATAGCTGAGGAACTGTACTTTGCGTCAGTCTTCACAGGAGAAGACATGAGTAATATCCCAACAATTCAGGAGAGTCAGGGGGCAGAGTTGAATATGGTAGCCATCACAAAGAAACTAAGAGGTCTAAAAATTGATAAATCTCCGGGCCTAGATGGGCTACATCCTAGAGTTATAAAGGAGATAGCTGAAGAAATAGTGGAGGCGTTAGTTATGATCTTTCAAAAGTCACTGGAGTCAGGGAAAGTCCCAGAGGATTGGAAAATCACTGTTGTAACCCCCCTGTTCAAGAAGGGAACAAGGAAAAAAGATGGAAAATTATAGGCCATAGGCCACCTCGGTTGTTGGCAAGATTCTAGAATCCATTGTGAACGATGAGATTTCTAAATTCTTGGAAGTGCAGGGTCGGATTAGGACAAGTCAGCATGGATTTAGTAAGGGGAGGTCGTGCCTGACAAACCTGTTAGAGTTCTTTGAAGAGATAACAAATAGGTTAGACCAAGGAGAGCCAATGGATGTTATCTATCTTGACTTCCAAAAGGCCTTTGATAAGGTGCCTCACGGGAGACTGCTGAGTAAAATAAGGGCCCATGATATTCGAGGCAGGGTACTAACATGGATTGACGATTGGCTGTCAGGCAGAAGGCAGAGAGTTGGGATAAAAGGTTCTTTTTCGGAATGGCAACCGGTGACGAGTGGTGTCCCGCAGGGTTCAGTGTTGGGGCCACAGCTGTTCTCTTTATATATTAACGATCTAGATGACGGGACTGGGGGCATTCTGGCTAAGTTTGCCGATGATACAAAGATAGGTGGAGGGGCAGGTAGTATGGAGGAGGTGGGGAGGCTGCAGAAAGATTTAGACAGTTTAGGAGAGTGGTCCAAGAAATGGCTGATGAAATTCAACGTGGGTAAGTGCGAGGTCTTGCACTTTGGAAAAAAGAATAGAGGCATGGACTATTTTCTAAACGGTGACAAAATTCATAATGCTGAAGTGCAAAGGGACTTGGGAGTCCTAGTCCAGGATTCTCTAAAGGTAAACTTGCAGGTTGAGTCCGTAATTAAGAAAGCAAATGCAATGTTGTCATTCATTTCAAGAGGCTTGGAATATAAAAGCAGGGATGTACTTCTGAAGCTTGAAAAAGCATTAGTTAGGCCCCATTGAGAATACTGTGAGCAATTTTGGGCCCCACACCTCAGGAAGGACATACTGGCACTGGAGCGGGTCCAGCGGAGATTCACACGGATGATCCCAGGAATGGTAGGCCTAACATACGATGAATGTCTGAGGATCCTGGGATTATATTCATTGGAGTTTAGGAGGTTGAGGGGTGATCTAATAGAAACTTACAAGATAATGTATGGCTTAGATAGGGTGGATGTAGGGAAGTTGTTTCCATTAGCATGGGAGACTAGGACCCGGGGGCACAGCCTTAGAATAAAAGGGAGTCACTTCAGAACAGAGATGAGGAGAAATTTCTTCGGGCAGAGAGTGGTGGGTCTGTGGAATTCATTGCCACAGAGGGCGGTGGAGGCCGGGACGTTGAGTGTCTTTAAGACAGAAGTTGATAAATTCTTGATTTCTCGAGGAATTAAGGGCTATGGAGAGAGAGCGGGTAAATGGAGTTGAAATCAGCCATGATTGAATGGTGGAGTGGATTCGATGGGCCGAATGGCCTATGTCTTATGGTCTTATGGTCTTATATACTACGAACATCAAAGGTCCCAGCACTGATCCCTGCGGAACACCATTAGTCACAGCCCTCCAATTAGAAAAGCATCCTTTCATCGCTACTCTCTGCCTTCTATGACCTAACCAGTTCTGTATCCATCTTGCCAGCTCACCCCTGATCCCATGGAACTTCACCTTTTGTACCAGTCTACCATGAGGGACCTTGTCAAAGGCCTTACTGAAGTCCATAGAGACAATATCCACTGCCCTACCTGCATCAATCATCTTTGTGACCTCTTTGAAAAACTCTATCAAGTTAGTGAGACACGACCTCCCTTCACTAAACCATGCTGCCCCTCGCTAATACGTCCATTTGCTTCCAAATGGGAGTTGATCCTGTCTCGAAGAATTCTCTCCAATAATTTCCCTACCACTGACGTAAGGCTCACTGGCCTGTAGTTCCCTGGATTATCTTTGCTACCCTTCTTAAACAAAGGAACAACATTGGCTATTCTCCAGTCCTCCGGGACATCACCTGAAGACAGTGAGGATCCAAAGATTTCTGCCAAGGCCTCGGCAATTTCCTCTCTTGTCTCCTTCAGTATTCTGGGGTAGATCCCATCAGGCCCTGGGGACTTATCTACCTTAATATTTTTCAAGACGCCCAACACCTCGTCTTTTTGGATCTCAATGTGACCCAGGCTATCTACACACCCTTCTCCAGACTCAACATCCACCAATTCCTTCTCTTTGGTGAATACTGATGCAAAGTATTCATTTAGTACCTCGCCCATTTCCTCTGGCTCCACACATAGATTCCCTTGCCTATCCTTCAGTGGGCCAACTCTTTCCCTGGCTACCCTCTTGCTTTTTAAGGATGATACATATCTCTCTGACTTTCTATATTCCTAAGAGTTTTGCCAGTTACTGTATATTTCCCCTCTATGTTAGATGTACCAAAATGCATTACCACATGCGGAAGAATGTTACAAGTTACAGGGGGACATAGATAAGCTGCAGAGTTGGGCTGAAAGGTGGCAAATTGAGTTTAATGCAGAATAGTGTGAGGTGATTCATTTTGGAAGGAATAACAGGAAGACAGAGTACCAGGCTAATGGTAAGAATCTTGGTAGTGTGGATGAGCAGAGAGATCTCGGTGTCCATGTACATAGATCCCTGAAAGTTGCCACCCAGGTTGAGAGGGTTGTTAAGAAGGCGTATGGTGTGTTAGCTTTTATTGGTAGAGGGATAGAGTTTCGGAGCCATGAGGTCATGTTGCAGCTGTACAAAACTCTGGTGCGGCCGCATTTGGAGTATTGCGTGCAATTCTGGTCGCCGCATTATAGGAAGGATGTGGAAGCATTGAACAAAGAAATGTACAGCACAGGAAAGGGTCCAGTGGAGATTTACCAGGATGTTGCCTGGTATGGAGTGAAGATCTTATGAGGGAAGGCTGAGGAACTTGAGGCTGTTTTCGTTAGAGAGAAGAAGGTTAAGCGGTGACTTAATTGAGGCATACAAGATGATCAGAGGATTAGATAGGGTGGACAGTGAGAGCCTATTTCCTCAGATGGTGATGTCTAGCATGAGGGGACATAGCTTTAAATTGAGGGGAGATAGATATAGGACAGATGCCAGAGGTAGGTTCTTTACGAGTAGTAAGGGCGTGGAATGCCCTGCCTGTAACAGTAGTGGACTCGCCAACATTAAGGGCATTTTCATGGTCATTGAATAAACATATGGATGATAAGGGAATAGTGTAGATGGGCTTTAGAGTGGTTTCACAGGTCGGCGCAACATCGAGGGCCGAAGGGCCTGTACTGCGCTGTAATGTTCTATTCTATGTTCTATTTGCCCAGATTAATCTCCATTTGCCATGTCCTCTGGGTGTTTCCTCCCACAATCCAAAGATGTGCAGGTTAGGTGAAATACCCATGCCAAGTTGGCCGTTAGTGTCCAAAGATTAAGTGGGGTTCCAAGGATATGGCGGAGGATTTGGCCGAGGTAGGGCGCTCTTTCGGAGGGCTCGTACAAACTTGATGGGTCAAATGGCCTCCTCTGCACTGTAGGGATTCTATGATTCTCACTGTGCCCATCAGCCACTAGCAGCATTTAAAATGAGACCCATTGAATATTCAGCCATGCATTCTTCCAACCATGCGGCAACAGTAAGCAGATTAACAGGCCTTGCACATACACTTGGTGCCAAGAACCCTAGACATGCCTGCTTTTGGCACAAAATCACGTCGACGAGTTTCTTCCATTTTCGAGCAAGACAAGAGGACTGTGAAGATGGATCGTTTTATTACAAGAAAGAGATGGTCAGAGACACAAGAGGTATTGTAAATACTGGCCAGGATCTCACGTCGGAATCTGTTGGAGAAAGCTGCTCCAGAGAATCCATGACAAGGCAGAGCAGTATTAGTGTTAGCGCTGTTAGAGCACAGAGCTCTAGGGTCTCCAGCCCACAAAGAAGAAACTGAAATTGGGAACAAAGCAGTATAAAGATGATTTTGTGAGGCATGGCTTTGTTAATTTTGTCAATGCAAATAAAGATGCAAAGTTCATGTTTGTTATATGCAGGGAAGTACTGGTAAATGGGAGTTTAAAAACCTCAAAACTGCAAAGACATCTGAAGACGAAACATAGGGAGCTTGAGAACAAATCTCTGCATTTTGTTTTTCCAAAGATGCAATGAGAAATGAAATCATCAGATGAAGTCCTTAGCAGAAGTGCAACATTGAATGACAAGCACAATTAGCCTCTTACGTGGCAGCTTACCTTATAGCTGAAGAGAAAATGCCCCACATGGTAGGAGGGATTAATTCTCCCTGCAGTATTGTACATGGCTCACATGGTCGTAGATGAAAGGTCAGCTGGGAAACTAAAATGCATGCCACTTAGTGATAACATAGTGGCTCACCAAATTTGTGATACTACTGAGACTTTAGAAGTACAACTTATTTCTCATTTAAAGTCAGCATAGGAGTTCTCAATACAATTGAATGAAATGGTAGATGTTTCAGATTGTGCAACCTTGCTAGTTTACATTAGGTATGTTTGGCACAATTAATTTGTTAGGATTTGCTGTGCTGCCTGACATTACCAAACAGCATGACTGACGCACTATCTTTGAAGTGTTTCATAGTTACACAGTTGGGTTAATTGCAGAGGAATCACAAGCGATGGAACAGCCAACATGACCTGAAAAACTGGAGTTATGATAAGGATTAAGGAGGTAGCTGGTCAGGACATTGTTTGGAATCATTGCTTTATTCATCGTTAGGCATTCTCATCGGAAGGAATTGCATTTGATCTCGAAATGGTGTTGCAAGGAATTGTGAAAGTCGTGAATTTCATTAAACGCAGCGCAATCAATATAAGGCTTTCCGAGGCTCTGTGTTCCGATATGGGAGCCCAGCACACAAAGAACAAAGAAATGTACAGCACAGGAACAGGTCCTTCGGCTCTCCAAGCCCGTGCTGACCATGCTGCCCAACTAAACTACAATCTTCTACACTTCCTGGGTCCGTATCCCTCTATTCCCATCCTATTCATGTATTTGTCAAGATGCCCCTTAAATATCACTATCGTCCCTGCTTCCACCACCTCCTCCGGTAGCGAGTTCCAGGTACCCACTACCCTCTGCGTAAAAATCTTGCCTCGTACATCTACTCTAAACCTTGCCCCTCTCACCTTAAACCTATGCCCCCTAGTAATTGACCCCTCTACCCCGGGGAAAAGCCTCTGACTATCCACTCTGTCTATGCCCCTCATAATTTTGTAGACCACTATCAGGTCGCCCCTCAACCTCCTTCGTTCCAGTGAGAACAAACCGAGTTTATTCAACACACATACATCGTTCCACACACAGGTATGTTGGCTGTCAACGGGTCGAGTGCTTTGCAGAGTTTATGAACTGAGGTGTAAAATCTCCGCTTTCCTCCTTGGGAAATCATCCTCTCTGGCTGATGTGTTTGGTGGTGCAAGTTGGATGCGAACTATGCCTTACCTTGCAGACAGCTTTTTAATTCTAAATGAACTGAACCTCAATTTGTAAGGCAAGGATGAGAGAACAAAGAACAAAGAAAAATTACAGCACAGGAACAGGCCCTTTGGCCTTCCAAGCCTGCGCCGATCCAGATCCTCTATCTAAAACTGTTGCCTATTTTCTAAGGATCTGTATCCCTCTGTTCCCTGCCCATTCATGTATCTGTCTAGATACATCTTAAATGACCCTATCGTGCCCGCCTCTATCACCGCCGCCGGCAATGCGTTCCAGGCACCCACCACCCTCTGCGTAAAGAACTTTCCACACACATCTCCCTTAAACTTTTCCCCTCTCACCCTGAACTCGTAACCCCGAGTAATTGAATCCCCCACTCTGGGAAAAAGCTTCTTGCTATCCACCCTGTCTATACCACTCATGATTTTGTAGACCTCAATGAGGTCCCCCCTTAACCTCCGCCTTTATAATGAAAAAATCCTAATCTACTCAACCTCTCTTCATAGCTAGCGCCCTCCATACCAGGCAACATCCTGGTGAATCTCCTCTGCACCTTCTCCAAAGCATCCACATCCTTTTGGTAATGTGGCGACCAGAACTGTATGCAGTATTCCAAATGTGGCCAAACCAGTCTTATACAACTGTAACATGACCTGCCAACTCTTGTACTCAATACCCCTTCCGATGAAGGAAAGTATTCCATATGCCTTCTTGACCACTCTATTGTACCTTCAGGGTACAATTGACCTGAACACCTAGATCTCTCTGTACATCAATTTTCCCCAGGGCTTTTTCATTTACCGTATAGTTCGCTCTTGAACTGGATCTTCCAAACTGCATCACCTCGCATTTGCCCGGATTGAACTCCATCTGCCATTTCTCCGCCCAACTCTCCAATCTATCTATATTCTGCTGTATTCTCTGACAGTCCCCTTCACTATCTGCTACTCCACCAATCTTAGTGTCATCTGCAAACTTGCTAATCAGACCACCTATACCTTCCTCCTGATCATTCATGTATATCACAAACAACAGTGGTCCCAGCACGGATCCATGTGGAACACCACTGGTCACTGTTCTCCATTTTGAGAAACTCCCTTCCACTACTACTCTCTGTCTCCTGTTGCCAAGCCAGTTCTTTATCCATCTAGCTAGTACACCCTGGACCCCATGAGACTTCACTTTCTCCATCAGCCTACCATGGGGAACCTTATTAAATGCCTTACTGAAGTCCATGTCCTCATCAATCAACTTTGTCACTTCCTCAAAGAATTCTATTAAGTTGGTAAGACATGACCTTCCCTGCACAAAACCATGTTGCCTATCACTGATAAGCCCATTTTCTTCCAAATGGGAATAGATTCTATCCCTCAGTATCTTCTCCAGCAGATTCCCTACCACTGACGTCAGGCTCACCGGTCTATAACTACCTGGATTATCCCTGCTACCCTTCTTAAACAAGGGGACAACATTAGCAATTCTCCAGTCCTCCGGTACCTCACCCGTGTTCAAGGATGCTGCAAAGATATCTGTTAAGGCCCCAGCTATTTCCTCTTTCACTTCCCTCAGTAACCTGGGATAGATCCCATCCAGACCTGGGGACTTGTCCACCTTAATGCCTTTTAGAATACCCAACACATCCTCCCTCCTTATGCCGAATGGCCTAGAGTAATCAAACATCTATCCCTAACCTCAACATCCTTCATGTCCCTCTCCTCGGTGAATACCGATGCAAAGTACTCGTTAAGAATCTCACCCATTTTCTCTGACTCCACGCATAACTTTCCTCCTTTGTCCTTGAGTGGGCCAACCCTTTCTCTAGTTACCCTCTTGCTCTTTATATATGAATAAAAGGCTTTGGGATTTTCCTTAACCCTGTTTGCTAAAGATATTTCATGACCCCTTTTAGACCTCTTGATTCCTCGTTTCAGATTGGTCCTACATTCCCGATATTCTTCCAAAGCTTCGTCTGTCTTCAATCGCCTAGACCTTATGTATGCTTCCTTTTTCCTCTTAGCTAGTCTCACAATTTCACCTGTCATCCATGGTTCCCTAATCTTGCCATTTCTATCCCTCGTTTTCACAAGGACATGTCTGTCCTGCACGCTAATCAACCTCTCTTTAACAGCCTCCCACATATCAAATGTGGATTTACCTTCAAACAGCTGCCCCCAATCCACATTCCCCAGCTCCTGCCGAATTTTGGTATAGTTGGCCTTCCCCCAATTTAGCACTCTTCCTTTAGGACCACTCTCGTCTTTGTGCATGAGTATTCTAAAACTTGCGGAATTGTGATCACTATTCCCAAAGTAATCCCCGAATTAGGGTGGCACTGTAGCACAGTGGTTAGCATTGTCGCTTCACAGCTCCAGGGTCCCAGGTTCGATTCCCGGCTTGGGTCACTGTCTGTGCGGAGTCTGCACATCCTCCCCGTGTCTGCGTGGGTTTCCTCCGGGTGCTCCCGTTTCCTCCCACAGTCCAAAGATGTGTAGGTTAGGTGAATTGACCATGCTAAATTGCCCTTAGTGTCCAAAGGGGTTGGGTGGGGCTGCCGGGTTACGGGTATGGGGCGGAGTTCTGGGCTTCAAATGGGGGTGCTCTTTCCAAGGGCCGGTGCAGGCTCGATGGGCTGAATAGCCTCCTTCTGCACTGTAAATTCTATGAAACTTCAACCACCTGGCCGGGCTCATTTCGCAACACCAGGTCCAGTATTTCCCCTTCCCGAGTTGGACTATTTACATACTGCTCGAGAAAATCCTCCTGGATGCTCCTTACAAATTCTGCTCCATCTAGACCGCTGACACTAAATGTATCCCAGTCAATGTTGGGAAAATTAAAATCTCCTATCACCCTGTTGCTCCTACATCTTTCCATAATCTGTTTACATATTTGTATCTCTATTTCACGCTCGCTGTTGGGAGGTCTGTAGTACATTGATGATTGTTTTCAGCACGGTGCAAATATTTCAGCCAGGACTCCCGCAATTTCTTCTCTAGCCTCATGCAATGTTCTTGGATATACCTGGTCAAGGCCAGCAGATTTATCCACCTTCATACATTTTAATATGTCCATCACCTCCTCTACTGTAATGTGAGCTGTTCCCAATACATTGCCACCAACATTCCCAGGTTTCCAAGTCTTCATGTCTTTCTCCACGGTAAACACAGAGAAAGATTCATTGAGAACCTCACCCATCTCCTTCGCTTTCACACATATGTGTCCACTTTGCTCCTTGAGGGGTTCTATTCTCTGTCTAGTTATTAATTTTCCTTTAATACTTTCAAAGATTCCCTTTGGAATCAAAGAACAAAGAACAAAGAAAAGTACAGCACAGGATATGTGCTGTACTTCGGCCCTCCTAGCCTGCCCCGACCATGCTGCCCGTCTAAACTAAAATCTTCTACACTTCCGGGGTCCGATTCCCTCTATTCCCACCCTATTCATGTATTTGTCAAGATGTCCCTTAAATGTCCTTAATCCTCTCCTTAATCCTCTCAGCCAAAGCTACCTTATGCCCCCTTTCGGTCCTCCTAATTTCCTTCTTGAGTCTACTCCTGTATCCTCTGTCCACCTCCAGGGAATCCCTTGATTCCAGCTGCTTGTACCTGAGCCATGCCTCTTTTTTCCTGGCCAAAACCTCAATATGTTTTGTCATCCAGGGTTCCCTACCCCAGCCAGCCTGGCCCTTCACCCTGACAGGAACATATAGACCCTGAACTCTAGTTATTACACTTTTAAAGGTCTTCCACTTGCCGGAGTTGTCTTTTCCCTCAAACAAGCTACTCCAATCAACCCTTGCAAGCTCCTGTCTAATTCCATCAAAATTTGCCTTGTCCCAATTTAGAACGTGCACCTGTGGACCAGTTTTGTCCCTTTTCATAACTATTTTAAAATTAATAGAACTATGATCACTGGTCCAAAAGTGATCCCCCACCGTCACCGCAGTCACTGCCCTGCCCTATTTCCCAAGAGTAGGTCATGTTTTGCCCTTTCCCAAGTAGGACCCTCCACATACTGCCTGAGGAAGCTTACATGAATACACTTAACAAATTCCACCCCGTCTAATCCCTTAACACCATGGCTTCCTAGTCTGTGTTAGGAATATTAAGATCCTCTACTATGACAACCCTGTCACTCCTGCAAGTCTCCCCAATCTCCCTGCATATTTGTTCTTCTAATTCCTGTTGATTATTTGAGGGTCTGTAGTACAACCCCAATAAGGTCACCATCCCCTTCTTATTTCTTAGCTCCACCCACAAAGCCTCACTGGATGATCCCTTGGTTATTTCATCTCTGACTAGTGCTGTGATGCTCCCCTTAATCAAAAATGCAACTTCCCCTCCACTCTTTCCTCCAACTCTGTCTCACCTAAAGCCTGGAACATCAAGCTGCCAGTCCTGTCCCTTCCTTAGCCATGTTTCAGTTATGGCTATAATAGCCCAGTCCTACATACTGAGTTCATCAGTCTTACCTGTCAGCCCTCTTGCATTGAAATAGATGCAATTTAATCCAACAGGTTTTCCTGCTCCGTGCCATGTTCCTGCCTTTCATGTCTATTCAGTTTGCCGTTGCTGGATACTGCATCTCCTTTCAACCCCTCATTTGCTTCCCTACTGTTGAGGATCCCACTCCCCTGCAAATCTAGTTTAAAACCTCCCTTGTAGCACGAGCTAAACTGCCCCCCAGGATATTGATCCCCCTCCAGAGCAGATGCAACCCGTCCCCTCTTAAACAGGTCACATCTGCCCCAGAAAAGATCCCAGTGATCGAAGAATCTGAATCCCTGCCCCCTGCACCAATTCTAAAGCCACATATTCATCTGCCATATTCTCCTGTTCTCACCCTCAGTCGCACCCTCAGGGTTCCGGGAAAAAAAGTTTGAAAAGCACTGTTCTGGAAGGCAGCGGCATGTGTTTTGAAGCTGCTACCTAAGGAACCTGGGTGAGTTCCTACAGTATAGATGGTACACACTGCTGCCATTGGACGTCGGTGGTGGAGGGAGTGAATGTTTGTAGAAGGTATACCAATAAAGGAGGCTGCTGTGTCCTGGATGGTGCTGAGTTTCTTCAGTGTTGTTGGAGCTGCACTCATCCAGGGAAGTAGAGAGTATTCCATTACACTCCTGACATGTTCTGGTAGCCACAGTATTTCTATGTATAGTCTAGTTCAGTTCCTGCTCAATGGTAACCCCCAGGATGTTTATATTGGAAGATTCAGCGATGGTAATGTCACTGAATGTCATGGGGTGATGGTTAGATCCTCGCTTGTTGGCGATAATCCATCTTGACAAATATATGAATAGGATGGGAATATCATAGAATAGAATTTACAGTGCAGAAGGAGGCCATTCGGCCCATCGAGTCTGCACCGGCTCTTCGAAAGAGCACCCCACCCAAGGTCAACACCTCCACCCTATCCCCATAACCCAGTAACCCCACCCAACACTAAGGGCAATTTTGGACACTAAGGGCAATTTATCATGGCCAATCCACCTAACCTGCACATCTTTGGACTGTGGGAGGAAACCGGAGCACCCGGAGGAAACCCACACACACACGGGGAGGATGTGCAGTCTCCGCACAGACAGTGACCCAAGCCGGAATCGAACCTGGGACCCTGGAGCTGTGAAGGAATTGTGCTATCCACAATGCTACCGTGCTGCCCAATAGAGGGATACGGACCCCGGAAGTGTACAAGATTTTTATTTAGACGAGCAGCATGGTCGGTGCAGGCTTGGAGAGCCGAAGGGCCTGTTCCTGTGCTGTACTTTTCTTTGTTCTGTGTTCGATAATCATTAACTGCCACTTGTGTGGTGCAAACGTTAGTCGCCATTTGTCAGCCCAAAGTTGGATGTTGTCCAGGTCTTGTTGAATTTCGACATGAACTGCTTCAGCATCTGAGTTGCAACAGGTGCTGAACATTGCAGTCATCAGCAAACACCTTTAATTCTGATGGAACGAAGGTCATTGATGAAATGGCTGAAGATGTGGAACGCCTGCAGTGATGGCCTGGAGCTGAGGTTTTTGACCTCCAACCACCATCTTCCTTTGTGCTAGGTGTGACATCAACCAATGGAGGATTTTTTCTCCTGATTCCCATTGACCCCAGTTTTGCTAGGGCTCCTTCATGCTATATTCAATCAAATACTGCCTTGATGTCAAGGTTAATCACTCTCACCTCATCGCTGACGTTCATCGCTTTTGTCCATGTTTGAAGTAAGGCTGTAATGAGGTCAGGAGCTGAGTAACTCTGGCGGAACCAAAACTGAGTATCAGTGAGCAGGTTATTGTTGAGTAAGTGATGCATGATAGCACTGTTAATGACCCCTTCCATCACCTTACTGATGATTGAGAGTAGACTGATAGGGTGCCAATTGACCAGGTTGGGTTTTTCCTATTTCTTGTGTACAGGACATATCTGGGCAATTTTCCACATTATCAGGTATCTGTCAGTGTTATAGCTGTACTGGAACAGATTGGTGCGTCAAGGTCTGGAGAATAACTCTTCAATACTTTTGCTGGAATTCTGTCAAGGCCCATAGCGTTTGCTATATCCAGTGACTTCAGTCATTTCTTGATATCATGTGGAGTCAATTGCATTGGATGATGGAGACCACTGGAGTAGGCCGAAATGGATCATCCACTTGGCACTTCTGGCTGAAGATTATTGCGAATACTTCAGCCTTACCTTTTGTGCTGGGTTCCTCCATCACTAAGGATGGGGACATTTGTGGAGTCTCCTCCCACAATGAGTTGTTTAATTGTTCACCACCATACATGGCTGGATATGACAGGACTGCAGAGCTTAGATCTAGGCCAATGAACATAGAACATGGAACATACAGTGCAGGAGGCGGCCATTCGGCCCATTGAGTCTGGACCGATCCACTTAAGCCCTCACTTCCACCCTATCCCCGTAACCCAATAACTCGTCCTCACCGTTTTGGTCACTAAGGACAATTTATCATGGCCAATCCACCTAAACTGCACGTCTTTGGACTGTGGGAGGAAACCCTGCGCAGACTCCGCACAGACAGTGTCCCAGCGGGGAATCAAACCTTGGAACCTGGTGCTGTGAAGCCATAGTGCTATACAAGTGTGCTACCATGCTGCCCAAATGGTTGTGGAATTGCTTAGCTCTGTCTATCTGTGGAAGGGAAATTAATGAGTTGCCAACTTAGAAGCATTCTGGGAAATGCTTGACTATAGTTCAACACTGCTTTTGAATGAAAATAAATAGGTCAGGTAACATAAACAAAATACTGCTTAATATTTTGGTCTCGGCCTTATTATGAAAACACATTGTCCTCCGAAAGATAACAAAGTGTGTACTCGAGTTGTTTTTAGCCAAGGGCAAGAACATATGTACTACGTATTTCATCTTACGGACTTTCCACGGTCTATTTAATATAAACATGGCTGTTTACTTCAAGCTGTTATTTCAGACTATAAAAATATGCTTTCTTCAATCGAATCTCAGAGTGCGGTGCCCTGGCATTGCAGCTGGAACACTCTCTCTCCGCAAATATATTTGTGTAAATATATTTCCTTAAATCGAACCTCGAGGTATTTGTCTTTATTATAATTTCGACAACAAATTGGCGTAGTCGTTGTAGTTTCCCTAATTTAACGGGACGTGAACCCCGAAAGGACTCTCTAAATAGGACTCTCTCAGCTGAAAGCGCGACCATAGCGCGACCCTAGCTGAAAGGGGGGGGCGGCGCTTGGCAGCCTTAATTACTGGCCAGTGACTCATGCTAGGATGAGTTATCTTAATTAATAAATTAACGATAGCTGCATGAGAAGAAAAAAGGTGCCTCAGAGACTAAATTTTTTTTTTTATGACTTTGAGGTTCGTGAAAGGATAAACTCTGGTGTGCGCTCTCTGTAGTATTTGTAAATGATTTCCACGGTCGTTGTTATTGTTATATATATGTGCTAAAGTATTTTGCAGGAGGAACGATGAACAATAAACTCGACGCCCCCTCACAGGTCGTCCCGAAGCCTCGGTAAAGACATCCGGAGCGAGAAAGAAAGTGAACTCCTTGAAGAAGACAGATAAGGGAGTCAAAATGAGTAAGAAAATGAAAAGAAACAATCGTAAAGCAACGGAATGAGGTAGGAAAACCGATATGTCCCCCATAGGAATCTAATGAAGCTGACACCCTCGCAAAAAAAAAACTGGGGAGTAAATGGAAAAAGAAAATTAAGGTAAAAGCGTAACAGATGGGTTCCTGTAGAAAAAGGGAATTCAGATTTGTCTGTAGCTGTGAGATAAGGCTAACGGTTAACTATGATATTTGTGAGCTGTGAGAATCTGTGTGTTTTGTTTAACCAATTAATTTTAGTGAAAGTATGAAGTTGGGTTGTATTTTTGTCATCTGTCATTGTGAGTCTGAGATTATAACTTAAGTGATTTGTGTTGAAATTTCTCTAATGCACTGAAACATTGGAAATTAAAATCAGTTTAAAAGAAAGAAAATGCTTTTACGAATAAAAGTAATTGAATATGAATAAGTTTTTAGATTACGTGAAAAGACGTAAATGGCATCATTCCAAGTTCTCCGACCCCTTAGGTTCTGCAGGAAACATTAATCATTTCAGCAGAAAGTTGACCTTTTCTGAATTGACAAAGAAAAATATACGTCTCTAAGAATAGCTAATGCCTATAAAATCAATCATTGGAAATTGACTTAAATGTGTGGTATTTGTGGGCAGCACAATGGCGCAGTGGTTAGCAGTGCTGCCTCACGGCGCCGAGGTGCCAGGTTCAATCCCGTCTCTGAGTCACTGTCCGTGTGGAGTTTGCACATTCTCCCCGTGTTTGCGTGGGTTTCGCTCCCACAACCTAAATATGTGCAGGGTAGGTGGATTGGCCACGCTAAATTGCCCCTTAATTGGATAAAATGAATTGGGTACACTAAATATATTTTTTTAAAATGTGTGGTATTTATAGCCACCTCCCAGGGGATGTTTTGCTGCTTCTAAAATACTCTTATGGTGCATCTTGGCCAGCTTTGAACAATGGGATTGCAGTCCCACTTGTCATAAATGGGGGCTGGGTTCCCAATAATGATAATCGTTTGAATGAAGGAAATGAGTCCCACGAACACTGGTTAGCAAATAGAGGGAAATAGGCTATCATGCAAGGGGCCAAGAAGCATTTAACCTCCAGGAAGGATGTACTGCACCTCGCGACACCTGACCTTATTATGCAGACAGACACTCTGCAAATTTGGAGTGGTAATACATTGCATTGATAGTGGAATGTTTATAGAACTGTCTCAAATACGAGCTCACCAGCTGCAAAGTTTAATAACTTCTGAGCCTGCGCCCGATCGCTCTGTGTCTGGGTTGTATGCTGGCAGCTAAACGTTAACCCTTACAGTACCACTATTTTTAAAAAAAAGTTTTAAAACTGCAGGAAGTCTTACAAAAGGTTAAAGACCCTTGGGCACAACTATTAAAACACCTGATAGAGTCCTGCCGAGAGAATACCCATTGCACGGCTTGGTATGCTCATGAGGATGAGCACACATACAATTTACAAGCGCAATGTCACTTAGGAAAGCAGTCATCATTGCATATCACTCCTTTTTCTTTTTCGGTGTTGTGGGATTAGGAATGTTGGTACAGTTGACCCATAGTCAGAGGACCTGTTTAGTATGGGTTTAACTTCAGAACCCCATTTAACATTGGCCGTAAGACATCCCGCTAAGGCAAAGCAAATAGGAGAAGTGATCAAAGAGGCCAAAGGAAAAAGGTAATTCATGGGATTTATATTGAAATGGACGGACATAATTGCCTAATAGAATTTTACGGCAAACAGGAGGGCAAAGTGACCTGGAAAGAGGAGCAATGGCCCACTACATTTGAAAGACAACAACCTCCCCGAGAGAGCCATCATTTACTCCCTTCAATACTGGCCCAGGTACTGGCACATCTATGGGCCCAACATAAAAATCATGTTGGAAAAGTACATTCTGCCCCAGCGCAGAGGGTGCAGTTACAGAAGAACGTTGCCTGCCCTGCTTAAAACTATACTGGTTGGCACCAGAAGCAGAAAAAGGGATAGAGGGGGGTGATCAATGCACTATTACAGCAAGGGGTGCTGAAACGAACACACAGCCCCTGTAACACCCCTGTACTCCCCATTCCAAAGGTAGGAAGACCCAACGAGTGGTGGTTTGGACAAGATCTTAGAGCCATCAATAAAATTGTTATCACTATTGCTCCATTGGTGGATTGCTCCATTTCACGAACCTCAAAGTCATTTTGTCTTCTATACCACCAACGGATACTTTCTCAGCCTTTTTCTCCATACCATTGCACCCGGAAAGTCAATATCTATACTTTACATATCGGAATCAACAGTATTAAAAAAGACTTGGACGAGTGCAAGCTGTCTGCAGGTTCAACATTCCCTCAATGGACCCCCCCGCAAGTGCTGCTAACAACCCGAACATAGAACATGGAACATAGAACATTACAGCGCAGTACAGGCCCTTCGGCCCTCGATGTTGTGCCGACCTATGAACCCAATCTAAAGCCCATCTACATCCATATGTATGTCCAATGACCATTTAAATGCCCTTAATGTTGGCGAGTCCACTACTGTTGCAGGCAGGGCATTCCACACCCTTACTACTCTCTGAGTGAAGAACCTACCTCTGACATCTGCCCTATATCTCCCCTCAATTTACAGCTATGTCCCTTCGTGCTAGCCATCACTATCTGAGGAAAAAGGCTCTCACTGTCCACCCTATCTCATCCTCTGATCATCTTTAACAGCCGTTAAAGTAAAATAAAAGCCAGGTGGGATCCACGCAACTCGTGTAAACTACATCATACGGAACTTTGAGAGTACTCACGAAACGCTGACCTGAAGAGAATGACGGTGCTACTGTTCTTATGTATTATCATATTAATCCAACATCATGTAGAGGGTAAACTGCATACTAACAACTTAATGTACATGTCTCACTCATACGCAGAGAGGGTAAATAAATTCAGTTGTTGGGTTTGTACACAAATTCCCGGATGCTTGGGGGAGGGCTTCCCTCTGCGACCTATCCCATTCACCAGTAAAGAGATAGCAGAATGGGCTCGAAGACAAAATAGTACAGGACATGGCGAAGATACACAGAATATGTTAGATTGGAGATTAGCTGGATACAATATGAATAGGATTGAGGAATGGTGGGGGCCAAGGTTTATTGGAACACGTTAAACGCTCTGGTTGATCCTTCCCAATTATACTGGAGTCCCCAAAGGAAGTACATGCTTTAAGAATCATCAAACATATGGGACCCAGTCAGTAGGCACGAGTCAGTGTGATCAGACCTTGAATTGGCAACCTCCTATGTTCCACCTTACAGCCAAAGGATTATTCATCTTTGATTAGTCAGGAGTTGAAAATCAAATGAGTGGAGGCTCTTGGGAAGGGGATTGATTAGACTAATGATGACTGACAGTAGAAGAAACCTGATGGCATATAACGGCACATATGTTATCTGTGGCTATAAAGCATATCCTTGGTTACCAGAAAATTGGGATGGCTCCTGCTATTTGGGATAAGTAGTCCCTTATGTGCATCACTTTCAGCAATTACAGGACCATCCACCATCACAGGACAACACAAAGTACTATGACATGGGCACAAATGCTGGGAATAATGATACCACCATTAAGAATAGCCACTAATGCATACATACTATGCGAACTATGAGACATCCTTGAGCAGGCAGCTAATGACGCTGCAGAAGCTGTTAACTAGATAGCAACTGAGATGGTTGCTATGAGAGCGGTTGCCCTGCAGTACAGAATGGCTCTTGATTTCTTGTTCACTGAAAAGGGAGGTACATGTGCTCTGATTGGAAGTGACTGTTGCACATACATCCCTGATAACTCAGAGAAAATTGATAATCTGGTGGATCACATTCATAGAGAGGTGACAAGATTACATGAAAATGAGGGATGGGACTTTGGCTTTGGGTGGTAGGATCGTTAGGACAGAGGATTGTGTTCTGAATTATAATCGCCATTGTAATCTTGATTGTCGTATGGTTACTGTTTTAATGTTGCACAAGATATTTTTATTGTACTAACACGGGAGAACAGTCCTAGCCGCCTTGCCTCCTTGCTACCAGGCTCATAACACGCAGGGAACTGTCATATGTCCGTTCCCCTTACATTATAACCCACCCTTCTCTACGGAGGACACGATAATTTACTAAAAGGTTTTGATCAAAAGATCAACAAGGAGGCAATTGTGGAAGGGAAATTAATGAGTTGCCAATTTAGAAGCATGCTGGGAAATGCTTGACTATAGTTCAACACTGCTTTTGAACGAAAATAAGTAGGTCAGGTAATATGAACAAAATACTGCTTAATATTTTGGTTTCGGCCTTATTATGAAAACACATTGTCCTCTGAAAGATAACAAAATGTGTACTCGAGTTGTTTTTAGCCAAGGGCAAGAACATCTTACATACTTTCCAAGATCTATTTAATATAAACATGGCTGTTTACTTCAAGCTGTTATTTCAGACTATAAAGATATGCTTCCTTCAATCGAATCTCAGAGTGCAGTGCACTGGCTATGCAGCTGGAACACTCTCTCTCCGCAAATATATTTGTGTAAATAAATTTCCTTAAATCGAACCTCGAGGAATTTGTCTTTATTATAATTTTCACGACACTATCACTTGCTTCTTATGCTGTATGGCACACATATAGTCCTGTATTGTAGCTTCACCAGGTTGACACCTCATTTTTAGGCATGCTTGGTGTTGCTCCAGGCGTGCCCTCCTGCACTGTTCATTAGACATGGGTTGATCCCCTGACTTGATGGTAATGATTAAGTAGGGGTAATGATAAAGTAGGGGATAGGCCGGGCCATGAGGTTTGGTGTTGAGTACAGATCTGCTGCTGCTGATGACCCACAGCACTTCATGGATGCCAAGTCTTGAGTCATTAGATCTGTTTGAAAGTCTAATCAATTTAGCATCATTGTGGTGCCACACAACGATGAAGGGTACAGAATTCTTAGACTGCAGAAGGAGGCCATTTGACCCATTGGGCCTGCACTGTCCCACTGAAAGAGCACCCCAAGCAGGCCCACTCTCCCACCCTCTCCTTGTAACTCCATAACCCTGTCTATCCTGCACCTTTTTGGGCACTAAGGAGCAATTTAGCATGGCCAATCAACCTAACCTGGATTTTGGGAGGAAACCAGAGTACCTGGAGGAAACTCACACAGACAAAGGGAGAAAGTGCAAACTCCACACAGACAGTCACCCAAGGCTGGAATTGAACCTTGGTTCCTGACTAACAACTGTGCCACCGTGCCATCCATATTTTCAATGTGAAGACGGGACTTTGTTTCCACAAGGACTGTGAGGTGGTCATTCCAACTGATACTGTCTGGACAGATGCATCTGCAGCATGCAAGTTGGGAAGGATGCGGTCAAGTATGTTTTTCCTTCCTGTTGGTTCCGTCACCACCTGCCGCAGTCCCAGTCGAACAGCTTTGTCCTTCCAGTCTCGGCCAGCTCTCTCTGTGGTGGCACTATCGAGTCTCTCTTGGCGATAGGCATTGAAGTTCCCTACCCAGAGTGCATTCTGCACCCTTACCTCCCTTAGTGCTTCCTTCACGTGGTGTTCAATATTGAGGAATGCTGATTCATTAGTTGAAGGGGGATGGTACCTGGTAACCAGCAGGAGGTTTCCTTGCCCATGTTTGACCTGAAGGACATAAGTGAATCAGATGGGCTTTTATGACAATCGACATTGGTTTCATGGTCATCATTAGACTTTTAACTCCAGATGTTTTATTGAGTTTAAATTCCACTATCTGCCATGGTGGGATTCCATCCCAGGCCCCGAGAGCATTACCTGGATGGTAATGCTCTGGATTACTAGCCCAGCAACAATGATGTTAGACTCAGTGGGCCTGTCTTGTTTCAGGAAATTGTGTAAAAAACATTTGAGAGTCTTATCTTCACAATGGCAAGGAGTAGTGAAATGTATTATTGCAGTTAACTTACTCAGAATCGTCAACTTTACTCGAGTTCCTTGAGCTGCGCAGGAGTTTGTAAACACACAAATGATTTGCTTCTCAGCACTCAATTGCATCGTCCAGGCTCTGTTGGTTAATGATGCATTGATGTGTTTCGAACAGTTGATGTTTTCTGAAGAGCTGTTCTTTGAGATTACAGCAAGGAAATGTGTTGTTTCATTGTGTTCCACCTGCCATGCATGCCATGAGATTGCTGCTTTTTCAGTTAATTCACAATGTGAGCCTGTACCCTTTCTGTGTCCAGGTGGATACTCCTTATGTGTCTGTTTTCCTGCAGAAATAACTTAATATTAATACCAAATATCTCAAAGTAGTATAAGTATAATAAATAGATTGTATGAATTTCTGGCTTATAATATTGCATCTTCAACAATGACACAAGTTCTTTATCAAAATAATAATTATTTTGATCTTAATTCTGTTGTCCTGTCCTGTATTAACATCACTGTTTTGATCTTGCTGACCTACATTGATTTCAAGTCCAAAGCCTGGGCCTCATCTTTAAATCTTTCTATGGATTCAGTCCACCCTTTCTGTCATTTTCTCAGGCTTATATCCCCTCCTGGACAGACTATTCTGAACCTAGATCCTTGAACATTCCTCTCTAGTGTTGGGATGTTTAGCAACTTCAAGTCTCCTCTTTGCAACTTTCTGCCTGCACCTACTTGTATAACTCACTATGCACCATTAAGAATCTTTATAAAATTATTCCTTCAACCAAATTTTAACTCACACATCCTAATCTCACCTTTCCTGTCCAAGTGTCTATTTTTCTCCTTACGCCATTTGTGTCATGACATTTCTTTGTTTTGAAGATCTGATAGAAATTGCATTCCTCCTCCTCCTTTAGGTGCCAAGCCCTAAAGGGACATTGGTGGCCATGGGTTTTCATTGAATTGGTCCATGATTAAGCTTGGCAAAGGGCTGCAGTCATTTGTCATTGCCTTCTGCAGTATGGCTGACCAGAAAACTGTCCCACTCTCATCACCTGCCATCAGGTATATTGGAAGGATTTACAGATTGATAATCAACCTGTCTAACCACATTATGAATGCATCTTCCATGGCCATCAATCTGTGAAGTTGGACTTGAACCGAGAACTTCTGGCCCGGATTAAGGATGCTAGCGCTGCACACAAGACTGCAATATGTTGCAATATGTTGTTGTCAAGATTTCACCAGACTATTTTGGGTATGTTTGGAATGGACAGTGGGGATTGTAACATGGGAGCAGACATTTGATCAGCAGTCTGGCATTTTGACTTTCCTTCCAGATTTTACCAGTGCAACTAACCATAGAGGGCATTCTTCACAAATCAATTGGGGTACTTGAAAAGTCAGTTAACTCCAACTTTACATCGCATTTGGATCGCAATGGCGCCTACGTGGTGTAACACGTTGCTAAGAAATGCAGATGACAAGGAAGTGGCCACTAAACACTGGCTTTCTCACAAAGTCATTGGGAGAGTCAGCATGGGGTGGCAGAAAGATGTTACAGTTTTCTCCGTTTAACGAGGGCACTGCCAGATGTTGACTAAGGGAGGGGGAAGAAGATGCCAGGATTGTGGTGGCATATGGCCAGGACCACATGCGGTAGTGGTACCTCCTCCGCAGAGAGGCCTCTACTGCAGGTTTGGGAGAAGGGTAATGGGAGTGGAAGGCCGAGGAATCAGAGAAAGGATACCTGCCATGGGCCCATACACCAAGGTTGATGAGCAGGAGGAGCAACTCAAAGGGAGGGAGGTCCAGACACCAACAGGAACTCATCGCTAACCTCATGACCATCAAAAGTGTCCACCAGCAAAGGGTACAGACGTGCATGCTAATCGCTAACCCGCTAGCCGCAGGAGAGATTGTAAGGTAAAGTCATTATAATCCCAGGTGACCATCGGGAATTGAACCCACTCTGCTGGCTGGCCTCGCTCTGCATCACAAACCAGCTATCTAGCCAAGTGAGCTAAACCAGTCCTGGAGAGATTGTTCCAACCGAGGCTAAAGTTTCTCCAAAGCCCCAGATGCCAATGTCAACAAAGATTGCGGGTCTCCAGGCTGGCCGTGTCACGATTCAGGAGGAGTTGAGACTAAGGGAGTTGGTGAGCACCCAATGAAGATCTCCATGGTTCTCAACATCAATCCCAGCATCACTTTCTAAGGATCCACTGTATGCACATGTGGAATCTCCCAGTGTGCAGGTTATTGATACATCAAGGTACCTCATAAAAGATTAACTCATAGGATACAAACCCATGGTGTTGGAGGTAGGATATTGGCATGGATAAAGAACTGGCTAATCGTCAGGAAACAGCGAGTGGATAAACAGATTATTTTTTCAGGTTGACAACCTGTAACCAGTGGGGTTCCACAGGGATCAGCGCTGGGGATGTAACTGTTTACAATATATATTAATGACTTGGAGGAAGGAAGCAAATGTACTGTAGCCAAATTTGCAGATCACACAAAAATAGGTGGAAAGGCAAGTTGGGAGGAATACAAACAGTTTTGGAAAGAGATGTTGAGAGGTGAAGTAAGTGGACAAAAGTTGGCAGGTAGAGTATATTGAGGGAAAAAGTGAGGTTGTTCATTTTGGAAGGGAGAACAAAAGAATAATATTTTTTAAACGGAGAAAACTGTAACACAAAGGGACTTGGTGGGGTACTTGTGCATGAAGCACAGAAATCCAGGGAGAGGAGAGCCAGGAGTTTGAAAGTGGGAGAGGAGAGCCGGGAGTTTGAAACAGGGAGAGAGAGCCAGGACTTTCAGTTTCAAACAGGGAGAGGAGAGCCGGAAGTATGAAACATAGAGGGGAGAGCCAGCAGTTTCATTTTTAAACTGGGAGAGGAGAGCCGGGAAATTCAGTTTGAAACAGGGAGGGGAGAGTCGGAAGTTTGACGCAGGAAGAGGAGAGCCGGGAATTTCTGTTTGAAACAGGGAGAGGAGAGCCGGGTGTTTGAATCAGGGAGAGTAGAGCCGGGAGTATGAAACAAGGAGAGTAGAGCCAGGAGTTTCAAAGAGGGAGAGGAGAGCCGGGAGGTTGAAACAGGGAGAGGAGAGCTTGGAGTCTGAAACAGGGAGAGGAGAGCCAGGTGTTTCAGTTTGAAAGAGGGAGAGGAGAGCCGGGAGGTTGAAACAGGGAGATGAGAGCCAGGAGTTTGAAACAGGGAGAGGAGAGCCGGGAGTTTCAGTTTGAAACTGGGAGAGGAGAGCCGGGTGTTTGAAAGAGGGAGATGAGAGCCGCGAGTTTGACACAGGGAGAGAAGAGCCGGGAGTTTGAAACAGGGAGACGAGAGCCGGGAGTTTCAGTTTAACACAGGGAGAGGAGAGCCGGGAGTTTGAAAGAGGGAGAGGAGAGCCGGGAGTTTGAAAGAGGGAGAGGAGAGCCGGGAGTTTGAAACAGGGAGACGAGAGCCGGGAGTTTCAGTTTGACACTGGAAGAGCAGAGCCGGGAGTTTGAAACAGTGAGAAGAGAACTGGGAGATTGAAAGAGGGAGAGGAGAGCCATGAGTTTGAAACAGGGAGAGGAGCGCTGGGAGTTTGAAACAGGGAGAGGAGAGCCGGGAATATGAAACAAGAAGGGGAGAGCCTGGTGTTTGAAATAAGGAGAGGAGGGCCGGGAGTTTGAAAAAAGGAGAGGAGTGCCGGGAGTTTGAAAGAGGGAGAGGAGAGCCGCAAGCTTGACACAGGGAGAGAAGAGCCGGGAGTTTGAAACAGGGAGACGAGAGCCGGGAGTTTCAGTTTAACACAGGGAGAGGAGAGCCGGGAGTTTGAAAGAGGGAGAGGAGAGCCGGGAGTTTCAGTTTGACACAGGAAGAGGAGAGCCGGGAGTTTGAAACAGTGAGAGGAGAACTGGGAGATTGAAAGAGGGAGAGGAGAGCCATGAGTTTGAAACAGGGAGAGGAGCGCTGGGAGTTTGAAACAGGGAGAGGAGAGCCGGGAATTTGAAACAAGAAGGGGAGAGCTGGGAGATTGAAACAGAGAGTGGAGAGCCGGGAGTTTGAAACAGGGAGAGGAGAGCCGGGAGTTTGAAAGAGGGAGAGGAGAGCCGGGATTTGAAAGAGGGAGAGGAGAGCCTCAAGTTTGAAAGAGGGAGAGGAGAGCCTGGAGTTTGAAACAGGGAGAGGAGAGCCAGGAGTTTGAAACAGGGAGAGGAGAGCCGGGTGTTTGAAACAGGGATTGGAGAGCCGGGATTTGAAACAAGGAGAAGAGAGCCGGGAGTTTCAGTTTGAAACAAGGAGAAGAGAGCCGGGAGTTTTAGTTTTAAACGTGGAGAGGAGAACCGAGAGTTTGAAACAAGGAAAGGAGAGCCGGGACTTTCAGTTTTATACAGGGAGAGGAGAGATGGCAGTTTCAGTTTTAAACAGGGAGAGGCGAGACAGGAGTTTCTGTTTTAAACAGGAAGATAAGAGACAGGAGTTTCTGTTTTGAAACAGGCAGAGGAGAGCTGGGAGTTTGAAACAGGGAGACTAGAGCCGGGGTTTGAATGTGGGAGAGGAGTGCCGGGTGTTTGAAAGAGGGAGAGTAGGGCCGGGAGTTTGAAACACGGAGAGGAGAGCCGGCAGTTTGATAGAGGGAGAGGAGAGCCGGGTTTTGAAAGAGGGAGTGGAGAGCCGCGCGTTTGAAACAGGGACAGGAGAGAAGGGAGTTTGAAACAAGGAGAGGAGAGCCGGGAGTTTCAGTTTTGAAAGGGGGAGAGGACAGCCGGTGAGATTCAGTTTTAAACAGGGAGAGAAGAGACAGGTGTTTAAGTTTGAAACAGGGAGAGGAGAGCCGGGAGTTTCAGTTTTAAACAGGGAGAGGAGAGACAGGTGTTTCAGTTTTGAAAGGGGGAAAGTAGAGCCGGGAGTTTCAGTTTGAAACGGGGAGAGGAGAGCTGGGAGTTTCAGTCTGAAACAGTGAGAGGAGAGACGGAAGTTTGACACAAGGAGAGGAGAGCCGGGAGTTGGAAACAAGCAGAGGAGAGCCAGGCGTTTGAAACAGGGTGAGGAGAGACGGTAGTTTGAAACAGAGAGAGGAGAGCTGGGAGTTTGAAAGAAGGAGAGGAGAGCCGGGAGATTGAAAGAGGGAGAGGAGAGCCAGGAGATAGAAACAGGGAGGGGAGAGCCGGGAGTTTGAAACCAGGAGAGGAGAGCCAGGAGTTTGGAAGAGGGAGAGGAGAGCCGGGATTTGAAAGAGGGAGAGGAGAGCCGCGAATTTGAAAGAGGGAGAGGAGAGCCTGGAGTTTGAAACAGGGAGAGGAGAGCCGGCAGTTTGAAACAGGAAGAGGAGAGACAGTAGTTTGAAACAGGGCGAGGAGAGCCGGGATTTGAAACAAGGAGAAGGGAGATGGGTGTTTCAGTTTGAAACGGTGAGAGGAGAGCCGGGTGTTTGAAACAAGTAGAGGAGAGCCGGGAGTATGAAACAAGGAGAGTAGAGCCAGGAGTTTGAAACAGGGAGAGGAGAGCCGGAAGTTCCAGTTTGAAAGAGGGAGAGGAGAGCCGGGAGGTTGAAACAGGGAGAGGAGAACTTGGAGTCTGAAAGAGGGAGAGGAGAGCCGGGTGTTTCAGTTTGAAAGAGGGAGAGGAGAGCCGGGAGGTTGAAACAGGGAGAGGAGAGCCAGGTGTTTCAGTTTGAAAGAGGGAGAGGAGAGCCGGGAGGTTGAAACAGGGAGATGAGAGCCAGAAGTTTGAAACAGGGAGAGGAGAGCCGGGAGTTTCAGTTTGAAACTGGGAGAGGAGAGCCGGGTGTTTGAAAGAGGGAGATGAGAGCCACGTGTTTGACACAGGGAGAGAAGAGCCGGGAGTTTGAAACAGGGAGACGAGAGCCGGGAGTTTCAGTTTAACACAGGGAGAGGTGAGCCGGGAGTTTGAAAGAGGGAGAGGAGAGCCGAGAGTTTGAAAGAGGGAGAGGAGAGCCGGGAGTTTGAAACAGGGAGACGAGAGCCGGGAGTTTCAGCTTGACACAGGAAGAGGAGAGCCGGGAGTTTGAAACAGGGTGACGAGAGACGGTAGTTTGAAACAGAGAGAGGAGAGCTGGGAGATTGAAAGAGGGAGAGGAGAGCCATGAGTTTGAAACAGGGAGAGGAGCGCTGGGAGTTTGAAACAGGGAGAGGAGAGCCGGGAATTTGAAACAAGAAGGGTAGAGCCTGGGGTTTGAAATAAGGAGAGGAGGGCCGGGAGTTTGAAAAAAGGAGAGGAGAGCCGGGAGTTTGAAAGAACATAGAACATAGAACAATACAGCGCAGTACAGGCCCTTCGGCACACGATGTTGCACCGAAACAAAAGCCATCTAAACTACACTATGCCATTATCATCCATATGTTTATCCAATAAACTTTTAAATGCCCTCAATGTTGGCGAGTTCACTACTGTAGCAGGTAGGGCATTCCACGGCCTCACTACTCTTTGCATAAAGAACCTACCTCTGACCTCTGTCCTATATCTATTACCCCTCAGTTTAAAGTTATGTCCCCTCGTGCCAGCCACATCCATCCGCGGGAGAAGGCTCTCACTGTCCACCCTATCCAACCCCCTGATCATTTTGTATGCCTCTATTACGTCTCCTCTTAACCTTCTTCTCTCCAACGAAAACAACCTCGAGTCCATCAGCCTTTCCTCATAAGATTTTCCCTCCATACCAGGCAACATCCTGGTAAATCTCCTCTGCACCCGCTCCAAAGCCTCCACGTCCTTCCTATAATGCGGTGACCAGAACTGTACGTAATACTCCAAATGCGGCCGTACCAGAGTTCTGTACAGCTGCAACATGACCTCCCGACTCCGGAACTCAATCCCTCTACCAATAAAGGCCAACACTCCATAGGCCTTCTTCACAACCCTATCAACCTGGGTGGCAACTTTCAGGGATCTATGTACATGGACACCTAGATCCCTCTGCTCATCCACACTTTCAAGAACTTTACCATTAGCCAAATATTCCGCATTCCTGTTATTCCTTCCAAAGTGAATCACCTCACACTTCTCTACATTAAACTCCATTTGCCACCTCTCAGCCCAGCTCTGCAGCTTATCTATATCCCTCTGTAACCTGCTACATCCTTCCACACTATCGACAACACCACCGACTTTAGTATCGTCTGCAAATTTACTCACCCACCCTTCTGCGCCTTCCTCTAGGTCATTGATAAAAATGACAAACAGCAACGGCCCCAGAACAGATCCTTGTGGTACTCCACTTGTGACTGTACTCCATTCTGAACATTTCCCATCAACCACCACCCTCTGTCTTCTTTCAGCTAGCCAATTTCTGATCCACATCTCTAAATCACCCTCAATCCCCAGCCTCCATATTTTTTGCAATAGCCTACCGTGGGGAACCTTATCAAACGCTTTGCTGAAATCCATATACACCACATCAACTGCTCTACCCTCGTCTACCTGTTCAGTCACCTTCTCAAAGAACTCAATAAGGTTTGTGAGGCATGACCTACCCTTCACAAAGCCATGCTGACTATCCCTGATCATATTATTCCTATCTAGATGATTATAAATCTTGTCTCTCATAATCCCCTCCAAGACTTTACCCACTACAGACGTGAGGCTCACCGGTCTATAGTTGCCGTGGTTGTCTCTGCTCCCCTTTTTGAACAAAGGGACCACATTTGCTGTCCTCCAGTCCTCTGGCACTATTCCTGTAGCCAATGATGACATAAAAATCAAAGCCAAAGGTCCAGCAATCTCTTCCCTGGCCTCCCAGAGAATCCTAGGATAAATCCCATCAGGTCCCGGGGACTTATCTATTTTCAGCCTGTCCAGAATTGCCAACACCTCTTCCCTATGTACCTCAATGCCATCTATTCTATTAGCCTGGGGCTCAGCATTCTCCTCCACAACATTATCTTTTTCCTGAGTGAATACTGACGAAAAATATTCATTTAGTATCTCGCCTATCTCTTCAGAATCCACACACAATTTCCCATCCCTGTCCTTGACTGGTCCTACTCTTTCCCTCGTCATTCGCTTATTCCTGACATACCTATAGAAAGCTTTTGGGTTTTCCTTGATCCTTCCTGCCAAATACTTCTCATGTCCCCTCCTTGCTCGTCTTCGCTCTCTCTTTAGATCCTTCCTCGCTACCTTGTAACTATCCATCGCCCCAACCGAAACTTCACACTTCATCTTCACATAGGCCTCCTTCTTCCTCCTAACAAGAGATTCCACTTCCTTGGTAAACCACGGTTCCCTCGCTCGACGCCTTCCTCCCTGTCTGACCGGTACATACTTATCAAGAACACGCAGTAGCTGATCCTTGAACAAGCCCCACTTATCCAGTGTGCACAACACTTGCAGCCTACTTCTCCACCTTATCCCCCCCAAGTCACGTCTAATGGCATCATAATTGCCCTTCCCCCAGCTATAACTCTTGCCCTGCGGTGTATACTTATCCCTTTCCATCATTAACGTAAACGTCACCGAATTGTGGTCACTGTCCCCAAAGTGCTCTCCTACCTCCAAATCCAACACCTGGCCTGGTTCATTACCCAAAACCAAATCCAACGTGGCCTCGCCTCTTGTTGGCCTGTCAACATATTGTTTCAGGAAACCCTCCTGCACACACTGTCCAAAAAACGACCCATCTATTGTACTCGAACTATATCTTTTCCAGTCAATATTTGGAAAGTTAAAGTCTCCCATAATAACTACCCTGTTACTTTCGCTCATATCCAGAATCATCTTCACCATCCTTTCCTCTACATCCCTAGAACTATTAGGAGGCCTATAGAAAACTCCCAACAGGGTGACCTCTCCTTTCCTGTTTCTAACTTCAGCCCATACTACCTCGGAAGAAGAGTCCCCATTTAGCATCCTCTCCGCCACCGTAATACTGCTCTTGACTAGCAGCGCCACACCTCCCCCTCTTTTGCCTCCTTCTCTGAGCTTACTAAAACACCTAAACCCCGGAACCTGCAACATCCATTCCTGTCCCTGCTCTATCCATGTCTCCAAAATGGCCACAACATCGAAGTCCCAGGTACCAACCCATGCTGCCAGTTCCCCTACCTTGTTTCGTATACTCCTGGCATTGAAGTAGACACACTTCAAACCACCTACCTGAACACTGGCCCCCTCCTGTGACGTCAAATCTGTGCTCCTGACCTCTATACTCTCATTCTCCCTTACCCTAAAACTACAATCCAGGTTCCCATGCCCCTGCTGCATTAGTTTAAACCCCCCCAAAGAGCACTAACAAATCTCCCCCCCAGGATATTTGTGCCCCTCAGGTTCAGATGTAGACCATCCTGTCTGTAGAGGTCCCACCTTCCCCAGAAAGAGCCCCAGTTATCCAAAAATCTGAATCCCTCCCGCCTGCACCATCCCTGTAGCCACGTGTTTAAATGCTCTCTCTCCCTATTCCTCATCTCACTATCACGTGGCACGGGCAACAACCCAGAGATAACAACTCTGTTTGTTCTAGTTCTGAGCTTCCATCCTAGCTCCCTGAAAGCCTGCCTGACATCCTTGTCCCCTTTCCTACCTATGTCGTTAGTGCCAATATGGACCACGACTTGGGGCTGCTCCCCCTCCCCCCTAAGGACCCGGAAAACACGATCCGAGACATCACGTACCCTTGCACCTGGGAGGCAACATACCAAACGTGAGTCTCTCACGCTCCCACAAAATCTCCTATCTGTGCCCCTGACTATAGAGTCCCCAATTACTAATGCTCTGCTCCTCTCCCCCCTTCCCTTCTGAGCAACAGGGACAGACTCCGTGCCAGAGGCCCGTACCCCATGGCTTTCCCCGGTAAGTCGTCCCCTCCACAAGTATCCAAAGCGGTATACTTGTTTCTCAGGGGAACGACCGCAGGGGATCCCTGCACTGACTGCTTTTTCCCAGTCCCTCTTACAGTTACCCACCTATCTCCAATCTTTGGTGTAACTAATTCCCTGAAGCTGCTATCTATGACCCCTTCTGCCTCCCGAATGATCCGAAGTTCTTCCAACTCCAGCTCCAGTTCCCTAACTCGGTCTTGGAGGAGCTGGAGATGGCAGCACTTCCTGCAGGTAAAATCAGCAGGGACACTAACTGCATCCCTCACCTCAAACATCCTGCAGGAGGAACATTGCACTCCCTTCCCTGCCATTCCTCTAACTTTCTACCAAGATCTGGCTTTTAATAAAATTAAATTTTTATAAAAAATAATAATAATATAATAAAATATGGTACTTACCTCAGACCAATGGGTTTTATTATTAGGTTAGAGGAGGAGGGTGGGTGGGAGACACTACACGTGTAGTGTCTCGGGTTTCCTCTCCACCAGAATTTATTGGTGAGGGTCTTCCCAGACGTCCGCGGGTCGACTTCCTGTTCCCGCCTAAAAAACTAATTTAAAAAAAAAAGAAAAATTCTCAGCTCCTGCTGAAATTGACTAACCAGCCAGCTCCACTCCCGTCGAAATCGAATGGCCTGCCCCTGCAAAGACAAGTGCTTTTAAAGGTTGACTTACCTCCCAGCAACCTCCTTCCGCAATGCTCCCGCTGAAACTGACTCACCAGCTGTTCTCACGCCGAAATCGACTGGCCTGCTCCTGCAAAGACAAGTGCTTTTAAAGGTTGACTTACCTCCCAGCAACCTCCTTCCGCAATGCTCCCGCTGAAACTGACTCACCAGCTGTTTTCACGCCGAAATCGACTGGCCTGCCCCTGCAAAGACAAGTGCTTTTAAAGGTTGACTTACCTCCCAGCAACCTCCTTCTGCAATGCTCCCGCTGAAACTGACTCACCAGCTGTTCTCACGCCGAAATCGACTGGCCTGCCCCTGCAAAGACAAGTGCTTTTAAAGGTTGACTTACCTCCCAGCAACCTCCTTCCGCAATGCTCCCACTGAAACTGACTCACCAGCTGTTCTCACGCCGAAATCGACTGGGAGAGGAGAGCCGGGATTTGAAAGAGGGAGAGGAGAGCCGCGAGTGTGAAAGAGGGAGAGGAGAGCTGGGAGATTGAAACAGAGAGTGGAGAGCTGGGAGTTTGAAACAGGGAGAGGAGAGCCGGGAGTTTGAAAGAGGGAGAGGAGAGCCGGGATTTGAAAGAAGGAGAGGAGAGCCTCAAGTTTGAAAGAGGGAGAGGAGAGCCTGGAGTTTGAAACAGGGAGAGGAGAGCCAGGAGTTTGAAACAGGGAGAGGAGAGCCGGGTGTTTGAAACAGGGATTGGAGAGCCGGGATTTGAAACAAGGAGAAGAGAGCCGGGAGTTTCAGTTTGAAACAAGGAGAAGAGAGCCGGGAGTTTTAGTTTGAAACGTGGAGAGGAGAACCGAGAGTTTGAAACAAGGAAAGGAGAGCCGGGACTTTCAGTTTTATACAGGGAGAGGAGAGATGGCAGTTTCAGTTTTAAACAGGGAGAGGCGAGACAGGAGTTTCTGTTTTAAACAGGAAGATAAGAGACAGGAGTTTCTGTTTTGAAACAGGCAGAGGAGAGCTGGGAGTTTGAAACAGGGAGACTAGAGCCGGGGTTTGAAGGTGGGAGAGGAGTGCCGGGTGTTTGAAAGAGGGAGAGTAGGGCCGGGAGTTTGAAACACGGAGAGGAGAGCCGGCAGTTTGATAGAGGGAGAGGAGAGCCGGGTTTTGAAAGAGGGAGTGGAGAGCCGCGAGTTTGAAACAGGGACAGGAGAGAAGGGAGTTTGAAACAAGGAGAGGAGAGCCGGGAGTTTCAGTTTTGAAAGGGGGAGAGGACAGCCGGTGAGATTCAGTTTTAAACAGGGAGAGGAGAGACAGGTGTTTAAGTTTGAAACAGGGAGAGGAGAGCCGGGAGTTTCAGTTTTAAACAGGGAGAGGAGAGACAGGTGTTTCAGTTTTGAAAGGGGGAAAGTAGAGCCGGGAGTTTCAGTTTGAAACGGGGAGAGGAGAGCTGGGAGTTTCAGTCTGAAACAGTGAGAGGAGAGACGGAAGTTTGACACAAGGAGAGGAGAGCCGGGAGTTGGAAACAAGCAGAGGAGAGCCAGGCGTTTGAAACAGGGTGAGGAGAGACGGTAGTTTGAAACAGAGAGAGGAGAGCTGGGAGTTTGAAAGAAGGAGAGGAGAGCCGGGAGTTTGAAAGAGGGAGAGGAGAGTCGGGAGATAGAAACAGGGAGGGGAGAGCCGGGAGTTTGAAACAGGAAGTGGAGAGACAGTAGTTTGAAACAGGGCGAGGAGAGCCGGGATTTGAAACAAGGAGAAGGGTGTTTCAGTTTGAAACGGGGAGAGGAGAGCCGGGTGTTTGAAACAAGTAGAGTAGAGCCGGGAGTTTTAAGAAGGGAGAGTAGAGCCGGGAGTTTTAAGAAGGGAGAGGAGAGCCGGGAGTTTGAAAGAGGGAGTGGAGAGGCGGGTGTTTGAAAGAGGGAGTGTAGAGCAAGGAGTTTCTAAGAGGGAGAGGAGAGCCGGGAGTTTGAAACAGGTAGTGGAGAGCCGTGTGTTTGAAACAGGGAGAGGAGAGGCGTGCGTTTGAAACAAGGAGACGCAAGCCGGGAGTTTGAAACAGGGAGAGTAAAGCCAGGAGTTTTAAAGAGGGAGAGCAGAGAAGGGAGTTTAAAAGAGGGACAGGAGAGCCGGGAGTTTGAAAGAGGGAGAGGAGAGCCGGAAATTTGAAGCAGGGAGTGGAGAGCCGGGAGTTTGAAATAGGGAGAGGAGAGCCGGAAGTTTCAGTTTGAAACAGAGAGAGGAGAGCCGGAAGTTTGACACAGGGAGAGCAGAGCCGGGAGTTTGAACAGGGAGACGAGAGCCGGGAGTTTCATGTTTGACACAGGGAGAGGAGCGCTGGGACTTTGAAACAGGGAGAGGAAAGCTGGGAGTTTGAAAGATGGAGAGGAGAGCCGGGAGTTTGAAAGAGGGGAGGAGAGCAGGGAGTTTGAAACAGGGAGAGGAGAGCCGTGAGTTTGAAAAAGGGAGAGGAGAACCGGGAGTTTGAAAGAGGGAGAGGAGAGCCTGGATTTGAAATGGTGAGAGGAGAGCCGGGAGTTTGAAAGAGGGGAGGAGAGCAGGGAGTTTGAAACAGGGAGAGGAGAGCCGTGAGTTTGAAAAAGGGAGAGGAGAACCGGGAGTTTGAAAGAGGGAGAGGAGAGCCTGGATTTGAAATGGTGAGAGGAGAGCCTTGAGTTTGAAACAGGGAGAGGAGAGCCGGGAGATTGAAACAAGCAGAGGAGAGCCGGGAGTTTGAAACAGGGAGAGCAGAGACTGGAGATTGAAACAGGGAGAGGAGAGCCGTGACTTTGAAAGAGGAATAGGAGAGCCTGAATTTGAAACGGGGAGAGTAGAGCCGTGAGTTTCAGTTTTGAAACAGGGAGAGGAGAGCCGGGACTTTGAAATAATCAGCGGAGAGCCGGGAGTTTGAAACAGGGAGAGTAGAGCCGGGAGTTTTAAAGAGGGAGAGGAGAGCCGGGAGTTTGAAAGAGGGAGTGGAGAGGCGGATGTTTGAAACAGGAAAAGGAGAGCCGGGCGTTTGTAAGAGGGAGATGAAAGCCGGGAGTTTGAAAGATGGAGAGGAGAGCCGGGTGTTTGAAAGAGGGAGAGGAGAGCCGGGTGTTTAAAAGAGGCAGAGGAGAGCTGGGAGTTTGAAACAGGGAGAGTAGAGCCGTGAGTTTCAGTTTTGAAACAGGGAGAGGAGAGCCGGGTGATTCAAAGAGGGAGAGAAGAGCCGGGAGTTTGAAACAAGCAGAGGAGAGCCAGGAGTTTGAAACAGGGAGAGTAGAGCCGGGTGTTTGAAAGAGGGAGTGTAGAGCCAGGATTGTTTAAGAGGGAGAGGAGAGCCGGGAGTTTGAAAGAGGGAGTGGAGAGCCGGGTGTTTGAAACAGGGAGGGGAGAGCCGTGCGTTTGAAACAAGGAGACGCAAGCCGGGTGTTTGAAACAGGGAGAGTAGAGCCGGGAGTTTGAAGGAGGGAGAGGAGAGCCGGGAGTTTGAAAGAGGGAGAGGAGGGCCGGGAATTTGAAGCAGGGAGTGGAGAGCCAGGAGTTTGAAGCAGGGAGAGGAGTGCTGTGAGTTTGAAAGGGGGAGAGGAGAGCCGGGAGTTTGAAAGAGGGAGAGGTGAGCCGTAAATTTGAAACAGGGAGAGGAGAGCCGGAGGTTTGACACAGGGAGAGCAGAGCCGTGAGTTTGAACAGGGGGACGAGAGCCGGGAGTTTCATGTTTGACACAGGGAGAGGAGAGCTAAGACTTTGAAACAGGGAGAGGAAAGCTGGGAGTTTGAAAGATGGAGAGGAGAGCTGGGAGTTTGAAAAAGGGAGAGGAGACTCGGGAGTTTGAAACAGGGAGAGGAGAGCCGGGAGTTTGAAGCAAGGAGGGGAGAGCCTGGAGTTTGAAACAGGGAGTGGAGAGCCAGGTATTTCAGTCTGAAACAGGGGTAGGAGTGCCGGGAGATTGAAACAAGGAAAGGAGAGCCGGGATTTTGAAACACGGAGAGGGAGAGCCGGGAGTTTGAAAGTGGGAGAGGAGAGCCGGGAATGTTAAGGGGGGAAAGGAGAGCCGGGAGTTTCAGTTTGAACGAAGGAGAGTAGAGCCGGCAGTTTGAAAGAGGGAGAGGAGAGCCTGGTGTTTTTGAAAGAGGGAGAGGAGAGCCAGGAGTTTGAAATAGGGAGAGGAGAGTCAGGTCTTTCAGTTTGAAACAGGGAGAGGAGAGCCGGGTGTTTGAAAGAGGGAGAGAAAAGCCGTGAGTTTGGAACAAGCAGAGGAGAGCTGGGAGTTTGAAACAGGGAGAGTAGAGCTGGGTGTTTGAAACAGGGAGAGGAGAGCCGGGAGTTTGAAAGAGGAAGAGGCGAGCCGTGAGTTTGAAAGAGGAAGAGGAGAGGCGGGAGTTTCAGTTTGAAACAGGGAGAAGAGTTCAGGAACTTTGACACAGGGACAGGAGAGCCGGTAGTTTGAAACAGGGAGAGGAGAGCTGTATGTTGTGACACAGGGTGAGGAGAGCTGGGAGTGTGGAAGAGGGCGAGGAGAGCTGGAAGTTTGAAATGGGGAGAGGAGAGCCGGGAGTTTGAAACAGGGAGAGCAGAGACTGGTGATTGAAACAGGGAGCGGAGAGCCGGGAGATTGAAACAAGCAGAGGAGTGCCGGGAGTTTGAAAGAGGGGAGGAGAGCAGGGAGTTTTAAACAGGGAGAGGAGAGCCGGGTGTTTCTGTTTGAAACAGGGGGAGGAGAGTCGGGAGGTTGAAACAGGGAGAGGAGAGCCGTTAGTTTGAAAAAGGGAGACGAGCGCCATGAGTTTCTGTTTGACACATGGAGAGGAGAGCTGGAAGTTTGAAAGAGGGAGAGGAAAGCCGGGAGTTTAAAAGAGGAAGAGGAGAGCCGGGAGTTTCAGTTTGATACAAGGAGAGGAGAGCCGGGAGTTTGAAACACGGAGAGGAGAGCCAGGAGTTTGCAACATTGAAAGGAGAGCCGGGAGTTTCAGTTTAAAACAGGGAGAGGAGAGCCGGGAGTTTGAAAGAGGGAGAGGAGAGCCGGGAGTTTGAAAGAGGGAGAGGAGAGCCGGGAGTTTAAAAGAGGAAGAGGAGAGCCGGGTGTTTCAGTTTGATACAAGGAGAGGAGAGCCGGGAGTTTGAAAAAAGGAGAGGAGAGCCAGGAGTTTGAAACATTGAAAGGAGAGCCGGGAATTTCAGTTTAAAACAGGGAGAGGAGAGCCGGGAGTTTGAAAGAGGGAGAGGAGTGCCGGGAGTTTCAGTTTGATACACGGAGAGGAGGGCCGGGAGTTTGACACAAGGAGAGGAGAGCCAGGAGTTTGAAACAGGGAAAGCAGAGCCGGGAGTTTCAGTTTAAAACAGGGAGAGTAGAGCAGGGAGTTTGAAAGAGCCAGAGGAGAGCCGGAAGGTTTAAAGAGGTAGAGGAGGGCCGGGAGTTTGAAAGAGGAAGAGGAGAGCTGGGTGTTTGAACAGTGAGAGGAGAGCCGGGTGTTTGACACAGGAAGAGGAGATCCGGGAGTTTGACACAGGGAGAGGAGAGCCGGGAGGTGATTTCAAACAGGGAGAGGAGAGCCTGAAGTTTGGCAAAGGGAGAGGAGAGCTGGGAGTTTGAAACAAGCAGAAGAGAGCCTGGAGTTTGAAACAG